>NC_139521.1:37469041-37951541 GCF_947247035.1 Vipera ursinii | reverse complement strand
CTGCATAATTAATCTAATCTTGTCAAGCTGTGACTGTGAATCTTCTATCAAGGAGTTACACACACACAGACACACACAGACACACACACACAGAGACACACAGACACAGAGACACACAGACACAGACAGACACAGACAGACACAGACACACAGACACAGACAGACACAGACACAGACACACAGACACACAGACACAGACACAGACACAGACACACACACACACACACACACAGACACACACACACACATATATATACAGCAAATTAATTAATTAGATGTGGCTATAGCAGCATTCCATAAGGTAATGGAGTGAAACTACAACCAGTGATATAAAAACAGACAGGATCAACATAGGCATCTTAATATTGACCATATCCAAAGAAGCCCTTTTGGTTACTTTTATCTCTCTCTGTGGAGCTCATGGAATGTGTGTGTGTGTGTGTGTGTGTGTGTGTGTGTGTGTGTGTGTGTGTGTGTACAGTGGTTAGAATGCAGTATTTCAGGCCAACTCCACCCACAGCCTGGAGTTTGATCCTGCCTACTGTAGCTCAAGATTGACTTAGCCTACCATCCTTCTGAAGTTGGTAAAATGAGGACTCAGATTGTTGGGGGCAATATGCTGACATTGTAAACTGCTCAGAGACTGCTGTAAAGCACTATGGAGTAGTATATACGTCTATGTGCTACTGCTATTGCTCATGACACCAGCTCTACAGTTCCAGGCCACATGTCTGTACTGTTCCTTTGTGACATGGCCTCTTGCCATTTCCTCCATGGGTCCTTTTGTGTGTTTTGATCTTCACAAAGCTTTTCTGTAGTCACATTGACTTCTTTTGCTGTATTCAGTCCTTCTCTTCTTTAAAACTGTTAGCAAATGTGCTTTTAAAATCCTTCTTTAAGAACTTCAACCCATCCTAAGCAAAAATCAAATATTTGTGATATATGTGTACCCACAGAAGAAAGATAATCACAATGCTCAATATAGGCTGTAATGCTATTATTCTAGGAAGAGCACATTATGTTTTCCGATAATATAAAATCTTGCCTTCACTAACAGAAGTTAAAAATTTTCATCCACATTTTTACGTTGCAATAAAAATACAAGTGCTGTGACATTTAAAATAATCAGATTATTATAGCATGAACTTCCATAGCTTATACTTCAATAAACTAGATCATTGTTTCTCAATCTCAGCTACTTTAAGCTGTGTAGATCCTTTGGCTGGGGAATTCTGGGAGCTGATGTTCATACATCTTTAAGTGGCTGAGATTGAGAAACATTGAATTAGATTAATGGAGTATTCTGACAAAACAAACACACTTGGAGTGCATGCGTAGGAAAGGTATATAATGAATAATAAGTTACATGAGAAAGGAACATAGTGGATATCCAATCATAAAGAATTATTGGCTGATATAAATGGTATGGGGATTTCAATGACAATATATGTAGAAAAAAAGATTAACAGCAGATTTTTTAATAATATTTTATTAGTTTTCCTAACTTTGCAATTAAGTATTTAAAAAGCAATGTGGTGACTGGGTTAACCAATAATTCAATAACATACATAAATCTTTAGTACAAATCTTAAGTTACAACATCAGATATTTCCACTCTCTTTTTCCCTTAATATCTACTATCTTGTATTAGGCTAATCTAGTTCTTATTATGAGAAACCTGTACATGGGCTAAGAAGCAACAGTGAAAACTGGACACGGAACCACTGATTGGTTCAAAATTGGGAAAGGAGTCCGGCAAGCCTGCATACTTTTGCCCTACCTATTTAATTTATATGCAGAGCACATCATGAGAAAGGCAGGGCTAGATGAATCAAAAGTTGGAATTAAGATTGCTGGAAGAAATATCAACAACCTAAGATATGCAGATGATACCACTCTAATGGCAGAAAGTGAAGAGGAACTAAAGAGCCTCTTGTTGCAGGTGAAGAAGGAGAGTGCAAAAGTTGGGTTGAAACTTAACATTAAGTAAACGAAGATCATGGCATCCGGCCCTCTCAATTCCTGGCAAATAAATGGAGAAGAAATGGAGGTAGTGACAGATTTAATTTTCCTGGGCTCCAAGATCACTGCAGATGGGGACTGTAGCCAAGAAATTAAAAGACGCTTGCTCCTTGGGAGCAAAGCCATGGCAAATCTAGACACTCTGTCAACAAAAGTGCATATAGTCAAGGCTATGGTCTTCCCAGTTGCAATGTACGGCAGTGAAAGTTGGACCATAAAAAAGGCTGAGTGCCAAAGAATTCAGGCCTTTGAACTATGGTGCTGGAGAAGACTCCTGCGAGTTCCTTGGACTGCAAGGCGATCAAACCGGTCAGTCCTAGAGGAGATCAACCCTGACTGCTCTTTAGAAGGCCAGATCCTGAAGTTGAAACTCAAATACTTTGGCCACCTAATGAGAAGGAAGGACTCACTGGAGAAGAGCCTAATGCTGGGAAAGATTGAGGGCAATAAAAGAAGCGGACGACAGAGAATGAGGTGGCTGGATGGAGTCACTGAAGCAATAGGCATAAGCTTAAATGGACTGAGAAGATGGTAGAGGACAGGAAGGCCTGGAGGAACATTGTCCATAGGGTCGCAACAGGTCGGACACGACTTTGTAGCTAACAACAACAACAATACACACACACACACACATGGACAACGTTCCTCCAGGCCTTCCTGTCCTCTACCATCTTGTGGGGTCCATTTAAGCTCACACCTACTGCTTCAGTGACTCCATCCAGCCACCTCATTCTCTGTCGTCCCCTTCTTCTGTCCTGTTATTGCTTTCCCCCCCAAGCTTTAATTTCCCATCAATATTCAAACAGAGAAGAACAAAAAAGATGATTGGTGGACTGGAAGCTAAAACATAAAGGGAACGGTTGCTGGAATTCGGTATGTGTAGTTTAACAAAGAGAAGGGCGAGGGGTGACATGATAGTAGTGTTCCTATATCTCAGGGGCTGCTACAAAGAAGAGGGAGTCAAGCTATTCTCCAAAGTGCCTGAAGGCAGGACAAGAAGCAATGGATGGAAACTAGTCAAGGAGAGAAGCAACCTAGAACTAAGGAGAAACTTCCTGACAGTTAGAACAATTAACCAGTGGAACAACCTGCCTGCAGAAGTGGTGAGTGCTCCAACACTGGAAGTTTTTAAAAAGAGACTGGACAGCCATTTGTCTGAAATGGTATAGGGTTTACTGTCTGAGCAGGGGGTTGGACTAGATAACCTCCAAGGTCCCTTCCAACTTTATTACTATTACTAAATGAAATTCCCATGCATTTCTAATCTTGGACCAATAAGGCCTTAGCACTTCCAAAAAATATTGCAGAGGTTGGTTTTATAATTTAATTTCTTGCTGATTGCTTGTGGTCACAAAATGTCTATACAACTATATAGCTGTTTGATCAGTCATAAAAGTGTTAGATTAAAAGGATATATCAAAAAGCAAAATGAGATATATTGAGAAAATATGGTTCTGTGATTTATGCTAAGCATGTGGATAGCAGTTATTACTAGGAGTATTTCAGTAATTTTGTGTTCTGTAACTTATGCTAAGCATGTGGATAGGATTTATTATTAGGGATATTTCAGTAATTTTGTGTTTTGGAGTAGCCTTAGACTCTCCCAATGCAGTGGAAATTCAGAATTTCAAACCTTATTGGCCCAAAATATATATTGGGCCATTGGGAAATATTAACTATTATCAATTTTAAGTTTATATTATGCTTGTATATCAAATTTCATACCCTATCAATCAAGTAGTTCAAAGTTAATTCATTAGAAGAATGGTATCCTTTCCTACCTACTGTATATTGCAATAGAGCAATACAGCTGCTACTGTAGATCAAGCTCAATGAGAAGACAAAAGGAGAAGGGAAAACTGATAAAATTCTAATAGTTTAAAGCAGGGGTGTCAAACTCAATTTCACTGAGGGCCGCATCAGCATTGCAATTGCCCTCAAGGGGCCTGGTGGGTATGGCCAGGGTAGGCGTGGCCTACTGGGTGGGCATGACTGGAGTGTGTATGGCCTACTGGGTGGGTGTGGCCAGCTCTACATCGTTTGCATCAAGGGTGCCTATGGGGGCCTGGGCAGGAGTGGGACAGATCTGAGGGTCTCTGGCAGAAGGAGGGTCTCTGGGCCAGGGCCAAGGCAGTGGGGGCCGTTCCCTCACTGTTTCCAAGATGGCTTTGTGGGCCACATGAAACCACTTCGCGGGCCGGATCCGGCCCCCGGGACTTGTGTTTGACATGTCTGGTTTAAAGAAATGTAGCCATGAGAAAGGGGAAAATGAGCTAACAATTCTCTGGAGATTTTTTAGAAAAAAATCATTCTTGAAAAGGAAGAATGTATAAAAAAACCTCAAAATAACTGAATTGATTTTGTTTGATAGAAGATGGGAAGGACAGAAAGTCCAACAACCTCTGAAAGTTCTGTTATTCTCCCCTACAACAATAAACAGAAATCCTGAAATCCCTCAACTGCCAATTGCTCAACTTGGCCTCCTCAAAGTTCTAACAGACAGATATAGTGCCATGTTCTTATGCCTATGTGAATTATAAGATAGAATAGTGGTTGTATATTATTATCTTGACTTCAATTTTATTTTCTTTTTTTTTCACAATCACTAGCCTCCTTGCCTTTCTCCATGTTGATTAAATCCAAAGGTCTGTCAGAAGAGAATTTGTCTTATATTTCAGATCAACACAGGATTCCAGAAACTATATAGAACATCTTGCAATACCTCAATACTATGTGCCATTTTATATAACAAAGAAAGTAAGCTCAACAATGCTACAAAATAAGTTCCAGTGAAAATCTACACCCTTTGACAATGAGGTAGAAAAGCAGAAGCTTTGGGCAAATGGAAGACATATTTCAGCATAGTCTTTTAGGTACTTTGTTGATAAATGAAGTCTGGCAAGGTTAATCAAGGAAATTAATTAAACATAAGGTACTGCCAATGTAAGACAACAAGGCAAGGATGAATTTGTCTCCTGTCCTGACTGTTTCATAAGTAGAACATGCTTATCAGTAAAAAAAAAATATATGAAAATGTTTGTCCATAATTCAACCATGACATTAAAAACAATGAATAAAAGACAATAAAATTTAATCAACTCTTCCACAGATCTACATGACTGACTATAGGCTTATTTCATAAATCACGGTAATATATTTTATTAACTTTATCTCATCTATTAAAAAAATGCTTAATGGATTCTTGCTGAGCTGCTATTTGCACAAGTAGCTTTAGCTAAAGAAAGTTTTTGCTCGGGTCTTTATATACTGTAGATATAAAAATATATCCAGTAAAATGAAATCCTTATTCTAGCAGAGATAGAGAGTTAAACATTAATGGAAAGAGGGAAAATGTGACAAATGGTAAATTGGTATCCAATATGAAATGTACTTTTCACTTACTTGAGAGTTGTCCCAGACTGTTCCATTGATTTCTATTAAAAGTACTTTAAAGTAAATGGGTTAGGAGCAGGATTATAATGCAGAAAGGGATTGATTTAACAAACATTAGTAGACATTAGAAAAAGTGGGCAGAAGTGGACAATTTCCTATATAGTATGCTTCTGTACATGTCAATCATAACCTTTCACTATTTCACTCATGTAAAACTTATAAAATACCCATGCTTATAATCCTACTTTCCATTCTAAACATGTGTAAAATGTATAAAATATTTAACTAACATCTCTTTCCATGATTAGTCTCTTAAATTGAGGGTTTTATTATGTGCATTCTTGACAACTAATATCTTGTCATCCATTTCATCACAGTAAATCAATGTTTCCTTACTTCAAAGAGTGAAAAGAAATGGAACATTTGTAGTAAAGCACTGGTACTGAGCATTTGTATGCTTGATGCCATGGGGGGGGGAGCCCATTCTTGAGAATCACAAATATCATCTTCTATCTGATCCCTTAAATAGGAAAGGTCAATGCATGAACCCAGTGTTTTGATTTACCACTGTGCTATGTATTTTTAAAAAATTCTGGGATTTCAAAGAGTAATCAAATAATATACTAAACAATTATTGAAACTTACAAAACTTTCTTTCAGCTTCCAATATGGACTTCATCACATGATGTCAGCAACAGAAGGAATTGTATTGTTAGTATGTGTTAGGAAAAAATGCATACAAAAAGTGATTTAAATAATTGTGTTAAATAGTACATATTTTAAAAAGTAAATTGTGTACAGAAATGCAAAGATTCCTCTGAATTGAAGAATTCTAGAATAAATATGCAAAATAGAATAGTTTATGAATAAATATCACAAACACCAGATTTGGATTGATCTACTGTGCTAGTTACAGGAGTATCAAACAGGTCTATTTTTTCAGTTACGTAAATATAGTCACAATATTGTGAGATGCAAAACTACTTTAGGTGTATTGATTTCATGTGAAGACAGTTCAGCACATGTTAAAATCATTCATTCACTTAATTAAAACAGCTTTAATAACTATTAATTTTGCAGTGATTGCATGGAATGCAATATGGATGATGCAACCTCTAGTATGGGCAAGAATTTATGGTTTATTTATTTATGGTACAAACTTTGTGATTCTCCTCAGATGGAACTTAAATGAAAGTGGGCATGAAAGCCAAGAGACTTTGCTTAGTGAAAGAGAAAATCCCCATGAAAAAGGTCATTGCAATTCAACAGATTTTCAGAAAAGCAAAGGATATGGAAGAGCTTAGGCACACTGGCTCTCTTTACATGTCTAGTTCTCTTTTATATTTTTGTTGATATCAGTTTAGCTCAAGATAGATGACCAAAGTGACACTTAGCATACATAATGATTTTTTTTTTTGCATAGTAACTCCTACAATATGGTAGAGTTCAAGCAGGTTTAATTCAGTTGGTACATTTATCACAAACTTACTGAGCAGAGTCTTTCTGAATTTTAGTAAATTTCATCTGGTTTATCGTCATTAGTAAATCCATGCAGATGCATATTTGAAAGCTCCATAACATATATCTTCCTATATTTTTCTGAGATAATTATATTCTGCTCTATAGGGAAGAATAGAATGTAAGTTGCTTACTAAAAAAAATGCAGCTACTTCCTAAAACACATACAGTGATAATCAGAAAACTATGCAGATTACTGAGGTGATGGTGGGAGATGTATAGAAAGCCAATGAGTTGAAAGCCATTACTAGATTATTTTCACACACATACTAAAAAAAAGTTCACAAGTTCAAAGTAAAGTAAATTTTATTAGATATCCTTAGGGAAAGTTCTGGATATCATATCAGTAGCTAATTTGAAGGTAAAGACAATAAAATTCAATCTGAAAAAAGAGAATCAAGGAAGAATTTCTCAATAGATGATAGATGACACAGGACAGGTGAAAGATGATAGACAGAGGCAGACAGACAGACAGACAGATACAGGTAGGCAGATAGATGGATGTATCCAATAGAAAGAAAAGAGGAACATTCAGATCACTCTACCTGAGTAGAGCCCCCCCATGCAGGTAGATGTTCAGTTTTTTACTAAAACCTTTTTGTGAGAAGGATGGAATCTGCCTCTAGTCTTCCCATTGGTCACATCTATTTGTTTAATGTTCTTTTGATTCCAGCATCTGTCTCAAATGCTCTGCCTACAAGGTGCAATTTAAGCTGGAAAAGTATTATATACAAAGAATAAGCCACAAGCTAGTTCAGAGAACTTTATTAAAAAAAATAGTTCATTCTGTTCTACCTTGATCTCCTGATTGAGAGATAGAATCTAAATCTGATCAATAAATTGCCAGAATGCTGGGTTGAAATTTAAGAGATACAGTGAAATGATAAAGCTTCCATGTCCTTTTAAAAATCTATATTACATCATCTTTTTAAAGTATGACTTCTGATGAAAAGAGAGCCAACTTATGACACACCCAGGAAAGAATCCCTGGGGTTCACTGAAGGAGTTTTCCCTGGACTGTAGCTTTTTCAATTTACCAACAGAAGGAATGGGCATTCCTTTAGTTTATAAGATTCTCCTGGGTTACAGAGAGTCCTAGGATCATCCCACAAGATCCTCCATACAGCAACAGGTCTGCAAGTAGCTTCAGGAGCTGTGCTTCGAAGCAGCCTGCATGCTGGTAGCTGGGGAGCAGGGCTGCAATCAGTTTGTTGTTGAAGAAGCAGTCATTTTGGTATTTATTTTTCAAAGGGATAGTAAATTATGCCTTTCATTTCTTAATCATGTTTAAGGACTATTATTTTTTATTAAGCTAGAAGAATCTTTCTTTAGCTACAGCCTGTTATTCCTTTTTGAAGATCTGGGCCATTTTGGGGATTTCTTCATTGTTAAACAGGAAAAAAGAAGGTTGCTGAAGGCAAGCTAGAATAAGGAAATGTGGAATATCTCTTTTAAAAATAGATGCAGAAATATAAGGGCAGAAAGTTGTGGTTCTAGTTTATTATTTTTAGTAATTTGTAACTTGCTTTGCTTTGCTGTGGGTGACTAAAACTTTCCAATTTTTATGATTCCTGGTTGGCCAGAAATTCCTAAGTGACTTACATAAAAGCTACTCCTTGTCTAAAGAGGGAATTAATAAGATGGAGGTGCAAATGATTAGAGATGTATTTGAAAAATCTTTAAATAAAATCCACCAGTTCACAGACTAGCTATGCTCCAAGGATATTAAAAAAAAAACTACTCAAACTATTTCAGAGATGCAGATATGTGTAGAAAATTACCAAACCTCTGAGGCAATTTCACAAGTAGCTGACAATGCAGAGGAGTCAATTGCAATTTTGGAATATAAACCTGATATCAATTTTTATTATGATGGTTTAATTATAAGCCTCTCAACATAATTGAAAGAACAGTTCCAAGAAAATCTGCAACTTTTAAAAGGACAAGTTTGAGACTTTTTCCTCATGGACATTAACAAGGTTGAGAAAGCTTGAGAAAAACAGAAGCTTATAACTACCTAATAAACATTCCAAAGAAGAAAAAGATTTTATTCCATGAAGATAAACTGGAAGGAGTGAATTAAACTTAATGAGTCAATTGGGATTAGGATGGATTTTTATCAGTGTGATATTTGTTATTAAAAGAAAGTCTTAATGTAAAGTTTGAAAATGTATTTTTACTTTATATATAATTCTTAAGTAATTCCTAAAGCTTGTAAAATATTATTGAAAGTGTATTTAAATTTATCTGTCTTAAGAGAAAAATTAAAAAGGTGTATTAGCTTAAAAAAAAGTTTAGAGTTTTAAAAAGGATGTAAAAATATGCCTAGAGAGCTGTTGGAGGTCCAGCAGATCCGAATCTGATCGAACACGGCTAAGAACTTGTCTTAAGTCTTACCTAGTGGCGATGGAAGCGGCAAAGCATCTTTACTTTTCTGCTCTCATTGTGTCCACAGATAATTGCCCAGCCTCCCTGTTTAGAGTGACCTGCTCACTGCTTAACCAGCGACTGAGGGATGACCCCTTACAGGGTAGGGCTGAGGAATTTGTTCAGTATCTGCAGGACAAAATCACTCAGATCCGGACTGGTTTGGACTCCGACTGGGCAGAATCCGACAGAGTGGAGAGGGCAGGTCTTGGTCATACCATTTGGAGTGAGTTTGACCCTGTGACTTTGGATGATGTGGACAGGATAAGCTGAGTGCTACAACTTGTTTATTGGACCCATGTCCCTCCTGGCTGGTTTCAGCCACTAGGGAGGTGACAGGGGGCTGGCTCCAGGCAGTTGTCAATGCTTCATTGACAGAGGGTGTCTTCCCCTCCACCTTAAAAGAGGCGGTGGTAAGCCCCCTCCTCAATAAGCCTGCACTGGACCTGGCCTCGTTGAATAACTATCGTCCTGTCTCCAACCTTCGCTTTGTAGCAAAGGTTGTCAAGAGTGTTGTGGCACATCAGCTTCCACAATTCCTGGATGAAGCAAACTATCTGGACCCATACCAGTCCGGTTTCAGACCTGGTTACAGCACGGAAACGGCATTGGTTGCACTGGTAGATGATCTCTGGCGGGCCCAGGACAGGGGTTGCTCCTCTGTCCTGGTCCTAATTGACCTCTCAGTGGCTTTTGATACCATCGACCATGGTATCCTGCTGCGACGGCTCGAGGGGCTGGGAGTGGGAGGCACTGTTTTACAGTGGTTCTCTTCCTACCTCTCGGGCCGTTCACAGTTTGTAATGGCAGGGGGCAGAGATCTACCCTGAGGTCCCTTTCTTGTGGGGTACCTCAGGGGTTGGTTCTCTCCCCCCTCCTGTTCAACATCTATATGAAGCCGCTGGGTGAGATCATCCATGGCTTTGGGGTGAGGTATCACCAATATATTGATGATACCCAGTTGTTTATCTCCACCCCGAGCCAACCCAGTGATGCCCTTGATGTGATGTCCTGGCGCCTGGAGGTGGTGCTGGTCTGGATGGGAAGGCTCAGGCTGAACCCCTCCAAGACCAAGTGGCTGTGGATATCGGCATCTAGTACTGTCCAACAGGTTCCATCTCTTCTGATGGGGGGAGGTATTGCCCCCTCAGAAAGGGCCTGCAACTTGGGTGTCCTCCTGGATTCATGGCTTAATTTGGTAGATCATCTAATTGCCGTGACCAGGGGGGCTTTTGCACAGGTTCGCCTGGTACGCCAGTTGTGCCTCTTTTTGGACTGAGATGCCCTATGCACGGTCACCCATGCCCTTGTCACCTCTTGCCTGGATTACTGCAATGCTCTCTACATGGGACTGCCCTTGAAGTGCACCTGGAGGCTTCAGCTGGTGCAAAATACGGCTGCGTGGGTGCTTATGGGAGTATCTCGATACTTCCATGTTACACTACTCCTGTGTGAGCTGAATTGGCTTCCAGTTGCCCTCTGGGTGTGATTCAAGGTGCTGATAATCACCTTTAAAGCCCTACATGGCTTAGGCCCAGGGTACTTACGAGACCACCTGCTGCCAATGTCAACCTCCCATCGCCTGGTTCACTCCCACAGAGTTGGCCTCCTCAGGGTGCAGTTGGCCAGGCAATGCCGGCTGGTGACCCCCAGGGGGAGAGCCTTCTCTGTGGGTACACCGACCGTCTGGAACGAACTGCCCCCGGAGCTGCAGATGCCCCTGACCTTTGGTCCTTCCGCCATGACCTAAAGACCTGGTTATTCCAACAAGTGGGCCTGGACTGATCATAGTTTTTAAATTTGGTTTTTTATTGGTTTAAATTGTTCTTATTTCTTATATTGTTTAATCCTCTTTTAATTTTTGTATTTATATCTTTTAACTTTTTATTGTTGTGAGCCGCCCTGAGTTTTCAGGGAGAAGGGTGGCATATAAATTTAATAAACCTTAACCTTAACATAAGAAGAGAAAAATATTTTATGAGGTTACTTGGAGAAAGTGATCTAAATTTAATGAGTTAATTGGAGTTAATTGGCATTTTATTGGTCTGAAAGTGAACTTTAAAGTATGTATATTAAGAGGAAGTGTAAAAAAGATGTATTACATGTTTTTTTAGATTTTTTTTTTAAAAAAAAGTTTAGCTTTTTAAAATGGATGAAAAAAGTTTTTCCCTTTAAGGTTCAAGAATCTGAAAGAGTACAGTGAATTTTGTTAATATAAATGATGATAGTTTATAAAGTTTATTAAGTGCAAGCAGAAATATATATTATTTCCACACCAAGGAAGATAAAGCAGAAAGGGTTAAATTGATTACTTTAATCAAAGAGGAGAATATATTTAATTATATTTTTTTATTTGGATACCCACTTCTGGATTTTGTGCTTGTGATAAAAAAATAAAATAAAACTTTGACTTTGGTTTTGCCAATTAGATAGATTTGTTGTTTATAGAAATGGCTAGCTATATACTAATGTGTAAAAATAAAAAGTTGAGGTTGTAATATTGCCTCCTTGTACTGTGCTAAAAAGGTTTGGAAGTCAATGCTTATTTCTTTTTCCCCTTATGCTCCATGATTGCTTTCCCCGTCTCCATTTCCTTCCCTTAATTTCCTGTTTCTATTTTTCTTTGTATTTTATACATTGATAAAACAATAAATCATGAATCCATAATCTATTTTAAAGTACAAACATAGCACTAATTTTAGCAAAATCTCATACATTTAGTACTATATCTTACGATTTCAGTCATGCCATTATTTCACATTTCCATTAATGTTGAAGAACCTAATATTACATGTCTGTGGATTCCATTTGCATCCCAAAAGACAACTCATTAGAGTTCCTTGTTATTTTTCACCTTCAGTGAGCCACCAGCTTTACTGTTTATAGAGGTCGTCAGTCTTTCCTGGCAATGGAGACCATTCCATAATTTCTTATGACATGGCAAGACACCCCATCCAAAATCTCATGAAATGTCATGGAAAACATTCCAGAATTAAAGATTTACAAAAAAAAGTAAGTTAAGTTTTTTGTTGATGGCTGCTCCAAGAGATAATTGTATGTGGGTTTATTTCTATGTAGTTACAAGCCTGTCTCACTATATGATGAGTACAAAAACAGGGGAGGATCAATGGCCCTAGAGAGCAGTATATACCATTAATTGCTGATTTTAGATGAAATCAGTCTGTTATAAAAGTGAACAAAGGAACTCTGACTCAGTTTAATTTATCTAAATTACATCTGCAAAGGAAAGGACTCTGAACAGTTGGCTTCCCCTGAATATAATACATCACTAGCATTTTGCTGTTGATAAATTGCTCCAGATTTTAATTCCTGCTGGCACATTTCCTATTTGAAGACAGCAATATATATACCAGCTTGAAAATTGGGGCATATCCCTTTTATTGCTATACAGAATCATCCTTTACCATTCTTCTCCTCAAGAAATTGCATTAGTCTTATGACACTATATATGTATAGTGAGAATTTAAAAAAGAAAGAAAAAGAAGTATAATTTTAGTTTTGGTATCCCTGTACTGTATCTCTTTAGTTTGTTGTATGCAACCGCTTCTCCAAGAGTCGTTTTCCTTCCCTTTTAGTGTTCCTGGAATAAAGAAATGATATATTGTATATTTTTAACTGCATAAAGGAATGGGTTCCTTCCTTCCCCTTGTATATGAAGGCATTCATGGGTGAATCAGTGTATCTATGCTAAGCATTTAGTATAAGGTAGCCTCCAGTCAAAGATTTAGCAATTGGTATCTCAAAAAACAACTATGACCATTTAAGAAATACATTCTGCAAACTCATGTTTTCATTGTCCAACACTACTAATACCTTGTTCTTTTCTCTACAATCAGTGGCAAAGTTGTTCCAGAAAAAAGCCATTTTTTTCAAGATTCTTTGCGAT
Organism: Vipera ursinii; assembly: GCF_947247035.1. Classification (NCBI taxonomy): domain Eukaryota; kingdom Metazoa; phylum Chordata; class Lepidosauria; order Squamata; family Viperidae; genus Vipera; species Vipera ursinii. The sequence goes on along the minus strand of NC_139521.1, from coordinate 37,938,274 downwards.
TAGACTTTTCCCCCACTTATAACTAAAGTAATATCCTTCTCTCATTTTTCTAACACCTGTACCATTTATGTACCCAGAAATTCCTTCAATTAATTTATTCCCCCTTACAGAAATATCCTACCTACAAATAATACCAACTCAATTTCCTTTTCATTCAAAGTGACACCAGTTCAGATTCTTGAACTTCAGATCATTTCCTATTTCTTCTCTTTCTATCATTATCAGCTTTACAGATGCAAGTAAAACCTAACATCCATTTTTTTTTCATCACAGCACTTTTTTCCCATTCCAATTTGTCTGTGAAGTGTTTGGAGTCAACAGAATTTCAGTCAATACTTTAATTACTTCCATCACTGTCCCCCTGTTTATGTATATATACATATAAACTGTTATTAAAATATGACACAGATATGGAACAAACAGAAAAAAAATGGTAAAGTGGATGCAAGATTTCAGAGAAATAACTACAGTGAATAAGTATTGGAAACATGAATAAAATTTACTTTTTATAACTTTAGGTAAAATTGGTACAGAATGTTTTACAGTTGGCATATAACTCCATCAATAATTAGCAAGATAAACAAATCAGATAACACTAAATCTGGAAATAACATAATAGAAGAACATTTTATCATGTGTGGTCATTATGTAATTTAAAATCTCAGAAGTCCTGGAAATAAGTATATAAAAACATTTTTAAAAATAAATCCTAAAAAACAATCAATATCAGATTGGGAAACCAAATTTGGACAATATGCAGCAATGACAAAATAGTATATATCCATATTGAAGACTAACCAAATGTAAGCAAAATTGTTCTATTATATACTACATATTATGCAGCAGGGCAAATTTAAACATTTGGAATTTGGTTTCTAGGAAAAAGTTTATGAAACCAATGAATAATATATGAAGGGGCTTAAATAGATACTAACAATAATTTACAATGTCTGGTGTAAGTATAAATGTCTAGGCTGTATTCAGCAGTAGGTAAAAATGGAAGGGAAAGTAAGAATGCTTCACTGGAAAGTTTTCCTATAAAGTTTTTATTTATTTTTAGTAGTCACTTCTCTTTTATTTATTCTACTATCACTATTTAATGTAGTTTTTTTCCCTTGTATTTCAAATATTCTAATGATAAAATATCATTAGAACAGTGTTTTGCAGTTGTGCCCTTTTCACTAAAAAATAAAGCCTGTGACAAACATTCCCTCTATAACTAACATGGATAATGAAAAAAAAAGAGTAGGCATGGAAGAGAAAAATGCATACACTCATGTTTCCCATTGAAGCATGCCGTTCGGTAGGATCACTAGACAGATGTTTCTACTCCTGATTTGAAACATATTAGAAATGGCAAATCAGAATCTGTCTGCTCTTATAAAATAGGGCAGACTAAGAAACAGACACTTTATATATCTAAACCTTCTTTTATTAGAACAGATATAGAAATAGAATATTGCAAGTCTGAATGTGCTTTCCTTGTCCCAATTTGAGTTTAATGTGATTTTACAGTATGTGTATGTGTGTGTGTATGTGTGTGGGGAATTGAGATATTTTGGAAAGAACTTTCTTGGTCAGGGCTCATGGTCCTTTATCTGTTGACTTTGTAATAATTTTTCCCTCTATCCTTCAAAGCCATCTTCCATATTCATTACAGAATCAGAAGCTGCATATGTCCTTCCTATTAGCTGAAAAGAAACAAGTAGAAAATCAGTAGTTTTCCTTACATCAGATTTACATATTTAACCTGCGTTAGTCAAGCTGCATCCTGAATATATTTACACACCTTCTGAATAACTAGTGTTCAGTGCTGATTTAGTGTAATCCAAATGCATAGAGTCATTGGCAACCTGGATTGTAATAATAAGCCGATCAGAATGAATATTTTGTAGAAAGTAAATAAAGGAGCAAAACAATAACATTTTTTAAGAGAGACTCTGGTCTTTTAGGTAAGACCTCAAATCCATATCTTCTTTTTCACAAATATGAACTAGCTTTGCTTGTTGTTTTTTTAAATTATTATTACTTACTATGCCACCAGGTGGGTGGAACTATAGAAAAGAACTTTGATATTTGAATTAAGGATTGTTATTACATTTTCCCCCTTCATGGATTACTGGTTTGTCGTGGTGAAGGAGCTTGCATAATTCAATAAAGCTATGAGCTATGCCGTGCAGGGCCACCCAAGATGGAAAGGTCATAGCAGAGTTCTGACAAAACGTGATCCACTGGAGAAGGAAATGGCAACCCACTCCAGTATCTTTGCCATGAAAACCCTATGGACAGTAACAAAAGGCAAAACAATATGACGCTGGAAGATAAGCCCCTCAGGTCAGAAGGTGTCCAATATGCTACTGGGAAAGAGCAGAAGGCTAGTAGTAGTAGCGCCAGAAAGAATGAAGTGACTGGGCCAAAGCCGAAAGGACACTCAGCTGTGGATGTGTCTGGTTGTGAAAGGAAAGATTTTTTCTCCATAGGAACCTGGAATGTAAGATCCATGAATCAAAGAAAGCTGGATGTGGCCAAACAAGAAATGACAAAACTGAACATCGACATCTTAGGAATCAGTGAATTAAAATGGACAGGAATGGGAGAATTTAATTCAGATGACCATCAGGTATACTACTGTGGACAAGAAACCCTCAGAAAAAATGGAGTAGCCTTCATAGTCAATAAAAGAGTAGGAAAAGCAATACTGGGATACAATCCTCAAAATGACAAAATGATCTCAGTTCAAATCCAAGGCAAACCATTCAATATCACAGTAGTTCAAGTCTATGCCCCAACCACCAGTGCTGAAGAGGATGGAATTTGGGCATGCGCAGAAATGGACAAGTTAACTAGGGAAATTAAAAATAAGGATCAGTCAGATTATTACAAAATTTGGAATAAGTTTTACTTATGATGGGAACAGAAAGGAAGGTCTAAATACAGGATGCTGATTTCACACATTATTAGAATAAGATGGTTGATAATATCGAATATTGTATAATTGTATATAAATGATATGTACATAAAATGTATATATGTGTATAAAATACAAAAATGATGTAGACAAGAAGGAATGTCCAAAGTTTTAAATAATAAAATTTGCAATAAAATTTAAAAAAGAAAGAAAGAAAGAAAGAAAGAAAGAAAGAAAGAAAGAAAGAAAGAAAGAAAGAAAGAAAGAAAGAAAGAAAGAGCAGTGTGAGATGCATATGAACATTTACATCAAAGAGTAACTGCCAGTTTAATGGACTCTATTGCAACATGGTTTAATTCATCTTCATTCCAAGATGCCCATTTCAGCTACTCACCAAGAATGGCAACTTCTTGTCCTGAAAAATTGAATGGCTGTAGGATTGCATAATGAGGGCTAGATGAATCAAAAGTTGGAATTAAGATTGCCAAGAGAAATATCAACAACCTAAGATATGCAGATGATACCACTCTAATGGCAGAAAGTGAAGAGGAACTAAAGAGCCTCTTGTTGCAAGTGAAGAAGGAGAGTGCAAAAGTGGGCTTGAAACTCAACATTAAGAAAACCAAGATCATGGCATCCAGCCCTCTCAATTCCTGGGAAATAGATGGAGAAGAAATGGAGGTAGTGACAGAGTTTATTTTCCTGGGCTCCAAGATCACCGTATATGGGGACTGCAGCCAAGAAATTAAAAGATGCTTGCTCCTGGGGAGGAAAGCCATGGCAAATCAAGATAGCACACTAAAAAGCAGAGACATCACCCTGTCAACAAAAGTGCGTATAGTCAAGGCTATGGTCTTTCCAATTGCAATGTATGGCAGTGAAAGTTAGATCATAAGAAAGGCTGAGCGCCAAAGAATTGAGGCCTTTGAACTATGCTGCTGGAGAAGACTCCTGCGAGTCCCTTGGACTGCAAGGCGATCAAACCGGTCAGTCCTAGAGGAGATCAACCCTGACTGCTCTTTAGAAGGCCAGATCCTGAAGTTGAAACTCAAATACTTTGGCCACCTAATGAGAAGGAAGGACTCACTGGAGAAGAGCCTAATGCTGGGAAAGATTGAGGGCAATAGAAGAAGGGGACGACAGAGAATGAGGTGACTGGATGGAGTCACTGAAGCAGTAGGTGTAAGCTTAAATGGACTCCAGAAGATGGTAGAGGATAGGAAGGCCTGGAGGAATGTTGTCCATGGGGTCCCGATGGATCGGATACGACTTCGCAGCTAAAAACAACAGTTACATTTTCTACCAGCAGACCATGGCTATACATAACTCATGAAATCATAAAAAGTTAATACAGTATCTGGAAGCTAGTTCTGAGACTGGGGCAAAAAGTTTGGACAAAAGACTGTATCAGTTTTAAGGGGAAATTAAACAAGTCAGTGATATGATGGAAATTAAACAAGTCAGTAGGGATTTGGAGCTAGAGAAAGAGTAGGACAATTTAGCTATGCTGGAACTCAGAGAGAAGAAAATTTGATTGTAGTAGTTCCAGAAAATTCCCCTGAAATTACAAAACCCCCCCCCCCAAAAAGGGCCTATTCAGGTATTAGCTGATTTGTAGAGGTGAAAGAATGAAAGGATGGGCAAGGAGCTGAACAAGGTGTATCACATGGATTCAGTAGCCATGATAGAAAGAAAGAGAGAGAGAGAAAGAAAAAGAAGAAAGAAAGAAAGAAAGAAAGAAAGAAAGAAAGAAAGAAAGAAAGAAAGAAAGAAAGAAAGAAAATATCAGTACAGGTAGCCCTCGACTTACAACAGTCCATTTAGTGACCATTCAAAGTCACAATGGCACTGGAAAAAGTGACATGACCATTTTTCACACTTACGACTATTGCAACATCCCAATGATCATGTGATCAAAATTTGGTTGCTTGGCAACTGGTTCATATTTATGACAGTTGCAGTGTCCTGGGGTCATGTGAAAAACCTTTGTCACCTTCTGACAAGCAAAGTCAATAGGGAAGCCAGATTCACTTAACAAACATGTTACTAACTTAACAACAGCAATTATTCACTTAACAACTGTGGCTAGAAAGGTTGTAAAATGGGCAAAACTCACAACAAATGTCTCACTTAACAACATAAATCTTGGGTTCAATTGTGATAGTAAGTGAAGGACTACCTGTACTTTTCCTGTTTTTTTTTTTAATCAGCATGTCATATTCTGGTTTAGCATACCCTGTAAGAAATATCCTGGCTTTTTGACTTTACTGTCTACCTTTTGTGCAATTGATGAAGTAATAGACTTTCTGACAAAGAATAGTTCTAATTTAATAATTATCTTCAGTTATTCCAGAAGAACATAATAATATTAACAATTTCACAGATTTCCTATTATCAGCTGATTTTCCCCCTTGGTTTAGTTCAGAGACCAGAGGTCAATGGAGAATGAGTAGTCTAGAAGAAATACTGCAGGGGAAAAACTATCAGGAGAAAACATTAAAGATAAAGATGGTTTCTGGTAAATTATCCTAGATTCTGCTCTGTGTATTAAATACACAAATGGGATTAAGACTCATGAGTTGAGAATATAGGCAGAATTTGATCGATCATGGCTGTCTAACACCCAATACCAGCCAGTGAAGGCAGTATATATGTTGTTGTGAAATATCTTTCCTGAAAAATATTGACTAACCTAGATGCATTTGTGAAGCAGTATTGATAGTGATTGATGACATATAACTCTTGCTCTTGTTTCCTATTTTATACTTCTGAATGGAAAGTATGACATCCATCTGGAAATTTGTCACCTATTTAGCTTTCCTTCCCAATCTACTCTTTCTTCCACATTTCCCACTTTTAATTTAAAAGAGACAATTTTCTTGGTTTCTCAGCATGAGGCATTGTGTCTCCTAGCAGAACAATTGAAAATAAAGAAAAGTTCATTATGGATGGAAATTTACTCCCCATGAAATGAGCCTGGATAATGGGGTTTCATGCAGGAGAATCTACAGGGAAATAGCATGATGGAATTCACTATGAAATCAACAAAGATAGGCATTGTTTAAATGCATTTAACTCATCTATAAAACAAGCTGCAAAAAACCTGTATAATGAACACAAAATCATAATAATTTAATGCACATTTATCTGTTTTTCCTGGAAAGGATATTTAGGAATACTTCAAAATATAAAAGTATTTCTTAAAGACATCCAAGAATCTGGTTGTACTTGCACTCCCCAACAAAATACCTTTAGTTGTTGTTTCCAAAGCCCCCTCAATAGTAGTTAACAAATTGACATAATCAAAAAGAAAAATGTGAGAACTAATCATATTAACTGCATTATTTGAATTATGTAGTCTTACCACACATACACACATATGTATATTTAGTTTTGTCCTGTTCCCCTCTTGAAAGTGATTATAGTAATAGCCTTAATAAGAAAATGCTTGTACCTTCTTTTAAGCTCATAAACATCAATATTTTTGCTGAACAAATTTACTGATGGTGCTGTTACGACCATTGAAATCAGCAGATATCAAAGCATCCCTAATATATTAAAATGAGCAAAATTGGGAAAGATTGCTACAGTATAACATTATGAAGAAATGTGTTAAAGTATGTCAAAATGATCTTGCAAGAATCTGCCAAGCAAGAAGGTCTCACTTCCCTACAGATATATGGACACTTATGAAGTAGTTAGAAAGTCCACTTCTGGAATGAGCCAAAAAGCTACATTTGGTGTTTGAATGGCATCTGACATTATATATAAATTACAAATACTAAATAAAGTAAAGGTAAAGGAGTCCCTGAGAATTTTACTCTGCTGGTCATAGTCAATTTGCCAATGAGCCAGCATTGTCCAAAAACATTTCCATGTTCAACATGCAAAATGTACGGCAAAACACAAAATGCTATTTTCCCAAAAAAGTGGTTTCTATTTATCCATTTGTACTGACATGTTTTCAAACTGCTAGGTTGGCAGGAATGAGGCAAGTGATGGAAGCTCACTCCATCGCATGGTGGTAGGACTCGAACTGCTGGAGTATAGGCCTTCTCCAGAGTCTTTTAAACTACTGAGCTATCATGCATCTATAAATATAGGACCAAACTGTATTTAGATCATTACTTCAACTAACCTAAGGTTAGTTCATTCCTTTGATCTCAATAAAAACTGAAATTTGGATTTATTTATTTTTTCATAAGATTATACGAGTTGTGACAGAGAGCTACAAATTTCACTGGTAAGTACTACTCTATTATCCAGAACATTTTTTTTATAAAATGGTAGATCCTTGAACTGAAGCACAAAACGTGGACAATCTCACTCAATCTGGAATGTATGATAGCACAAGGTATGACTGTGTTCATCAGTTCTCCAACAATCTTGGATTTCCTGTGCTTCAGTTAAACCTCATAGGAAAAAACCATGAAGAAATTCATGTCATGAGGATTTTTTGTCAAGTGAAAAGTATGAGCCGTAAAGGAAGCTGCAAAGTAACAGTGAAGAATTCTATAAACTCTGTGAACATGAGTTAGAAACAAAGGCCCTATTGCAAGAAAATTGTATAAAACTGGAATGGAGATTTCAGTGTATGACACAATATTTCAGTAGATTGGTAAAACTGTCCAAGTCAAAGTAAAAATAAAGACCTACAGAACCAGATAACAAAATATAAGTCATCTTTCAACACGGTTACATATAGAAAGGGGAAAACCACTTGTAACCTTTGTGCTTCATTGTCAGTCTATAACTGTTACACAATACAAAAACGACTATACAGTTAAAGAAAAAGAACTAGAAAGATATCACAATTAAACTGGCTTCCTCCCTAGCACATATTGTGAAAGTAACAAGTCAAAACGTACCAGCAAGTAACTCATCAACTGAATCCTCAATTTTACTGAGGTTATTATAGTTGAAATCCCAATGTTGCAGAACATTTTATGCTTTCTTCATGCAGGATGAGGACCACCAAACCAGTTGGTTGCAAGTTATGCTCTGTGAGAGCCAGGTTCTTATGCAGTAAAGGGCTAGTACACTTGCTCTTTCTGACCAGGCAGTGCTGTGGCTGTTTCATATCAAACCAAAGCCACAATCACCTTCTGATCTGAGGAGCAGGTGACTGGAGAGTTCTCCTTGGTCCAGATCTTTGGGTGTCAGCTCATTGACAAAAAAGGTAGAATATATTAATCACACAATGTTGTTAACAAATCGGTGTTCATGAGATACTCATATCCAAATTCTTTATTTTCTTGGTATCCTTGGAATCCTATTTTGTATTTTCTTTCTATCACCTTAAATATAGAAGAAACCCATGTTCCCACAATTGACCAATATGTGTTCAATAAACACAAATAAGAGGAAAGCTTCTACTATGCTTAACTGCTTGTTCATGGAAGTAGTATTAACTTCCATTAAGAAGTAAGGAAGATCACCTTGATGAAGATATGCAGAAACTATTGCTGAGCAAAAGAGGCTGAAGAATTTTGTAAGTCTAAAACAAAATGACATTTAGAAATGGTGAGACAGATGTGTTTCTAATTCATTGAACTATAAGGAGGAGGAGGATAATCAGACTAACAAGTTTCTGTTATTTAGCCAATCTCAATAAATGTAAGCCTTGGTCTGCTTACAACAAATCAGGCTGCTATACATTGAACCAGACAAGGATTTCAACTGATCTTCAAGGAGAGTTTCCAAATGTGGATAATGAAATACGTAAGTTGCAACATATTAATAACAAATATGACAGCTGTCACAGGCCGCTTTACGCGGCCGCACTGACAGCTGTCAAAAGAAGCGCACATGCGCAGTCGCACCCGCGGCCTACTAGTCAACACGCGGCCGTTTGACAGCTGTCAAACGCCGCACATGCGCACTAGCCGCAAGCTGTCAAAACCGCGGGTAGACTACAGCGGCAGCCGCGAGCTGTCAAAACTAGCGCATGCGCCCTAACAGCGGCTAGCTGTCAAAACGCCGGCCGCTCGCCAAAACCAGCTGACAGGATTCCCCCTAGCTAACGCGCTTGCGCTATCACTGGGGAGATTGTCAAACTACCAGCTGACCCATTGGTTACAGTCCCTTGGCGGGAATAATTCCCACAGCTGATTTGCTGTCCTGTTTGACAGCTGCCTATATAAGGCATGTTTGTTCTGTTCTTTCTTGCCCGGGCTGAGTTAATAAAGTTGTTTAACTGAAGACGCGTCTCCCTCGTCCTTCCCTGCCACTAATCCACCTGGCGACGAGGATGGGATCCCGGTACTAGCTGAAGTCACGGCCCAGGAGCGTAGCTGTCCGGTCAATTGCTGAAGTCACTAGCTAAGTCACCGACCGGACAAGCCAACCATTCTGGTGCCATTAGTACCGCGGACCCAGCATGGCAAACCTAGGACACGTGAGGGAGTTCGACATCCGGCACCCCGAAGGATGGGAGTCGCATTGGGGCCAGGTTGAGGGGTACCTCCTCATGAACAAAATCACGGAGGACCGCCACAAGGCCGCCGCGCTTCTATGCCTCAGCGGGCCAGCAGTTTATGACATTGCCGTTGGCCTTTGCAGCCCGGACCCGGTCGCCACTGTACCATACGCCGAGTTCACAGATCGCCTCAGCAAACACTTCATGCCGAGGCGGTCAGAGCTGTACTGGCGACTCTATTTCGCCCGACGGAAGCAGCAACCCGGTGAACCATCCACCGCCTTCATCGCAGCCGTCAGGCACGCCGCCCGCAAGTGCCATTTCCCCGACCTGGAGGACCGAATTCGCGATCAAGTCATCGCCGGTCTCCAAAACGTGCGCCTGCAGAGGAAGCTTGTGGCAAGGCCCACAATGGACCTCGCAGAGCTCACTCTGGAGATAATGGCGTATGAGGACAGCCATCGTGACAAAACCCAGACGTTCGGCGAAAATTCAGGCACCTCCGTCCATCAAGCCAGGGAGCTCGACCAAGGGCCACCGGAGCCCGACTCCGGGGTCGATGCAATCCTCTCCCGCTTCAATCGCATGGTCGCCGGCCGGGAAGGGAACCGCAACCAAGACCGTCAGACAGCCCCCAACACGAAGAAAATGCAGACCAGCACCAGGGCGAAGTGTGCGAGCTGTGGCGGAGGCCATGCAAGGGCTACCTGCAGGTTTAGGAATGCGAAGTGCCATGGCTGTGGCAAGACCGGCCACATCCGCTCAGCTTGTCGCAGCCTAAACCGGGAAACCCTCCACGACCTTGACGAGATCCCCGCAGGTAGGACTGTCCTTCCCCGCCCTCCCCAGGGGGTTGTAGGGTCCGTATTTTCCCTAACTAAATCACCCGCAAACAACATCCCCAGGGCCAAAGTTAGAGCGTGGGTCAAAATCCAGGGAATCCCCTGCGAAATGGAGGTCGACTCAGGATCCTCCTTTTCCATCCTGTCAGGGGACACCCTCCAGAGAATAGCTAGCAAAACCAATCACCGCATCCCCATCCAACCCTCCAAGGTTATGCTGGCAGATTTCCAGGGCGCGCAAATAGATTTAAAGGGACAGGCCACCCTGAAGGTCGATTTTAAAAAAATTTCAGGACACTTAACAGCCCAAATAACTAAACAACCCAGAACCAGCCTCATCGGATTAGACTGGTTCGAGGCATTAGGCATTCGCCTCGAAGGGACCAACCGTATTCACACCAATTCCCTAGAAAATATCTGCAAAAATTTTGCAGATGTTTTTGATGGCTCGTTGGGTAAATACAACGGAGCCCCCATCGACCTCAAGTTCAAACCGGAGATAGGACCAATTAGAATAAAAGCTAAGAAAGTCCCTTTCGCCCTAAAACAAAAAATAGACAAAGAGCTAGACCGCTTACTCAAGCTAGGAGTCCTAGAACCCACTGACAGCGGAACTTAGGAAACCCCCATTGTGACGCCTGTCAAACCTAATGGGGAAGTGAGAATATGCGCAGATTATAAAGCAACCCTGAACCGCGCGCTCAATCCCCATGCATACCCAGTCCCATCAGTAAGGGATGTTCTCTCTGAAATTGGCTCCGGCTCTATTTTTGCCAAATTGGACCTAGCACATGCTTTCCTGCAACTTCCAGTAACCAGGGAAACAGCTGACACCCAGACCATAGTAACTCACAGGGGGGCGTTCAAAGTGAACCGCCTCCAATTCGGCATCTCCGTGGCACCTGGAATATTCCAGGAAGTCATGGAACGAACCCTCAAAGGCATCCCCGGAGTCTGCCTGTACTTTGATGACGTTCTCATCGCGGGCGACTCCACCCACTCACTAGCAACCAGGCTGCACGAAGTCCTCACAAGGTTCCGGGCAGCCGGGTTAAAACTAAAACGTGAAAAATGCTCAATAGGAGTTCCCTCTACAGACTTTCTGGGATATAGAATAGACGGCAAAGGCATTCACTCCACCAATGCCAAAATTCAAGCAATCCAAGCCGCACCCCCCCCAAAAAATAAAACAGAGCTTCAGGCATTCCTAGGGCTCCTGAACTTTTACCATTCCTCCTTGCCCAGAAAAGCCACTATAGCGGAGCCCCTCCATAGGCTTTTAGACAAAGGAGCCCCCTGGCACTGGACCTCAGTGCACAATGACAGTTTTAAACAGCTGAAACAATTACTCTCGAGCGATATCACCATATCGCATTACAACGAAACCAAACTTTTATGCATCGCCTGTGATGCTTCACCTTATGGCATTGGGGCAGTCCTCAGCCACTCCCTCAGCGATGGCACGCAAGCTCCAATTGCATATTACTCCAGGACCCTTTCAAAAACCGAGCGCAATTACGCGCAAATAGATAAGGAAGCCCTGGCCATAGTAGCTGGAATTAAAAAAATCCATGATTATCTCTACGGCAGACCTTTCACAATCTACACGGATCACAAACCGCTCCTGGGCATATTCAAATGGGACCGCCAAACCCCCCAAATTTTGTCCCCGCGCATGCTGCGCTGGACCACATTTCTATCTGCATACTCCTATCAGTTAGTTTACAAGCCAGGAAAAGAGATGTCCCACGCTGACGGCCTCAGCAGGCTCCCACTACCTCAAATAGACCCAGACCCAGCCCCAGCTGGCCAAGTCCTGGCCATACAAGAACTTTCAGAATGCCCAGTAACAGCAAAAGACATCGCACACGCCACAAGTAGGGACCCCACCCTCAGCAGGTTACTTTCCTGGGTTACATCAGGATGGCAATCTTCTTGCCCCTGCCCCCCCATCCAACCATATTTTGCAAAGCGCCATGAGCTCTCTACCCACTTAGGCTGCATCCTCTGGGGATGCAGAGTGATAGTCCCATCATGCCACAGAACAAAGGTTCTCCAAACACTTCACGACGGCCACCCGGGCATCACTAAAATGAAGGCTCTGGCACGCAGTTATGTTTGGTGGCCATCCTTAGACAAGGACATAGAACAGCATGTAGCCGGCTGCTATCTCTGCCAGCAAAGCAGACCCGCCCCACCCCACGCCCCAGTACACAAATGGGAAATCACAACCAACCCCTGGTCCCGCATCCACCTCGATTTTGCCAGCCCATTCCAGGGTCAGACCTTTTTGATTATCGTAGATAGCTACTCCAAATGGCTGGAGGTTCTCCCGGTTTCAAGCACCACCACAAGTGCCACCATACAAGCATTAAGGGGAGTTTTTGCAACCCATGGTCTTCCGGACGTAATAGTCACTGACAATGGGCCTCAATTTACCTCCCGTGATTTCCAGATCTTCACGAGGAGCAACTGTATTAGGCATGCGACATCAGCCCCATTCCACCCGTCCAGTAATGGCCTCGCAGAGGTCATGGTGAAGACCACCAAAGACTCTCTCCGCAGACTGGTCGTCGGGAACTGGCACCGTCGTCTCGCCCGCTTCCTTCTCGCACATCACACCACCCCCGTGTCCACCACCGGGAAATCTCCTGCAGAACTCAGATGGGGACGCCGGCTGGTAACTCGCCTTGACAGACTGCACCCTGACAGGCCAGCAGCAGAAAAACCAAACTACCTGCCACACAAAACATTTACTCAGGGACAAAATGTCTGGGCCCGAAATTATGGGGGAAGGGATAAATGGACCCAGGGGGTAGTCCTCGATCAAACCGGCCCCTTGTCCTACACCATCAACGTTGGCGGGGGACTCACACTGCGGAGACATGCCGATCAGCTTCGACCCAGAGCACCCTCCAACACCACACCAGAAACAGCGATGGAAAATCCTGAACCCCCCAGCACCATTAACCCAGAAGACATCCCGACTCCCGCCGATCTCCCACCCATCACCCCCGAGGAGGCCCCTGCGACAGAAGAGGAACCTTCACCACGCAGATCCACTCGACCGAAGAGGCCACAAGCATACCTGACGGATTTTGAATGGGCCGGAAGTTCGCCAACAAGTTCCAACACCAGTTAAAAACTTAGTTCAAGTTATTGTTCCATTCCAAGGGGGGGGGAAAGGGGTGCAACATATTAATAACAAATATGACAGCTGTCACAGGCCGCTTTACGCACATGCGCAGTCGCACCCGCGGCCTACTAGTCAACACGCGGCCGTTTGACAGCTGTCAAACGCCGCACATGCGCACTAGCCGCAAGCTGTCAAAACCGCAGGTAGACTACAGCGGCAGCCGCAAGCTGTCAAAACTAGCGCATGCGCCCTAACAGCGGCTAGCTGTCAAAACACCGGCCGGCCGCCAAAACCAGCTGACGGGATTCCCCCTAGCTAACGCGCTTGCGCTTTCACTGGGGAGATAGTCAAACTACCAGCTGACCCATTGGTTACAGTCCCTTGGCGGGAATAATTCCCACAGCTGATTTGCTGTCCTGTTTGACAGCTGCCTATATAAGGCATGTTTGTTCTGTTCTTTCTTGCCCGGGCTGAGTTAATAAAGTTGTTTAACTGAAGACGCGTCTCCCTCGTCCTTCCCTGCCGCTAATCCATAAGTGATATGAAAGAAGTATTTTTTTCCTTTTTCAAAATTCTGAACATCTGTATTTGTCAACCTCACTAGGTAGACCAGATTAGGAAATCAACTTTTTAGGAAGAATAAAACTATTGTTATTGAAAATGCACAATCTATCTTGCGGTTTCTTTGTGGGGTTCCTTTTTTATATATTTGTTATTACTCTATTTCCAAATGAAGAAACATAAGATAATGTAAAATAAAGTAAAAATATACTCAAGAATAGAAAAAAATAATATTATACAAAACATGAATATACTATATATCATGGATACAGTTTCTTCAGCCACTACATTTCTCTTTAATATAACGTTTGAGAAAGGAATTAGTACATGGGACCAAGTATTAACTGCACTTAATTTAATTACAATTACTCAATTTACTTTCAATTTATATATTACAAATAGCCTGAAAAAGTTGTGCACCCCTATTTTTATATAAATGGAAAAACATTAAATCCCCATAGGAAAATCATTGTACAATAGGTCCACTAATGCTTCTCTGCAGCTTTGCTTAAATTGTTTTGCCTAATTGTGGACTGATTTCTAAAGATGATAGCAGACTTCATGTTTGGAATTTTAACAAGCAGTATAGTAACTGGCTAACAAAGTTAGTTTACTGTAGCCTTAAGACCAGTACAACAGTGAGTCCATGAGTGATCTGTAGCACCTGTACAAATTCATCTGTAATGAATTTATAAATGACCTTGAGATCACAAGAAGTGATAATGCCTAGGAAACAAGCAGACAAGAGAGGGAACCACTCCCTTTGATTTAAGAATCAGAGAAAGAAATTTAGGAAGGATCCAGCCTAATGGATCAAGCTCTTAAAAGAAGCAGCAAGAACTCTTGTACTTTAAGACTTAGCTTAAGTTTTAGCTCATTGTGTCATGTTCCCTGCCTGCTCTACCTGAGAGACCTGACACTATCTTAAGGGAAAAAGTAAATAAAAATTGAGACAAAATTAAACTACATGTGTAAAGCTACCTCTCTGCATAAAATCTGAAGGAATAATCTATGTGTGAGCTATAAATGAGTAGAATCCATAATTACAGAATAGAATAGAATAGAATAGAATAGAATAGAATAGAATAGAATAGAATAGAATAGAATAGAATAGAATAGAATAGAATAGAATAGAATAGAATAGAATAGAATAGAATAGAATAGAATACTTTAATTGGCCAAATGTGATTAGACACACAAGGAATTTGTCCCTGATGCAGAAGCTTTCAGTTTACATGCAAGCAACAGAATCATCATCAACATCATCATCATAGCAATAAGAGGGAGTAGTAGAGAAGATTAAAAGGACAATAATAATACTACAGCATGGGAGGATGAGGTGTTCGGCAGAGTGATGGCACAAGGGAAAAAAACTGTCCCTGTGTCTAGTTGTTTTGGCATGCAATCCCCTATAGCAATGTCCCAAAGGGAGGAGTTTAAACAGTTTATGTCCAGGATGTGAGGGATTTGCTATTTTTGTTATTTTCTCAACCCTCTTTCTGACCTGCACAATATACAGGTCTTCTATGAAAGGCAGGCTGGTTGAAATTAGTTTTCTGCAGTCCTAACTATCTGTTGGAGTCTGTACCTATTCTGTCTGGTTGTTGTATCAAACCAGATAGTTATAGAAGTACAAATTACAGATTCAATAATTCCTCTGTAAAACTGTATCAACAGCTCTTGGATCAGTCTGAACGTCCTAACTTGACACAGAAAGAACATTTTTTGTTTTACCTTTGTTCTAATGTTATCTGGGAGATAATAGAACCCTCAAACCTGAAGGATTCTATTGCTGGTACTGTGCTGTCAAATATAGTGAGACTGGTAGAATAGGAGGGTTCCTCCTAAAATCCACTCTTATCTCTACAGTTTTAAGCATGTTCAACTCCAGATTGTTTCTGCTACACCACAGGGCTAGTTGTTCAACCTCCCGTCTATGTGCAGACTCATCACCTAGGAGTCAATATGCAGACTCATCTAATGAGACCAATGACTTATTGATAACATCTAAAATTAATAAAATGTGATGACATCTAAAATTTATATACAATGTGATAATATCTGAAGTTATAAATTGTAATATCTAAAATTCCATAAATACATCTGTTTAACTAGAACTTGACATGCTAGGGTTTGGTGGAGTTTTCATGTTTCATGGCACATCCTTTGTAAGCAGCATCTGGGCATAAGCCAAGTAACTAGCTAACACATGGCATGGAAGAATATACAGTATAGTGTCTGATATTATCATAGATTATTTACTATCATTTATAAGCTAGTATTCCAGGTAAGTTAATATTTATTACCTTCCATAATTACTTGAGAATTACTCAAGAATTCTCAAATAAAATGTAGGAAAAAATAGAAATGACAAATCTGAAATTTTGCCTTCAAAATCTGAATGGTATTGTGACAGGTGTTTCAAATAACTTAGTTCTAACACATTTAAAGTTTCCTTAAAGTACACGATCCTTATGTTCTGTAGTGATTTTTGCTACAATAAAATCACTGTTATTTCTGTGCACCGGAACTGATATTCAGAACCGTTGTGAAAATAAGCACCTCATCACTAGTATGTGAGAGTAGTATTTATTTATTTTTGATTATTTATATTCTGCCTTTATTGTTTTGTGATAAATACACGGATCTGTGTAAAGTATAAAATAAGTGCTGTATATTTGCATACGGGCTAGAGCTATACCAAATAATGGATTCAATAGGGGAGTTTTTTCAGTTGTTTTTTTTCAGTTCATACTCAGTAAGACTTACTATCTGGATTGACACTCATAAAATTGTGCTGCCCCAGATTAAGAATCTAACTCAATAAGCCTCTTGATCCACTAACTGTCATGATTCTGATGAATGAGACAAATCAAACAAATTGCAGGCATATTATTTATCTAAAAAGTCTTAGTAATGAAACAAAACATCGGCATTCATGGAGGGATGCCAGAATCTGAAATCTCCTCCCCCCAAACCCATCATAACACACACACAATTCCCGCCCTTATCTACATGTCATAAATCACATTATCCAATTAGTTTTACATATGAGGTTTCACTTCCCATTCTGTCTGCTGCTTTTTGCAATCTTATCACAACTTTCGGGTGATTCCTCTCTCCCAAATGAAGCAATTAAAATAACAGGCTGTCTCTTATATCCTCAGTGCAAAAACATGTCAGTGTTTGCAGCATTGACACTAACTTTTCAGACTGTTCTTAGAAAGGAGCCCTCAGTGCATCAGAGAGAGATTTTGTTCCTTGAAGCATAAGCAGCATTAGAATTGGATATAAAAGAAAAATCTCAGAGACAAAATGATTTGGCATGCCTCAAAAAGTGTTTTTTTTTCAAAACTGGAAACATTTATAATGTCAGTTTTAATAGCTTTTAAACTTTGGGATATGTGCTGTTTCAAAAACTCAAGCAAAATTCAGAACGTTGGTCTTAAAATCCCTGAAAGACTGTATTTGTTAAATAAAAAAATAAATAATTGTAAAAAGAAATATGCCTAGTTAATATAGAATGCCAATGGTTTTCAGTAAGCCATCCTGGGCATTCAAAACAATCTTATCCTGGAAAATATTACAACCTGTGATTTTATTAGCTTATCACAAAAAGGCAGTTATGTCAAATATGCAGGATCCTGATTCTAGCCTTGGCTGTTCAGAGTAGCTCAGAATGGAATGAATAAGCTTTCTAGGGTGTGCAAATACATTTTCTAATATATTTTTTAAGATATAAAATGGGGAAATTATCCAAATTTAGGCATGGGAAAATGGATAGTGAGCAACAACTGCAAAAAATGAAATTCATTTTTAAATTGCATTTATTTGCTTTTTCCCATATCTGCCAAATGCTATTCTTAATATTTGGATTGATTGATTGATTATTTATGTATTTTTTATTTATATCTTTTTTATAAATGGCTGAAGGTAGTAAACATTCGCTGCCTTGAGTTATGTGTACAAAATAATAAAGACAGGATGTAAATAAAATAAATAATAAAAGACGGGATACCTTAGCGCAGGGGCTCTTCAAACTTGGCCCTTTTATGACTTGTGGACTTCAACTCCCAGAATTCCTCAGGTAGCCTTCTCCTCCATTCTCCATAACAAAACCCTGATCAGTGGGGCTAAGAGAGAGTAATGAACCCAAAATTACCCTGCCAGCTTTCACAATTAAGGAAGGACTAGAACTCACCATCTTTTGGTTTCTAGCCTGGTATCTTAATTGCTGGACCATACTGGCTTTTTTCCAAAGTTCAATTTTCAATACTGAATATTTAGTGTTCAATACTGAACTTAATTTTCAATATTGAGTAGAAAGAATGAATATTTAAAAAAGAAAATTTACAGATATACCTGTCCTTTGGGAACTCCTTGTGAAGGGTAAAATATTCATATCAGAGCCCTGAAAATGTTCTCTACCTCATAGTCAGTTTAATCTGATCTATTCCTCCTGATAAGCTCTTGGTAAACTGACAATACATTTTGCAATGTCTGGCATTCTCATTCACTGTTAATCTTTTAAGCCAGTGATGGTGAACCTTTTAGAGACCGAGTGCCCAAACTGCAACCCAAAACCCACTTATGTATCATCGGGTGCCGGGTGGGCATGGCCATTGGGTGTGGCCAATTGGGTGGGCATGGCCCATTGGGTGGGCGTGTCTACAGAGGTAATGGCAGACTGGGTGGGACTAAAAAGTTCAATCAATCAATTCCAACTTTGCGAGATCTTTTTATTTTCCCGTGAGAAGTTGAAATTGATTGATTGATTGAAACTTTTTTTTTTTGCACATGGTGGCAGAGGCCTAAAGTGAAAAGGTTTTATAAAACCCAGCAACGGCACACGTGCCCACAGAGAGGGCTCTGCATGCCATAGGTTCACCACCATGGCTTTAAGCTGTTAAGCAAGTCACTTAGTCCTGTGGTCTTCAGTTATAGGTCAATCTTTTTCCTGAAGAACCCTTGGGCTTCTCTTGCTGCTACTCAAAATCCTTTTCTGTTGCCCCCTAAGATATGCCTTGCATGTTTTACATTTACTCAACACTATCTTAAATCCATTAACAGTTGTATTAAACTAGTGCTTTATGTGGACTTTTCTGATTTCACAATATCTGAGATAACCTTAATCATATGTGTGCCTTATATCACAAGGTATAGCAAGAGAGTTAATGGAAGTAATATTTTATACACAAACCAAATCTTCATTCCTAACAGTTTTATCTTCATAGTCCAGAAAGTGTTTATCTTGAGAAGAGGCAGGTGGATGTTATTTTCCATACAAACAACAAAGAAGCCAATAATTAAACTACTGGCAGCAGTTCCTAAACGTAGTCCAGAAATATTTCACCAGTGTATCTACCAATGGAATACATAAAAATTTATGATGTACAGGAAAGCTAAAAAAAGAAAATCCAAGTTGTCTCCAATTTTCAAGCTTGGTATTTTCCATGCTTACTTGCAAATGAGTAAGCAAGCAACTCCAGGTAAAAAAAAATGCACAATATCATCCCTTTTTATTCTTAATCATAGAATGTACAGATTTGGCTTTATTATTGGCTTGATAATAAAATATCAATATAATCCCCAGAATGACCAAAAAATCCATGAATATTTTGGGGGGAGAGGTCTACCAAACTATCTGGTCTACCAGAGTTTAGCTATGGTAAGGTAAGATAAATAGAAAGGGAAAGGGAAAGGAAAGGGGGGAAAAAACTTTCCAAGAACATTTTTATTTTCATGAATATATTTGAGCTCGGGTGAAATGTTTCAGCAGTTAAAGATATTGAGCTTGTCAGCTGAAAAGCTGACAGCCTAAGTTCAAGATACGAGTGCTGTGTGACAAGGTGAGCTCCTATTACTTGCCCCAGCTCCTACTCATCTATCAATTTGAAAACATGCAAATGCAAGTAGATAAATAGGTACCACTTTGATGGGAAGATAACAGCATTCCATGCATCTCAGCATACAGTCATGCTCTGGAGATGTATTTGGACAATGCTGGCTCCCTTGGCCAAGAAATAGAGATTATGACTGTCCCCTAGATTCATACATGACTAGACAGGGAAACCTTTACCTTTACTTTATCTAAGCCCAGGGCCAAAATAAGACTAACTGAAGCCCTAAGAACAACTCAACAATGGTGCCCCTCTATGCAAGTGAAACTCTCATGCTATGAGATGCAAACATACTTGATATCTGATGACATCTTCAAACCAAATTTTTAAACTTTAGTCATCCACCATACCAAAGGATTCTTTTTTCTTTTTGACTATGCAGATTAGAGTTAAACAAGACAAATAAACACAATTTACAAAAAAACAAAAACAAAAATCCAACTAAAGTTGATGGTGGCAATGAAAGTGTTAAGGATATGATAATGAGTGGAAAAAAGTTCCTTCAGATGGTGCCGTAAACTCATGCTTATTCTGCTTAATGGTTAATTCAGGAGCATCTGAGCTGTACCTGACAATAATAATAATTTATTAAACTTGTATGCCACCTGAATTTCAGTGATTCTCTATGAACCAGACAGAAAATAAAAATGTTGTGTGGCTGCAATATGAGACTTTCTTTAGAATTATGTCCACATTTCTGTAGAAAAAAATTGGGATGAACTAAACTGATGAACAAATTAGTTCTAATGAAAAAAGATCAGTTTTCTATTTTCTATCATGTTATTATTTAATTCAAGTAAAAGCTCACATCTTTCTTTTTGGATATCATGAAATCCTAATATTTCAGCTTATACTGGGAGAAAATATAATTTCACACTTGAAAAAAGTGTGACATACTTAGAGAATGTGAACCTGCAGAAAATAGTCAGGGTATTATATATAGCATCAATGCTGGTGTAATATTGTTATCCATAATATGGAAGAGTTTGTCATTGTCATCAATTATATTTTATCTGGTACTTGGGCAAAATTCTCTGATACTCAAAATCAAAGACACTTAAAAAAGAACAATCATCTCAAAAAGGCATAAATAAAAACAAACAAATAAATCCAATACAGAACTATTAAAATTAACTTTGTCTGTAATAAAAATTGCTGTCTTTAAAGGATTTGAGTGGGTGTAGTAGGTGTCAGTGTGCATGCAGACACATGTTTTGGATGTATCAACAGCAACAATTTCTTCTCAAAAATAAACACCCAAGTATTGCATTTTCTTAAACTAATGGAGAATGATTAGAAACAGTGGCATATAGCACAACTGTTCAAATACAGTAATAAATATTTAAATCAAATGATTTGACTATTCTACTAAAATTCACTCCTGTAATCATGGAGACTAAACAACAAAAGCATTCTTCAGTGACAGCTGAATAGTTTTAAGTCTTTCATTTTGAAATTTAAAATTTTATTCTTTTTTTTTAGAAAATTGCAAAAAACAAAACATAGTATCAGAATACAGAATACAAAAGTAGAAAAGTGACCCATACAAAAGAAGGAACAACAAAATTAAAATTAAGCCATAGAAAAAAATATAAAGAAAAAAGAACCCTCTTTACAAAAAACTTTAAATCCTAACAGAATTTAACAAATCTGGATGTACATATTAAACAGATAAATATCACAGGTTTAGGGGGAAAAATATAATACTCTATTGTTATCAAATCCCTCCAAAGTATTTAATTTTTTAATGAAGCAATTTTAATCTCAAATCCATTAATCCCCTTTTTATGACCTGCAATCTCTTAATTCAGAGTAGAGTCAGGTGACTGGATGGAGCTGAACATTTACTGGCTGGATGCCCTTCCTGATGGCTATGCAGATTTATTTATTTATTTTTTCTTTGCACCGTAGGAGAGAAACATCTGCCACCATCCAGGATTGAACTTTCACTTTTCTGAGTGGGAGGCAAGCATCTTTACCACTAGGCCACCACACCACTCTCAAATCTCAAATCATTAATATTATTATAATGTTTTAAGGACTTGCTGATGTAAATTGAGGGGGGAACACCATCCGATATTCAAATTTTTTATTGTGGTTTGTTATATCAAGTAATATCTCCTTTAAAATACTCTTGAACTTTTGGTAAAGCTATATTGTGGATTTCACTTCTATCATGGATTCATGTTATCAAATTAGAAAACATCTCAAGTAACTTTAAAGCAGCAAAGTTACTTTATGTAGAATTGTCAAAACATGCTTAAGCTGAAGTTACTGCCATTGATACGAATTAGGAAATATGCATTCAATTTGGAGTTAGGAAAAACCCTAAAAAATTATCATTCCATAAAAGTTACTATCTCTCTTTCACTCTTACTACATATTTTTAAAGTAGATTTTTTCCCCAGAGAGTTAAATTTTCAGAATCTCAATATCAAAATCCTCTCTAAGACACAATAAAGCCCAGAAATTTTTTTGCAGCCAAAACATTTGGAAATAAAACATCTTTTCTACTTTATCTATATGGGAATAAATAATAACTTTCCAAAGAAACATGTAAACATGATGTAACATTAAAGCTTCAGTGCACATACTTAAAGCTGATAAAATGAAAGTCCAGTGATTTGTGTAAATCCTATAAATTAAAACCACTTCTTCAATTGGTAATCCTAATTTAGCTAATCAATTCTTAGATGGTGTATTCTACCACTAGTATCTGGAATACTTTTAATTTTACAGTATTTATTTAAATGCTGGTAAAACACAGGGCTAATAGGTTTGGTCAAATAACAAACTGCTAATATATGATCATGAACAAATTTCTTGACTCTAAAAAATAAACAATTGTTGGTGCAACTTAGATATCCATCTAATTTTAGATGGTCTGCCCCAATAGACTATTTGTACCACCATGCTTAATTGGCACTCACTAGAGAAATATTTCATTTTTTCTCTTCATATAAAGAACCTCAGCTGTGTTGCCTAAATGTAATTAGCTTCTACAAACCTGAGTTCTGTTTGTTAAATATTTTGCATTGATCTATATAATTCAGCTCTTCAGTGGTTTTAATTGCTAACAGCGTTGTTCAGGAAATGTCAGCGAAAGTGAAGCTGACCAGAAATAAACACTATCAGAGCAGTTTTGTTTTCAAGTGGTAGGTGAATCATTCTAATCAAAACAAACGCTCATGATGTAGACATCATAAAGGAGGCTAAGAGACCACAGATGGTAACCACAACATAGAGTTCCATTCCACTTACAGAGTGTTTCCTTTCTTCTCCCACAATCAGGAACATATACTGTTCATTTATATGGAAATCTCATTTGTCTGGGGTGATTCTTGCAGGAAGTGGTTTTAGTGGTTTTAGTTTTAGTGGTTTATTTGGGAAATGGTGCCATGGTTTTAATACCACAAAATGCATGTTGGAACCCTTTGCACAATAGAAATTAGCATATCTGTGGCAAGTTTCTTATATATTCAGATGTTTAAATCCAATCTTCAAATGAAAAGCCTCTAAATCAGGGTTATCAAACTCACAATGTCACGTGACATGTTGCAACATATCGCAACTTTTTTCCATTGCCAGCAATGGGGTGGGCGCAGTTTCGCCATGATATATCCAGCCCACAGGCCGACAGTTTCACACCCCTGCTCTAAATGTATTTCTTTACATGGCTTAGTTGCTTCAATCAAAGCCTATTTGTAGTAACATATAGTTCCCAAAATATTTAAGGATTTAATGCATTCTTAAACTAGAATAAGTATAATTTTAAAATTAGCAAACATTCAGTTAAGAATACTTGGAACTGCTTTCTACGTATGTCATCAAGACTTTATGAGAGAATCCCAGTTCAGTACACAAGACAAGAGTTATCTTCAGATTGTCTGAGAGAGCTACCTAAACTATGTGCTCTCTTATCTCTGATGAAACAGAACAGTGTCAGACAACACTACTCCTCAAAGGCTGCACTTCTTGGGAAGGGGGTTGGGGACAAGGGAATTCACCACATGGTGAATATTACTTTATAATACAGATTTATGTACTCTGTAGCGTGCATATATATTGAAACTGCAATGAAGATACTAAATCTATAGGTAAAGGCAAAGGTTCCCCCGCACATGCGTGCTAGTCGTTTCCGACTCTAGGGGCCGGTGCTCATCTCCGTTTCAAAGCCAAAGAGCCAGCGCTGGTCCGAGGACATCTCCGTGGTCATGTGGCCGGCATGACTAGACACCAAAGGCGCACGGAATGCTGTTACCTTCCCACCGTAGTGGTCCCTATTTTTCTACTTGCATTTTTACGTGCTTTCGAACTGCTAGGTTGGCAGAAGCTGGGACGAGTAACAGGCGCTCACTCTGCTACGCGGCACTTGGGATTCGATCCGCCAAACTGCCGACCTTCTGATCGACAAGCTCAGCGTCCTAACCCACTGAGCCACCGAGTCCCTTTTACTAAATCTATAGAAAGTTTCAATTATTTGTGCTTGATAGTTGCTATTAGGCAACTATGGTTCTGTATGTTTTTTTCTGTGATACATATGAAAGAGAAAAACCTTGTTGTTGTTGTTAGCTGCGAAGTCGTGTCCGACCCATCGCGACCCCATGGACAACATTCTTCCAGGCCTTCCTGTCCTCTACCATCTTCTGGAGTCCATTTAAGCTCACGCCTACTGCTTCAGTGACTCCATCCAGCCACCTCATTCTCTGTCGTCCCCTTCTTCTATTGCCCTCGATCTTTCCCAGCATTAGGCTCTTCTCCAGTGAGTCCTTCCTTCTCATTAGGTGGCCAAAGTATTTGAGTTTTAGCTTCAGGATCTGGCCTTCTAAAGAGCAGTCAGGATTGATCTCCTCTAGGACTGACCGGTTTGATCGCCTTGTGGTCCAAGGGACTCGCAGGAGTCTTCTCCAGCACCACAGTTCAAAGGCCTCAATTCTTTGGCGCTCAGCCTTTCTTATGGTCCAACTTTCACTGCCATACATTGCAACTGGGAAGACCATAGCCTTGACTATACGCACTTTTGTTGACAGGGTGATGTCTCTGCTTTTTAGTGTGCTGTCTAGATTTGCCATGGCTTTCCTCCCCAGGAGCAAGCGTCTTTTAATTTCTTGGCTACAGTTCCCATCTGCAGTGATCTTGGAGCCCAGGAAAATTAAATCTGTCACTACCTCCATTTCTTCCCCATCTATTTGCCAGGAACTGAGAGGGCCAGATGCCATGATCTTGGTTTTCTTAATGTTAAGTTTCAACCCAACTTTTGCACTCTCCTTCTTCACCTGCAACAAGAGGCTCTTTAGTTCTTCTTCACTTTCTGCCATTAGAGTGGTATCATCTGCGTATCTTAGGTTGTTGATATTTCTTCCGGCAATCTTAATTCCAACTTTTGATTCATCTAGCCCTGCCTTTCTCATGATGTGCTCTGCATATAAGTTAAATAGGCAGGGCGACAGTATACAGCCTTGCCGGACTCCTTTCCCAATTTTGAACCAATCAGTGGTTCCATGTCCAGTTCTCACTGTTGCTTCTTGACCCGCATATAGGTTTCTCAAGAGACAAATAAGATGGTCTGGTACTCCCATCTCTTTAAGAACTTGCCACAGTTTGTTATGATCCACACAATCAAAGGCTTTAGCATAGTCAATGAAGCAGAAGTAGATGTTTTTCTGGAACTCCCTAGCTTTCTCCATGATCCAGCGTATGTTGGCAATTTTATCTCTAGTTCCTCTGCCTCTTCAAAATCCTGCCTGCACTTCTGGTAGTTCTCGATCCACATACTGCTGAAGTCTAGCTTGTAGGATTTTAAGCATGACTTTACTAGCATGAGAAATGAGTGCAATGGTGCGATAGTTTGAACATTCTTTGGCACTGCCTTTCTTTGGAATTGTAATGTAAACTGATCTTTTCCAATCCTGTGGCCATTGTTGAGTTTTCCAAATTTGCTGGCAAATTGAGTGTAGCACTTTTACTGCATTGTCTTTTAAGATTTTGAATAGCTCAGCTGGAATACTGTCACTTCCACTAGCTTTGTTGTTGCTCAGCTTTTCTAAGGCCCACTTCACTTCACATTCTAGGATGTCTGGCTCGAGGTCAGTGACCACCTCATTGTGATTATCAGGGACGTTAAGCTCATTCTTGTATAGTTCTTCTGTGTAATTTTGCCACCTCTTCTTAATCTCTTCTGCCTCTGTTAGGTCCCTGCCATTTTGGTCCTTTATCATGCCCATTTTTGCATTAAACGTTCCCTTCATTTCTCCAATTTTCTTGAAAAGATCTCTGGTCCTCCATATTCTATTGTTTTTTTCCATTTAAGAAGGCATTCTTATCTCTTCTAGCTATTCTCTGGAATTCTGCATTCAATTGGGTGTATCTTTCTTTTTCTCCCTTGCCTTTCGCTTCCCTCCTTTCCTCAGCTATTTGCAAAGCTTCCTCAGATAACCATTTTGCTTTCTTGCATTTCTTTTTCTTTGGGATGGTTTTGGTTGCTACCTGTTGTACAATGTCGTGAACCTCTGTCCATAGTTCTTCAGGCACTCTGTCTATCAGATCTAATTCCTTAAATCTATTTGTCACCTCTACTGTATATTCAACAGGGATATGATTTAATTCATACCTAAGTGGCCTAGTGCTTTTCCCTACTTTCTTCAGTTTAAGCCTAAACTTTGCAAGGAGAAGCTCATGGTCTGAGTCACAGTCAGCTCCTGGTCTTGTTTTTACTGACTGTATAGAGCTTCTCCATCTTTGGCTGCAGAGCATATAGTCAATCTGATTTCTGTGTTGACCATCTGGTGATGTCCATGTGTAGAGCTGTCTCTTGGGTTGTTGGAAAAGAGTGTTTACTATGACCATCATATTCTCTTGACAAAATTCTATCACCCTGTGCCCTGCTTCATTTTGTACTCCAAGGCCAAACTGTCTGTTATTCTGGTTATCTTTTGGCTTCCTACTTTAGTATTCCAATCCCCCATGATGATAAGGACATGATTTTTTGGTGTTAGTTCTATAAGGTGCTGTAGGGCTTCATAGAACCGGTCAATTTCATCCTCTTCAGCACCGGTGGTTGGGGCATAGACTTGGACTACTGTGATATTGAATGGTTTCCCTTGGATTCGAACTGAGATCATTCTGTCATTTTGAGGATTGTATCCCAGTATTGCTTTTCCTACTCTTTTATTGACTATGAAGGCTACTCCATTTCTTCTGAAGGATTCTTGCCCACAGTAGTATACCTGATGGTCATCTGAATTAAATTCACCCATTCCTGTCCATTTTAGTTCGCTGATACCTAAGATGTCAATGTACAGTCTTGTCATCTCTTGTTTGACCACGTCCAGTTTTCCTTGATTCATGGATCTTACATTCCAGGTTCCTATGGAGAAAAAATCTTTACAGCATCGGACTTTCCTTTCACCACCAGACACATCCACAGCTGAGCGTCCTTTCGGCTTTGGCCCAGTCGCTTCATTCTTTCTGGCGCTACTAGTACTAGCCCTCTGCTCTTCCCCAGTAGCATATTGGACGCCTTCCGACCTGAGGGGCTCATCTTCCAGCGTCATATCGTTTTGCCTTTTGGTACTGTCCATAGGGTTTTCATGGCAAAGATACTGGAGTGGGTTGCCATTTCCTTCTCCAGTGGATCACGTTTTGTCAGAACTCTCTGCTGTGACCTGTCCGTCTTGGGTGGCCCTGCACGGCATAGCTCATAGCTTCATTGAATTACGCAAGCCCCTTCGCCACGACAAGGCAGTAATCCATGAAGGGCAGTAATCCATGAAGAAAAACCTTAGAGAACAATTAATATTCTGAGAGAGTAATTTTGATCATTAGACTTTATAAGTCCAGGTACAGCCTTAAATTCTAGAGAATTGATAAGTTCAGGTTCAAAAAGCTTTGAAGTTTTGCATAGATATAACAGAATGATTTAGTATGTATGTGTGTGCACAGTGATAGATGAATGGTATATGTGTGTAGTTGCATCATTTCATCCATCCAAGATGCATTATTTTCAGGAAACATATCTAGATAAATTTGAATTTATAGTTGAACTAATGTGAACATTTATTTACAACAAACCAATCGGCTATTATAGGGAAATAAGTTTTCTGTATTATCTTTGGTTGTCTTTTGAAGTTCTTATTACTGAAATCAAAAGATTTAACATAGGAAATTTAATTTCTGCTCTTGACGAAAGAGCTGACTGTGAACATGAAACTCCAAGGAAAAAGTCTAAACAATACCCCACCATATAAAACCCCAGTATAATGACAACAATTGCATGAGTAGAGAAGGAAAAAATCCATAAACTGGATTCTTTATTGATGACTTTTGCAAATAAATGGAAAGTGATTTTTTTTCATGTTGAGTTTTTGAGAATTTTTTTGTCAAGTCATATACAACCTTTGTATGTGTTGACCAAAGCAGTTTGGTCTGTTACACTGAGAATGCTCTTAGTAATATATTCCTTCAAGGAATGCTGACAGATTGATTTTACTGGGCACTCAGATTTTAAAGTCCCCTGATGAATTAATTATAAAGAAGCTTTTAAAGAGTACCGAAAATAAGGAAATGGGATTGGAGCACCTTGTTCTTTCCCCTTCCCTCTCACCCCACCTCCACATACAAATCAGCCTTGGAAACCAAAGAGGCAGTAGAGAACAAATCATATGCAATGTTATAAATAAACAATTTCGCTTTTCCTGCAAAACCATTATCTTTACTCTCCTTCATGCAGCCTTAGCTTTACCAATTGGGTATTTGGAAACCTCCTTGAAAGAGGAAGAAGAATACAGTACACTGTGTCATAATGGAAACATTCTGAGAAAAATAGCATAAAAAGGACAACTTAACCTTTGAAACACAGAAGTAAATGCAATATAATTTGCCTCTGGAGCAGTATTACTTAGGATTTGTTTCTTTGTTCATTTATTTATTTGTAAAATGTACAGACCAACCATCCTACCTCAGGGTAACTCTGGACAGCTTACAATCATAAAAAACAAAAACCATATAACCTAAAAATATAAATATTCAATATAAAAACAATTCAGAATACTATGGCACAATTAAAAGATGGGGAGGGCAGGTATTTAAGCTCTTATGGAAAGACAGGAGGGTTGGAGCCAACCTCACACTGGGGGCAATATGTTCCACAGGGCAGAATCTCCATAGCCTTTCTGGATCCTGTCAGCTGGAGTAATCAGGCTGATGGGACCCTCAGCATGTCTTCTCTGCCAGCATGGGTGGAGCAAGGCAATCCCAGTGGGATAAGAAGTTTCCTCAAGTAGCCTGAACCCATCCATAAAGAGCTTTAAAGCTGATTACCAATACCTTGAACTGTACCCAAAGGCAGATCTATAGCCAATGCAGTTGGTGGAGCAGTGGTGTTACATGGGCCATTCCTGGGACCCCAAGAACTATCTGTGCCACTGCACTCTGAATCATATGTAGCTTCCAAATGCTCTTCAAGGGTAATCCCAAGTAGGGTGCAGCTGTAAAATGACTAGAGCTTGAATGACTGATCTAGTGATACCTAACAACCTAAGTATGATTATTGGCATACTTGCCAGTTGGCATATATGCTGGTCATTAAGGGGCTTCTGATAGGATTATCTATTTGATCATATCTTTAGAAGATTCCAGAAGTTTTTTTTAATCACCCATTTGCTTTTTCATATGGACAAAAATGTGCAATCTAGTCTGTAGGTACTGTTGAGTTTTCATTCCTCCACAATATGATAGACAAATATTTATGTTTGATGTACAAAATCCACAATTTTATAGAAAAGTACCACAACCAAGAGAATTAATCAGTTGGCAATGAAGCTGGATAGAGACAACAGTTATGGTCTGCCATCTCGAGATAACACTTCTGAGATAAATAGAAATCTAACTAATCCTAAAATCTTGACTGTTAGACCTTAATGACCAGCATATATGCCAACTGGCAAGTATGCCAATAATCATACTTAGGTTCTTAGGTATCACTAGATCAGGCATGTCAAAATACCAGCCCGTGGGCCGGATGCATCACGATGAAACTGCACCCTCCCCATTGCCAGCAATGGGGAACAAGTTGTGATACATCACGTGACATCACATGATGTTGCTAGTTTGACATGCGTACACTAGATGGACTGAGCATTTCAGACAGTTAGGATGCAAACAAGATGGAACTATCTCAAACAATTGGGAGAATATAAGTTTGTTCCCTACCTTCAAATGGCAGAAAACTGTCATGAACTATGTGAACAAGAAATTCCAAGGCTACACAAAGGACTTGTAGGCAGATTATTACCAAAAGAGATGACTGTGAAAATCACTAGTAAAACAAAATACATGTTAAAGAGAAAAGTGTACTTTTCTGTCAAGGGCCTGAATAAGGAACAGAGTCAACCAAATAATTAATAATCATAATCATAATCATAATCATAAGTAGTAGTAGTAGTAGTAGTAGTAGTAGTTGGAAGGGAGCTTGGAGGTCATCTAGTCCAACCCCCTGCTCAGGCAGGAAACCCTATACCATTTCAGACAAATGGCTGTCCAGTCTCTTCTTTAAAACTTCCAGTGTTGGAGCATTCACCACTTCTGGAGGCAGGTTGTTCCACTGGTTAGTTGTTCTAATTGTCAGGAAGTTTGTCCTTCGTTCTAGGTTGCTTCTCTCCTTGACTAGTTTCCATCCGTTGCTTCTTGTCCTGCTTTCAGGTGCTTTGGAGAATAGCTTGACTCGCTCTTCTTTGTGGCAGCCCCTGAGATATTGGAACACTGCTATCATGTCACCCCTCACCCTTCTCTTCATTAAACTACACATACCCAATTCCAGCAACCGTTCCTTATATGTTTTAGCCTCCAGTCCCCCAATCATCTTTGTTGCTCTTCTCTGTACTCTTTCTAGAGTCTCGGCATCTTTTTTACATTGTGGTGACCAAAACTGGATGCAGTATTCCAGGTGTGGCCTTACCAAGGCATTGTAAAGTGGTATTAGTACTTCACGTGATCTTGATTCTATCCCTCTGTTAATGCAGCCTAGCACTGTGTTGGCTTTTTTGGCAGCTGCAGCACACTTCTGGCTCATATTTAATGATTGTCCACTAGGACTCCAAGATCTCGCTCACAGTTACTACTATTGAGCAAGGTACCACCTATACTTTACCTGTGCATTTGATTTTTCCTGCCTAAATGTAGAACCTTACTTTTTTCACAATTGAATTTCAATTTGTTAGATAGTGCCCAGTGTTCGAGTCTGTCCAGATCCTCCTGTATCTTAAGCCTATCTTCTGGAGTATTGGCTATTCCTGCCAGCTTGGTGTCGTCTGCAAATTTGATGAGTTCCCCATCTATCCCCTCATCCAAATCGTTGATGAAGATGTTGAAGAGCACTGGGCCCAGAACAGAGCCCATTTTGTATCACAAGGAAGAAGGGAAAGCACAGTATACCTATATTGATTATTCTATTACTGGTGTTATGTTTCACAGATTTAATTATCATAGTTACTTTTCTCCTTTTTGCATAAAGACCAGAAGATTTTTGGAGTGGGAAAAAGAGAATGTAGAGAAATAAAAACAGTGGAGGCAGAATGTTTGTTCCACTCTCTCCTTTGGCCATTTCACCATTGAACAATATTATGTATTCTCACTTCCATAAGCATCATTTTGGATATATAAGCTGAACCAAAAATTAATCCACCATTTAAAAAAAACAATTATAATCTGGCAAATTCTTACAATAGAAATTTCAAGACAAGGCAATACTGGTTTGGCCTGCTAATAGTAAATTTTGCCAGAAGTTTAATGTAAGTAATTATTTTATTTAACATATGGCATACAATGTCAGGGAAATCTACAAATCTACATTATTATTTGAAATTAGCAAATTTCCACATGGAGCAAATTCCTATGCATCTGCTTCGAAAGGTGACTAACCTTAAGTGTTAGTATCTTGTAAAGAATTTAAGGAATTAGATCTGATAGACAGAGTGCCTGAAGAACTATGGACAGAGGTTCGTGACATTGTACAACAGGTAGCAACCAAAACCATCCCAAAGAAAAAGAAATGCAAGAAAGCAAAATGGCTGTATGAGGAAGCTTTGCAAATAGCTGAGGAAAGGAGGGAAGCGAAAGGCAAGGGAGAAAAAGAAAGATACACCCAATTGAATGCAGAATTCCAGAGAATAGCTAGAAGAGATAAGAATGCCTTCTTAAATGAACAGTGCAAAGAAATAGAAGAAAACAATAGAATAGGGAGGACCAGAGATCTTTTCAAGAAAATTGGAGAAATGAAGGGAACGTTTAATGCAAAAATGGGCATGATAAAGGACCAAAATGGCAGGGACCTAACAGAGGCAGAAGAGATTAAGAAGAGGTGGCAAAATTACACAGAAGAACTATACAAGAATGAGCTTAACGTCCCTGATAATCACAATGAGGTGGTCACTGACCTCGAGCCAGACATCCTAGAATGTGAAGTGAAGTGGGCCTTAGAAAAGCTGAGCAACAACAAAGCTAGTGGAGGTGACAGTATTCCAGCTGAGCTATTCAAAATCTTAAAAGACAATGCAGTAAAAGTGCTACACTCAATTTGCCAGCAAATTTGGAAAACTCAACAGTGGCCACAGGATTGGAAAAGATCAGTTTACATTCCAATTCCTAAGAAAGGCAGTGCCAAAGAATGTTCAAACTATCGCACCATTGCACTCATTTCTCATGCTAGTAAAGTCATGCTTAAAATCCTACAAGCTAGACTTCAGCAGTATGTGGATCGAGAACTACCAGAAGTGCAGGCAGGATTTCGAAGAGGCAGAGGAACTAGAGATCAAATTGCCAACATACGCTGGATCATGGAGAAAGCTAGGGAGTTCCAGAAAAACATCTACTTCTGCTTCATTGACTATGCTAAAGCCTTTGATTGTGTGGATCATAACAAACTGTGGCAAGTTCTTAAAGAGATGGGAGTACCAGACCATCTTATTTGTCTCTTGAGAAACCTATATGCGGGTCAAGAAGCAACAGTGAGAACTGGACACGGAACCACTGATTGGTTCAAAATTGGGAAAGGAGTCCGGCAAGGCTGTATACTGTCGCCCTGCCTATTTAACTTATATGCAGAGCACATCATGAGAAAGGCAGGGCTAGATGAATCAAAAGTTGGAATTAAGATTGCCGGAAGAAATATCAACAACCTAAGATACACAGATGATACCACTCTAATGGCAGAAAGTGAAGAAGAACTAAAGAGCCTCTTGTTGCAGGTGAAGAAGGAGAGTGCAAAAGTTGGGTTGAAACTTAACATTAAGAAAACCAAGATCATGGCATCTGGCCCTCTCAATTCCTGGCAAATAGATGGGGAAAAAATGGAGGTAGTGACAGATTTTATTTTCCTGGGCTCCAAGATCACTGCAGATGGGGACTGTAGCCAAGAAATTAAAAGACGCTTGCTCCTGGGGAGGAAAGCCATGGCAAATCTAGACAGCACACTAAAAAGCAGAGACATCACCCTGTCAACAAAAGTGCGTATAGTCAAGGCTATGGTCTTTCCAGTTGCAATGTATGGTAGTGAAAGTTGGAACATAAGAAAGGCTGAGCGCCAAAGAATTGAGGCCTTTGAACTGTGGTGCTGGAGAAGACTCCTGCGAGTCCCTTGGACTGCAAGGCGATCAAACCGGTCAGTCCTAGAGGACATCAATCCTGACTGCTCTTTAGAAGGCCAGATCCTGAAGCTAAAACTCAAGTACTTTGGCCACCTAATGAGAAGGAAGGACTCCCTGGAGAAGAGCCTAATGCTGGGGAAGATCGAGGGCAATAGAAGAAGGGGACGACAGAGAATGAGGTGGCTGGATGGAGTCACTGAAGCAGTAGGCGTGAGCTTAAATGGACTCCAGAAGATGGTAGAGGACAGGAAGGCCTGGAGGAATGTTGTCCATAGGGTCGCGATGGGTCGGACACGACTTCGCAGCTAACAACAACAACAAAGAAATCTTGCAGAAAGATTAAACATATGTATTTGATAGGAAAGTTTAGTTCCATAGAAACAACAACCCATGTTATCTTATGATCTATTTCTTTGAGACAATATTTCCATTGGACTGATTTATGCCTGATTTTTTTTAAAAAAACACCTTAAAGTGTACTGCTATAAATGTATTCCCAGGTATGTAAAAATGGAGAATTAAGCTGTGCAAGAAATGTATTATATAATCTTGCTGGTATGGTGTAACTGATTCTGAATTCCAACAGAAAAAATTTGGGGTCATTTCAAGCAGGCTTTTAAAAGGAAATCAGAAAATAAAATTAGGGTAGCAAAGGAAATCCTTCTCATTCATGATATAAAAGGGAATGCCTTATAATTATTCAACTTGAATCTTTGCTTAGCACCAATATCTCATTGCAGAAATTTTGGAATATGAATAGGAAATATTCTCTTTCTTGGACTGTCAGTTTCTCAAGCATGGAAAAGGCTTTCAGCTACATATGTTGCTATTTTAAAGTCATCATCCTAATCACCACTACTACCACCATAATTATCATGGCAAAAGATACACAAAGAACATTGCAATTGTTTGTATATAAATGGTGTGATCCAGCTGAAGTTTTTAAAGTTCCCTAATTATCAGGAGTTCTTCCAATCCAATTTATTTTTACAAACAGAATAAGTGCTTTCCCAGCAAGAAGCTTAAAGACTTACATCACAATTTCCTTCTGCTGCTTTCTGTTGTACCATATAGAGCTTTATGGGCCTTTTGTGTGTGTGTGTGTGTGTGTGTGTGTGTGTGTGTGTCTGTCTCTCTGTGAAACCTATGTTAAGGTTTGAAACAATTGCAATCTCTGTAAATTCCACCAGTAATTTAGAAGAAAGCCTATCAGTTCAATAAAAAAAAATAACAAATTGTACCTTTAGTTTCAACTGAAAAATCACATTGTCTTTAAGGATATTATTTAAGACAACTGTGCAATTGTTCTCAGCCATTTGGTAACTAGTTAGATTAGTGAAAGATGTGGCACCTTTCTTGATTTTGATGCAATCAAAAGAAAATCAGTAGAAAAAGCTGATTTAATTATATAACTCCACAGCAGTATGCTGCACTCAGAAACACATCTCTGGATTACAGTCAAAGGCTTCTGAATCATCATCATACTTAAACAAAGAAACAGTTAAATATATCCTTAAACTGATGAGTATCTTCAGCTCTGCCTTGCCTTCTCCTGAAGCCAGTAAGAACTGGAGGCCAATCTGATAAAGAAAAGCATAAGCATAGTTGGATAAGACAGTGACCAGTATGAAAATCCTAGTTATTGCCTTTTCTACTACTAATATTCCAATCCTCTGTTTTAGTATAATGATTAAATAATGTGATAACAGAATGCAGACATTGCTGTACATTTGTCAGAGGCTGTGGAAATAACACTTTAAATGATTCTCTAGGCAACCATATTGAAATCTGAAATTCTGAGAATCACATTTGTGGTGAACTGTCATAGAAGGAGAAGTGTGCCTCTTTACAAAATTGTTCATTTACAAGAAAAAGCAAACAGTTAAGGTTGTTTTCTGTTGGCCAATCTGGTACCCACAGCACTCACTGCCCTCTCAGCTTCCCTATGATACTTTTCTGGGCAAATGAGGATCATTTCCAAACAAAACACTCAGCTGCAGTTACCTACTATTCAAAGAACTCTAAGATCCTAAGAATTCATTAACAATCTAGTTTAACTAGGCATTTGATTATATTTTTGAAAACAAAGATGTTAAAACTGTTACTTTTCTTAACTTCATTATAAATACTATTATTTTAAAGCAAAATACTTAAATACTTAAATGGTGGAGAAGGAAGCCTGTCCTTAGCAGAGAGAGGTGTTTATAGGCTCACAGTGCCTATAGCCTACTCATTCTAGAGACTGTGTATCACAATCTTGTGATTATTATGTTAATCTTTTGTCTTGGCTGAAAAACTATATTGAGTAGGGCTCTGAAAAGCTTTTGAAAGAATTGCTTAATGCTTTTTTTGTGTCCGTTTGAGACCAAGCATAAGGTGCTTCTTTCTGAATTGTTAAAGTAGCCTGTTATTTCCAAGACACAGCTGTTGTGGGATCTGTTCCTGGCTATTGATATACATGCATGCAGAGATGGCCACTTTGTATAAGTATTAATGGTTTATTTGACTCAAGGTAGTGCAGATAAGTTTAAAAACAAGACACAAAAACCAACTAGAAAGAAGCAACATAATAATATATCAGGGAAATATATATAAAAAATTAAACTAGTACCTTACAAATGCAAGTTCACAAACAGTTCTGGTCCAGGGCCTGCAGGAAGGGCCACATATTTAAAGCTTTCCACAAAGGCAACAGAGTTGGGACCATGTGGCCTTCAGGTGGAAAGGTGAGCCATAGGGCAGAATTGTCATTAGAGAAGAATGGATTGCATGGCCCATAAAATGACACTATTTTGTTGATGGGACCTGGAGTCTGCCAACCCTGCCAGACCTTATGGAATGTTGTTGTTGTTAGCTGCAAAGTTGTGTCTGACCCATTGCGACCCTATGGACAACGTTCCTCCAGGCCTTCCTGTCCTCTACCATCTTCTGGAGTCCATTTAAGCTCACGCCTACTGCTTCAGTGACTCAATCCAGCCACCTCATTCTTTGTTGTCCCCTTCTTCTATTGCCCTCAATCTTTCCCAGCATAGAATAGGCAAAAACAATTTTAGAGAAATTGACCTGCTATTATCCTGTTAATATCCATGAAGAGCTTTATGGATAATGGCCAACACCTTGAATTATACCCAGAAACCAAATGGTGTGCGATGCAGCTAAAAGTAGACGTATCACATGTGTGAACAAAAACAAAGATACTCCATGTGTGAACAAAGAGATGGTCATAATGGGGCTGCTTTATTTTGAGGTTTATGAATGGTTATCAGAGTTGTAATCCAAATAAGAGATGACTGTGGTATGATTATGAATAGTGTCTCTTGATCCAGGAAGATGAGATTTAATGGATTTGTGGAAAGGCCATAAATCCATGAAGACCTTCAGGTTGCATGCCAATTTCAAATGCAACTACATTCAGCATTGGAAAATTACTAAGACTGAAAGATCTTTGAACCCATATCCACTTAGTCTTATTAAAGTTCAACAAAAGCCTGCTTTTTGCAAACCAAAAGCTAAGCTCCTCTAGGCCAGGGGTGTCAAATTTGCAATGTCACATGACATGTCATGACATATCATGACTTTTTTGCCATTGCCGGCAATGGGTGGGTGCGGTTTTGTTATGATGCATCCAGCCCATGGGCCGGCAGTTTGACATGCCTGCTCTAGGCACTGAGACAGAACCTCAATAATATCACGTGGCCAATATAAACAAGTGGTAATTATTAACATATTGATAATACGTAGCCCTATGCTGTCACATTGCCTTTGTCCAACAGCCTCATGCAGATACTAGTAGGGAAAGGGTCAAGCATTAAGGAACCCCACAAAGGAAGGGCCTTGGGTCAATTTTCCCCTTAATTCACCACTCACTAGAACCAACCATGGAAAAAAGAACACTACAGCACAAATGCCCATTAACCCCCCCCCCCACCAATCCTCACAGTTCATCCAGAAAGATATCACTGGTATTGATCAATGATATCAAAAGCCCCCAAGAGATCAAGAAGGAGAGTTGTTCCATCACTCTCCTGGTCTTGCCAGTGATTATAACAATGATTCTGAACTTAATTTACTTTTAATTAGTTTTGATTGTTTTGAACAAAACTTAAAGAGATTCCAGAACAGTGGATGCTGAAATAGTAAATAAAAAAATTGCAAAAGTTGCAGAACGTATAAAACATGTACATTTCTGTTTGATACGCAGGATTCTTTTTTGAACAGTTCACACTGTCATATTTGGTATTCCTTTATGTTGTACAGAAATAGTAGTATAAACTTCTTAGTTTTGTTCTATTTTTTTCTGTATTTTTTCTTTCTTTCTATACCATCTAACCAGAACAACACTAAAAATAAATTGTTGAATTCCAAATGGAAACAAGTGCCAAAGCCAGTCTTATTTCCTTTGTAGTGAGTTCCAGAGTTATTTTGTGTCATTCAAAAGGCCCTGTCCCACATCATCACAAATGTTCATTTCCTGCCCATGGATAGAGCTTCCAAAGATTAACTTCATGAACCCCAAACCACCTTTTATGAGTGGACGTTCTTCCAATATGTAAACTCAGTGTGTTTATTATCTATCTATTTATCTATCTATCTATCTATCTATCTATCTATCTATCTATCTATCTATCTATCTATCTATCCACCCACCCACCCACCCACCCACCCATCTATAGTTTTATATTTCATTGCTTCTGACATCACTGATAAGTACACACTTTTTATGTCTTCCATAAAGCCTATGCACTCATCTTGATACTTTTCCAATAAAGAAGCATTGATAGGAAGGAATATATGCACACTTTTTTTTAGAAAAGCTCCTAAAACACAAAGTGACACTAAAAGAATATTATTGGGCCAGTAAAATAATGCTAAGTAGCATGGTTTTCATTTTTCACTTGAAGATCAACATATGCAGGTGTATATGTACTCACTTATGAATCAGTCAATAACCATCAATTTTCATATAGATACTTATTAATAATAAAAGAACCACCTATGGCTTCTATGCATGTCTTTAAAAATAACTTTATTTTTTTAATGTGGTCAGGATTTCTCTGGTTTTAGAGCTGAAGTCTATTTGAAATTCAATACAACTGTTAGGAAAAAATTGTTGTGCAGAGGTCTCCTTGTGCTACCAAAGAGTTACACAGACAATGAAGGATACTGAGAGCAGTAAGAGTCACACAGTAAACACAAGAGTACACTGAGTTGTAAAAGCAAAAAGTAGTTTACTTTTGAGGTGGTGTAAGAACAAAAATGCACAGTCAAAAATAAACAGTCCAAGTAGCAATCCAAAATACAAAGTCTTCTTACCGGTCCAGAGGTCAATATACAGTTCAGGTTTATCACAGTAACAGAGCAAAAACAGTAATAGTAGAGAGCAGTGAATTCAGAGAGAGAAAGAAGCTACATTACTAGCTCCCTCTTATGGCCATGAGAACACTTACACACCCATTGGCCAATTAACATCTTAAAAACATAACATCATGGTTAATATATTTTCAACCCAACATTGTAGGCTAACACCATATGCCTAACATTCTCCCCTTTGGGTAGAATAATATATAACTCTTAAAATCTTATACACATTCTTTCACAATTAGCATTGTGTTTCACAGCACTTTTTACCTTCATAAAATGGTCTGCAATATTTACATCAGATGAACAATATTCTAGCTGTATTAATTTATCTTTGACACATTGTCTGACATTTAAATAACGAAGATCAGTATGTTTGGATCTTGTTCTTACTGCAGCATTGTTTGCCATCTTTATTGCAGCTTGATTGTCCTCATATACAATGAATGGATCATTTACATTTAAACCCATATCTAACAATAATTGTTTGTACACTAGCAGTTCTGTACATAACACTGATAGACATGAAAATTCAGCCTCCATTGTAGATAAGCTTGTGTGCTTTTGTCTAATGGACTTCCATCCAATTAAAGAATCACCCAACATTACAGCCAACCCTGAGGTAGATTTACGAGTGCTTGTATCAGAGGCAAAACTCGCATCTGCATATGCAGTAAGGATTAACTCACGATTTGGCTCTAGGTATAATGAGTAATGAATAGTCTGCTTTAAATACCTCAATACTCATTTAGCCGCTTGCCAGTGTCTAACAGTTGGTTCATTGTTGTACCTAGCCAATTGGTTTACACAGTAAGAAATGTCGGGTCTAGTCCAATTGCTAAGATACATTAGACTACCAATCAAAGATTGGTACATAGTCTTATCAAATACAGGACTCTCAACATAAGTGTCCTTAAAATCCATAGCCATTGGAGTTTTTGCTGATTTACACATTTCCATGTTGTATCTCTTTAATAACTGAGATATTTTACTGGCTTGGGACACCTTAAAACCTCTATTTGTTTTCACAATATCTAACCCCAAATAGTGGCTTATTTCTCCAAGATTCCTAATTGTGAATTTATTTTGCAATCTTGAAATGATAGTTTGTGCTTCTAACTCAGTTTTTGTTATTATTGCAATATCATCTGTGGATAACAAAAGATAATACTCCGTTATGTTCTCTTCTACACAAACAAGGATCAACATTACTGGCTACAAAACCTATTGCACTCAACTCATTAACTATACATTTATTCCACTCATAGCCTGATTGTTTCAATCCATAGAGGCTTTTCTTGAATTCCCAACAATCATGGTCTCTATCATTGGTCAATCCTGGTGGTATTCTTAAATAAATAGTAT
Organism: Vipera ursinii; assembly: GCF_947247035.1. Classification (NCBI taxonomy): domain Eukaryota; kingdom Metazoa; phylum Chordata; class Lepidosauria; order Squamata; family Viperidae; genus Vipera; species Vipera ursinii. The sequence goes on along the minus strand of NC_139521.1, from coordinate 37,898,146 downwards.
GTTGCAATGGAGCATGTAAATATGCAGTTTCCACATCTACATGGTTAACCATATATTGGTTTTTAGCCATCCATACTAAAGCTGCTCTTAAAGTAGTTGCCCTCAGACTGGGTGCAAACACCTCGTCGTAATCCTCAGTAGTTTGGGCAAAACCTTGTGCAACCAAACGTGCCTTATGGGTTATGGTCCCATCTACACCCTTCTTTATTTTATATATCCACTTGCAACCTATAGCTTGCTCACCAGGTGGCAGTTTTGCTTTCTCATAGACCTTAAGATCCTACAAAGACTTCAACTCCCTGTTCATTGCAGCTTTCCATGATGCCTGTTCCTTTTCAGGATACATCCTGATCTCCAGTGGCGTAGCGTGGGGGGTGCAGGGGGGGCTGGCCGCACTGGGCGCAACATCTGGGGGGCACCCATTAAGCTCGCCGGAGGGGGACGATTCTGCTTCACCGAGGGTCGGAGGAGCGAGCGAGTGGGCGGAGCATAGAAAGCAACCGCATTCGCTGCGCCCAGCCAGAGCGGGATCCCGTCCTCTCGCGGCTGCGGATCGCCTCCTTTCTCGGGTGGGGGTGGGGAAGCTTGGCGGCATCTCGCCTCCCTCTCTTTCTCCCGCCGCGGCTCTCCTCCGCTTGGCTCTCAACCTGCAAGCCCGCCCCCCGACCCAGCTCCCGCCCCCATCTCCTTTCCCGGAGGTAAAGGTAACAACTGCAGCCGCCGCACCTGCGGCTGCTTGCTGCTCCTCCTCCTCCTCCTTCTTCTCCTCCTCCTGCCGTATTGACTCTCTGTGGCCACTCGGTTCCCCCTGCAGGAGGCGATCAGGACGCCCCCCCGACACACGTCGCCAGCAGCGAGAGTTTCCAGCCAGTCCGGCGAATCTTTGGGGCGAGGTGCCAAAGAGAAGGAGGCAGCTTGGCTTGGATAAGCAGCGTCTGGGCAGAAAATAGGTCAGGCGCCACAGCAAGTATGAACTCCTGAGGTTCAGCCTAAGCAGGCAAAGCTGCAGGGTGGGTTGGTTGGCTTTTCCGGCTTTGGAATAACCTTGGGAAGCTGAGGCATTGTAAGTTGGAAGTCATTGTTTGTTGCCTAACATGTTGGGTCACCCCACACCACATGCTAAGCCATAAACTGTGGTTGGTATCCAGGGTTTAGGACAAGATGGAGAAAACTAGCCAATTGTGGGATCATAAATCTTGATGAAGCCCATCATCGCTCCATGTGATGTATGCACTCAATCTACAAACGTAGTCCAAGCCTATTCACATCTGTTGTAAGGTCATTCTCTCATGGGGTTTATCTTGACATCCACTAAGAGTGGAACAAACATGCCACATTAACCATTTTCAACGCCATGTCCTCTCTTTGTCTCATCCTAAATCACAGCTGAGGCACCTTAAAGTTGCCTTGTTTCAGTTTTAAACTAGCATTTTCCCTCTTCTCCAGAGACCCTTTTTTGCCTTGAACCTAACTCAAGGGTAGGCAACCTTGGCTCTTTTATGACTCATGGACTTCAACTCCCAGAATTCCTGAGCTAGTGGAAGAGACTCGAGTGCTAAAATTCACGGGTTAGGGGGCGCAAATTACTTGCCTTGCCCCAGGTGCTGACAACCCACGCTACGCCACTGCTGATCTCATCATAGTTAGAAGGCTCTAAACTAATTTGACATATTACACTGGCTTCATAGCGATCAGGTGGACATCTGATATGCATTGAACGCCAAGGAATTACAGGGCTTTGAATTTCTGACTCCTCTCCTTCCTCTGATTCATCTTTTATCTCCCCTATCTCCTCTTCATCTTTTATAATTACAGGAGATGTCTTATCATTAATAGGTACGTTATCATGGGAGTCAACAAACACTAGAGGATCAGTGTTAACAGGTACTTGCTCTAACCTATCCCAACCAATGTGCTCAAGGAATTTGGCACTTGCACTATTATATACATTGGTTGTGCCTTGTTCCCAGAAACAATAGGATCTATAATTAGCTTCACAACCTATGAAGTATAATTGCCTAGCCCTATGTTGGCCTTTACTCCTGAGTTGTGCAGGAATGTGGACCCAAGCTGGGGTGCCAAATGTGTGCAGGTAATCAAGTTTTGGTTTTTTACCATGCCATATTGTGTATGGTATTTTTACCGGTAGAAGTATTAACAACTATATTCAGAACATGGTTTGCACATTTTGCTGCCTCCCCCCACAGTCTATCTGTTAAGCCAGAATCTTTTAATATGGTTCTCATCATGGCTTGTAATGTTTGTCCACGTCTCTCAACAAATGCATTATGTTGAGGCCTATAACGGGCTGAACATTTATGTTCAATGCCAGCAGATTCTAGCATATCAACAAAGCACTTGTTTGTAAATTCAGTGCCATTATCAGTAATTATGCACCAAACCTTTCTCTTTGTTTTCCTCTCGACAAATTTCAGCCAGTTTGCAAATTGTTGGAAAGTGTCTGCCTTTGACTTAAGCAGATAACAAAAACCATATCGAGAGTAATGGTCAAGGATACTCAAAATATAACATGATCCTCCTAAACTTGGTTTCATGGGTCCAATTAAATCTGCAAACACAACTTCCAAAGGTACAGTTGTTTTGAAGCCGTTTAACCTGTTTGCAGGAGTTGCCTTACTCTTTTCCTGATTACAGGCATTGCAATTCAAATACTTACTACATGGCTTCAGTTTAATTCCTTTTACTAACTCAACTGTTTTACATAGTGAGTTAAAGTTTACATGCCCTAACCGCCTATACAGTAAATGTATACATTCATCATGTGGCTTCTTATTCTCACATATCGAGTTAGCTTTTACTGTACTAACCTGGTTACTTGTGAGAACGAATAAACCATTTTTCAAATTAGCAGTTACACAGATTCCATTCCTTTCAATAGTGCATTGCTCCCCTCTGAATGTTACCACAAACCCAACCTTAACCAATTCCCTTACAGATAACAGGTTGAATCTTAACTTAGGTATATATAACGTAGGTAACTGTTCATTAATGCATGGACAATAGGAATTTCCTTCACCAGAGGCCTTCATCCTCCAACCGTTTGCCAGTGAAATATATTGGTTGCTGTTTTTTATATTAATAAACCTCTTTTTCACTTTAGTAATGCATTGTGAAGCCCCACTATCAACAACCCACAATTCATTATTTCTGGATGTTGGTTCACCAGAAACAGCCAAACCAATGCTCTTCTTAGCCTTCCCACTGCTATTTACATTCTGTTTTTTACCCTTTCTACAGAATTTGGCTATATGCCCTCTAGCCCCACAAGAATAACATTTCTTGACATTGTAAGCAGTGGTGAATGGCTGCTCCTCTCGTGGTTGTGTCTCTCTCAACTGGTCTCTGTCACACCTCCTTCTGGACTGTTCCAGCAGTCTCCCAGTAATGTTAGTCAATGTCAGTTTCTCTCTGGTCAGGACTTCCAAAGAAGAAACATACTCATCATAACTCTCATCCAAAGATGACAGAATAATGTAGACCTGATGCAACTCTGAAAAAATCAGCTCCTTTTCATGAAGCTCTTGAAAAGTTGCCTTCATGTAGTTTAAATGGGTCAGCATATCTCCATTCTTCTGCAGACGACCCCTAAACAGCTTACGTGTAAGGTGTATATGTGCACCCACACTGTCTCGAACATAAAGCCTTCGCAAAATGTTCCAACACCTAGCAGCAGACTCCTCACCACGAATATGGACAAGCTGCTGGTCATTCAGTGTTAGTCCAATAATGCAAAGAGCTTTCTCATTGTTTCATTTAAAGTCGTCTATCTTCTTTGCATCCTCTTCATTATTTGCATCCCAAGCAGTAGTATCTGGTGGGTTATTTACTATAGTCCATAGTCCTTCCTTGCGCAAAAGCAAGCAGCATTTCGTGGACCAGGAAACATAGTTTGTCCCATCCAACTGGGTTATCCAGGGGATGCCTGACAACAGTTCTTGTGCCATTTTACACCAGATAGCTAACACAAACTCAGCTAGGAATACTGTGTGTAGTTACTCTCAGTACAGGCCTGGGCCCATAAGTAGTGTTAGGGAAAAAAATTGTTGTGCAGAGGTCTCCTTGTGCTACCAAAGAGTTACACAGACAATGAAGGGTACTGAGAGCAGTAAGAGTCACACAGTAAACACAAGAGTACACTGAGTTGTAAAAGCAAAAAGTAGTTTACTTTTGAGGTGGTGTAAGAACAAAAATGCATAGTCAAAAAGGTTTATCACAGTAACAGAGCAAAAACAGTAATAGTAGAGAGCAGTGAATTCAGAGAGAGAAAGAAGCTACATTACTAGCTCCCTCTTATGGCCATGAGAACACTTACACACCCATTGGCCAATTAACATCTTAAAGACATAACATCGTGGTTAATATATTTTCAACCCAACATTGTAGGCTAACACCATATGCCTAACAACAACACTAAGCTAAACTTCAGCATTAAAATAAAAAAGCAGCCTTCACATTGGAGACATCAAAACAGATGAACTGAACAAATATTATGAATATTTGTCAGGAATTATAAGTGCATACATTGGCAGTCCAAGCAAGAATTCAAAGCATGTGCCATTTCTTTTCTGCTAGTTGGGAATTTGAAACTAAAGCACAGCTGAATATTAGAGCTGGAGGAATTAATTTAACACAAGGGTTATCAGATCTGGCTTCCAAATTTCAGGTGTCTCTTTCTGGGTGTTCATATATTCAGTACCTTCTGGCCCTCTTTGACTTGAAGGACTTCATTTTACCAGTATTGTCTGTGGGTAAATACTTTTTTGAGTTCTTGTAATCTAACAACAATCAGGGATTATCAGGCCCAAAACCAACAATGACATGTGGTGATTCTTCCAAGCTGAGTTCTTTATTGTTTTCAGACCTATAGAGAAAATCTTGCCAGACTGAGCACTTTAGTATCTGCATCTACAAAACAGTTTGTGAACTATTAGGTAAAGGCAGTCTTCACCCTCTTTCTCTTAAATGTAACATCTGAACTTCTTGGTTCTTACTCCTGTGGAATATAACCGCTTCCTTCTTCTTACTCTATCATCCATTCTGTTACCGTATTTTTCCATGTATATTTTTTCCTGCAAACACTCTGTTCAAAAATCAGGTGTGTCTTATACAAGTGCAGCATCTTATACACGAAAAAATAATGGTAACCTCCGCAGCCCAGGGCATGCCTGTGTGATTCTTTAAATCTACCTAGACTAGCTAGACCCGTACCAATCAGGTTTCAGGCCCGGGTACAGCACGGAGACGGCATTGGTCACGCTGGTGAATGATCTCTGGTGGGCTCGGGACAGGGGTTGTTCCTCTGTCCTAGTCCTTTTAGACCTCTCAGCGGCTTTTGATACCATCGACCATGGTATCCTGCTGCGACGTCTCAGGGGGTTAGGAGTGGGAGGCACAGTTCTCCAGTGGTTCTCCTCTTACCTCCTGGGATGTTCGCAGTCGGTGTTAGCAGGGGGGCAGAGATCGACCATGAGACCTCTCATTTGTGGAGTTCCTCAGGGATCGGTTCTCTCGCCTCTCCTGTTCAACATCTATATGAAGCCGCTGGGTGAGATCATTCGTGGTTTTGGAGTTGGGTATCACCAATATGCTGATGATACCCAGCTTTTTATTTCGACCCCAAACCACCCCAGTGATGCCCTCGACGTGATGTCCCGTTGCCTGGAGGCGGTCCGGGTCTGGATGGGTAGGAACAGGCTTCGACTCAACCCTGACAAGACTGAGTGGCTGTTTGTGCCGGCATCCCGGGAAATTCCGATTATTCCATCATTGGCCATGGGGGGTGAGCTATTACCCCCCGTAGATAGGGCCCGCAACTTGGGGGTCCTTCTAGACTCACAGCTCTCTTTGGAAGAGCATATTGGAGCTGTGACTAGGGGGGGCCTTTGCCCAGGTTCGCCTGGTGCACCAGTTGCGGCCCTATCTAGACCGGGATGCCTTGCGCACAGTCACTCATGCGCTCGTGACCTCTTGTCTAGACTACTGTAATGCTCTCTACATGGGGCTGCCCTTGAGGTCCACCCGGAGACTCCAGCTGGTGCAGAATGCAGCCGCGCAAGTCGTCTTGGGAGTTTCCCGATACTCCCATGTTACACCTCTGCTCCGCGAGCTGCATTGGCTACCGGTTGCTCTCCGGGTGAGGTTCAAGGTGTTAGTTATGACGTACAAAGCCCTTCATGGCATGGGTCCAGATTACCTTCGGCAACACCTGCGACCGGCATCAACTTCCCTCCGTCCAGTGCGCTCCCACAGAGAGGGCCTCCTCAGGGTGCCGCTGATCAAAGAATGCCAATTGGTGACCCCCAGGGGGAGAGCGTTCTCTGTGGGTGCGCCAGACCTCTGGAACCGCTTACCGGATGAGCTCCGGACGGCCCCCGACCTTCGCTCCTTCCGGCGTGATCTTAAAACATTCTTTTTCGAACAAGCTGGCCTGGTCTGATGGGATGGGGTTGGGTTTTTAAAATTAGTTTTTAACTTAATATGGATTGATTTTATGGGCATGATGTTTAATGGTTTTTTAATGTTTTTTTTAATTTTTGTATTTGATTTTTATTGTGTATTGCCCTGTTCACCGCCCTGAGTCCTTCGGGAGAAGGGCGGTATAGAAATCAAATTATTAAATTAAATTAAATTAAATTAAAAATGTCACTGCCATGCAGGTGTCAAGCCCCTGTGGGCTTGTCACTAACAGGAGGAGGGAGGGGCAAGATCATCAGATAGCGGCGTCTGGAGACAGCAGATGAGACCAGCAGCATGGATGGCAGTGACAGCCCTTTCCCTCCCTTGTACTTGTATGCTGGCCGGGGACACTGTGGAATGCAGCTGTGAGGCTGTCCTGCTCAACAATAGTGGCCGGCCGAACTTCCAGGTTTTCCAGCTCAGCTGTTTGGTGCTCCGTTGATCGGCATGGAGAAATGGCAGGGAGTTTAAAACCTGCCTTCGCTTCCCTTGCCTTGTTGTCATGCCGGAGGCTCATGCCGGTTTGTTTACCAGGGTCAGAAGGCTGCTTCTGTGAACATGCATGCTCATCGTGCCAGATGCTGGTTAGGTGGGTGGGGCCAGATGGGAGGTGTCTATTTAAAGCGCTGGGAGGCGGTTGCTCCCAGTGCTGACTTTGTTTGCTGTAAGCTTGGAACTCACATGCCACAGCATCTTATACACAAAAAAATATGGTACTTCCTGGTCATCAGGCAAATTCTATCAGCAGTGAAGTGATCTGCTGCTGATTGTATAAGCACCCAAAGTTTATATAATATAAAAACTCTGTAATCAACAAAACAAAAATAGACATTTTAGTAATGTTCATGCCTTCTCCATTATCCTATATGATCTGAATGTGAATGTTGACTCTTGAATCTGATTTATACATTCAGTAATTCTCATTCTATGTACTGTTAAAAATTGGATTGCAAATTCTTGGGTATTATATTACTAGCATATGACATAAATGCAACTTTAGTACAAGAAGCTGTTGCATCATTTTAAACCGTTCTCTGGTATTTCACCAACTTCTGAAAATCTACTGTTAGTAACTTTTTCTACAGCCCATATATTTTTACTTACTAGAATGTTTGGCTCTAATTTGGTGATTAAGCCTTTATAAATATTATCTACTTGAGGATCTTTCTCAACAGTTCTTTATATTTGCACTTGAGTTTTGTAACTCTCTTAAATTAATACATTATCTTTCTCATCCAATTATTATCCTTCACAATATTTCTACACATTGTTTATATAGATATAACACCTTGCCTTTTCTTTTTCTTTGAAACTCAGAATTTAGTTGTGTAAATTTTTGACTTCTCTATTTCTTTTTTACTTTTCTACATTTTTTTTCAAGATTAAGAAACTATGTTACATCCTTTAGTATTTTGGAATAATTTTGTTTTGGAGCATAAAGAAGGTGCATACATAGAATCTGTCAATCATAATTATAATGACTGTGCTTTTTTCAAGGGTCGAGCTGTAATATGTAGCTATGGCTCAATCCAAAGAAAGAATGTGGTTAGTTTAGGTGGTATCAACAGATATGTGCCCATCCATGAATGCTGCAAAGATTATTCTAATGTATGGCAAAGAATTTAAAAGTACAGCATATATTTTATAGTTAATATAATCATAGAATGTCTTTAAAATACACTAGTCTAAAGCTTTCTCATTCCACACTAATTTGCTTATAATTAATGACAGCCATTGGAAACAACACTACACAGCCAGCATCTTAAAAAGCAAAGTTGCAGTAGTCAGTCACCATATCCAGTTGAAGAATTCTCTCTAGTCTTCTGTTTAAAAATACCGTTGTTTTTCTAAAGCATAATATTGCTTCATGGAATTCTTAATGGTTTTAATCTTTGCCAATACTATAATGATATATGCTCTAGCTTCTGTTTTTATCTCATTGTTATGATCATATTAGTTTTCTTTACTGCTGCTTTTATTTGAATGTTGTATACTACCCTAGATAGACAGTGGATAATTTATAAACAGTTCTAATAATAAATAAAGCATCCCATTGGAAAATTCTTACTTAGTTTCAGCCAGTAAGAGACTGAAATATTTGTTAATTCCCAGCAGAGAAAATAAATAGCACTCTTAATCTCTCAAGCAGGAAAGGAAAATAATGAAGTGCTAGTATGGGAGGTGGGAACAGAAGAATAATATAGCTCTTGCAGCAGCCCAGAGCGAAATGCTTTCACAGATGATTTTCAGTTTCCAAGCGTAGATCTGTTTAATACCACGAGGAAATTGTACAGCACTCTCAACTACCAGGCATTGCAATACGTGGTCTGGAATACTTATTGAAAACAGAATGATGGATTTAATCTATGGTTCAGCTTCATATTGCTTCACAAAAGTTTTAAAAATCACAAAGGGTGGATTAAAAGGAATTTACCATGTTATAACGGATAGTTAGGTTTTCTCTAATAATGTTTTTTTGCCTAAATGACCTGTGCATAAGGTCATGACTAATGATGTTAAAAATGGGATGTGAGGCTATATGGTTTTTTCACCCAGTCTGACTTAGAAGGCTTCTCAAGGAGTACCCTACATGGTAATTTATAGCATAATAAGAATAGCCCTCTTAGACTACAAATGGGAAAAATAATCTTATGCACAAGAATTATTGTTCACATGGATATGTATCTCATAATGAACAGAGATCAGTAACAGCCACCCAAGTCTTTTATTTCATCAAAAGAACACAGTTTATACTGCTGCAATTAAGTTGTTTTCACCTAAAGCCTGAACACAATTGCCATATGGGGTTCAGCTAAGACAATATAACAATATGGCTACCTAGAAGTTTGGTTTAGTTGAGTCCAAACTATTTTTTTAAGAAGCATCTTCCAATTTACTCCTCTGTCCCAATCGATACTTTGATGGAAAGAAGAATTCAAACTGGAACATAGTCTTTAGATAAATATACTTACTTGCTCATTTAAATAAATATACTTACTTGCTCAACCCTGTTGGATTGGTTCACTTAATACTGGCAGATAACTTGAAATCTGCCTGGGAAAAAAACAATCCAAAGGAAATTAAGCAATTAAAGCTTTTCCAGTAATGCAATTTTACCATGAGGACCAGATCAAGCTAAATTAGCTTTAAGAGAAAGGATTTTAGATATAAAAGGTCATATAGAACTTGATGCTCACCAATGGAATATATTTATAAATGAGTGAATTTTACCTCTCAAACCAGCTTCATATAGATAATAATTTTATTTCTAAATTCAGGAGAGTATTATACTTAACCTCTTTTAGTGCCCTCCCCATAGCTGTTTTAGGAGAGAAACTATCTGCTGTGTACTGGGTTCGTTGCTTGAGAGAAGAAACGATGTGAGTGAGTTCAGTCAGGAACATTCTTTATTGGCTTGTAGGAACCGAACTGGGGAACAGGGCTGTGAATGCAGCTATTTATTCCATGGCCTCTAGGTGGCGGCCAATAGGTTTAAAGCAACCTATTGCCACCCTAGAGACAGCCAATGGCAGCGCTGGAGACGGGTTGTCTGACGAGCTGGTAGCCGTTAGCCATCTCCCTGCTTAAGCAACCATCCAGCATTCAAACCCACATGATACACTCAGTAAAACAAAGCCCAATACATCACACTATCTATCTGTCATATGATTGTGAGATTGTTATATGATTGAGATAACTCCATCAAGAGAGTGAAGAAGATCTTAAAGTTCAAACTTAATGGAGGAAATACTGTGATGGCAATCAACACCTGGGCAATTCCAGTCATTAGATACACAGCTGGAATAGTGGACTGCACTCAAGCAGAACTAAAAGCAATGGATAGAAAGACCAGAAAAATAATGACAATGAATCATGTCCTTCATCCACGCAATGACATTGACAGACTCTATCTACCAAGGGAAATAGGTGGACATGGAATGCTGCAAGTACATCAGATGGTTGAAGAAGAAAAAATGTCTTTGGAAGAATATCTGAAGGACAATGATGAAGATGCACTGAAATTAGTATATCAGGAAGGCTTACTGACTACTGGAGAGACCAAACTGGCCTACAAGAAAGACCAAATGAAGAACAGAATAGAGGCATGGGAAGATAAAGCACTGCATGGCCAGTACATTAATAAAATATCTGAGAAAGTAGATAATAACAAGACCTGGCAATGGCTAAGAGCAGGAAAGTTGAAGAAAGAGACCGAGGGACTAATTCTGGCTGCACAAGACCAAGCCTTAAGGACAAATGCATACAAAGTCAAAACTAAGAAGACAGCAACAGACAGTAAGTGCCACCTATGCAAAGAAGCTGAAGAAACAGTGGACCACCTGGTAAGCTGCTGCAAGAAGATCGCACAGACTGACTACAAGCAGAGGTATGACAAAGTAGCAATAATGGTGCATTGGAAGATCTGCAAGAAATATCATTTTCCTGTAAGCAAGAACTGGTGGGATCATAAAATAGAGAAAGTCATAGAAAATGATAAAGTTAAACTGCTCTGGGACTTCAGAATTCAAACAGACAAGCACCTGCAACATAACACCCTGGACTTAACAATTGTTCATAAGAAAGACAAAAAAGTCTGGATAGTGGATGTGGCAGTGCCTGGAGACAGCAGAATAGACAAGAAAGAACTGGAGAAGATAACAAAATACAAAGACCTACAAATAGAAATAGAAAGACTGTGGCAAAGGCAAGCAAGGGTAGTACCAATAGTAATAGGTGCCTTGGGTGCAATCCCAAAACGACTACAGCACCACTTGAACACCATTGGCATTGACAAATTCACCATTAGTCAATTGCAAAAGGCGGCCTTACTAGGAACTGCTTCCATCCTGCAACAATATCTATAATACTATCAAACATTCACATCTGCCTATCCCAGGTCCTTGGTAAGGACTCAATAGGTAGACAAAAATGCCAAATACAGTCTGAACATCTGGCTGACTGTGCGATAATTAATAATAATAATAATAATAATAATAATAATAATAATAATAATAATAATAATAATAATAATAATAAATGCGCTACTCAGAACATCTTACATTTTAAGGAGATACCTGGTTGATACCTAGGATGCTGACAGCAACCCGTGTTAACCATTAGTGCCAGTCAATTTGAGTGTTCAGTTGACTGAATTTCATGTTTTATGAATAAAAGTTTTATAATCATCATCATCATCATAATCAATCATCATCATCATCATCATCATCATCATCATCATCAAAGTTGGAAGGGATCTTGGAGATCATCTAATCCAACCCCCTGCTCAGGCATGAAATCCTATACCTGTCATGGCTAACCTATGGCATACGGAGTCCTCTCTGTGGGCATGCGTGCCATTGATGGGTTTTATAAAACCTTTTCACTTTAGGCCTCCGCCACCATGTGCAAAAAAAAAAAGGTTCAATCAATCAATTTCAACTTCTCACGGGGTAGAAAAAAGATCTCACAAAGTTGGAATTGATTGATTGAACTTTTTAATCCCACCCAGTCTGCCATTACTACCGCAGCCAGGCCCACCCAATTGGCCACACCCAATGGGCCACGCCACCCTGCACCCGATGATACATAAGTGGGTTTTGGGTTGCAGTTTGGGCACTCGGTCTCTAAAAGGTTCACTATCACTGCCCTATACCATTTCAGACAAGTGTCTGTCCAGTCTCTTCTTAAAAACTTCCAGTGTTGGAGCATTCACCACTTCTGGAGGCAGGTTAATTGTTCTAATTGTCAGGAAGTTTTTCCTTAGTTCTAGGTTGCTTCTCTCCTTGATTAGTTTCCATCTGTTGCTTCTTGTCCTGCCTTCAGGCACTTTGGAGAATAGCTTGACTCCCTCTTCTTTGTAGCAGCCCCTGAGATATAGGAACACTACTATCATGTCACCCCTCGCCCTTCTCTTCATTAAACTAGACATACCCAATTCCAGCAACCGTTCCTTATATGTTTTAGCTTCCAGTCCCTTAATCATCTTTGTTGCTCTTCTCTGTACTCTTTCTAGAGTCTCAACATCTTTTTTACATGGTGGTGACCCAAACTGGATGCAGTATTCCATCTGTGGCCTTACCAAGGCATTGTAAAGTGGTAGTAATACTTCACGTGATGTTGATTCTATCCCTCTGTTAATGCAGCCTAGCACTGTATTGGCTTTTCTGACAGCTGCAGCACACTGCTGGCTCATATTGAAGTGATTGTTCACTAGGACCCCAAGATCCCTCTCACAGTTACTACTATTGAGCAAGGTACCACCTATACTATATGTGTGCATTTGGTTTTTCCTGCCTAAATGTAGAACCTTACTTTTTTCACAATTGAATTTCAATCTGTTAGATAGTGCCCAGTGTTCGAGTCTGTCCAGATCCTCCTGTATCTTAAGCCTATCTTCTGGAGTATTGGCTATTCCTGCCAGCTTGGTGTCTGTCATCTGCAAATTTCATGAGTTCCCCATCGATCCTCTTGTCTAAATCGATGATGTTGAAGAGCAGTGGGGCCAGAACAGAGCCCTGGGACACCCCACTACACACTTATGTCTGAGATCTCTTTTTGAAGAGTTCAAAATTATTTTTTAAAAAATCAGAGAAGATTTATAAGATTTACTTTTTTGATCAGGGTTAAAAGAAGAAAACATACATATGGTTGCCCTAACTAGACTTTTACTGACAAAAACTGAGGTGTATAGCTGAGCTATGAGGAGAGGAGATATTATATTTTATTTAGAGATGATGATAAACCATTAAAATTATTTTTACCTGCTGGGATGAAGCAGGCAGTTCCTTCTTTTCTATTTCCCTTTTTTCTATTTTTCCTTTCTCACACTGCTGGGTTGTGGGGTTTTTCCCCATTTTTTTCTGTTTGAATTTTTTGTAGTTTGTGTTAACCTTTATTCTTTTCAAGTATAATTCTTAATAAAATTATTTGGAAAACAAATAAATAACACTATCTCTTTAAAAGTAGCAACATCTTGTTGTATTATGTGTAACCTCCACCCACACATGGCTAATAACTATGTTATCGACATAGTTAGGTGCTAATTTTTATTTTCTTTTTAAATGTTATTTTAGTCAATGACTGTAATACATTAAATTTAAACAATAAATTTAAAGCATTATTGTAGATGTCAGGAAGACAATGTATATCCCAGTTTCTGCAGAATGGGCTAATGTCATTGTGAGAAGAAACAATCTGAAATAATATGCATATTGTATGCATTGACTTGCTACTTACTTCTTATTTGAAAGAATGACTCTGAATTTGTCTTTAGCATTATTTTGTTGAACTTTTTTCATGTCAGGATTCAACATTCTTTTATGTAAGTAATTCAGTACAAGTTAAACAACAATTATAGCTAGGTGCATCATTCCATTCCTAAGCTTACCGAATTAGAAATTCATACAGAGGGCTCAGAAATGATATCTAATCTTTGGGACAATGATATTTACAGACTTTTTTTATGTCTGACAGCTGTTCCATGGTCTGCATTTGGACATTGCAGACTGCTGTCATATATTTCTTTATAACAATAGATCTATGTATACAGGCAGAGTGAGTCATTATGTGAGTCATTACATCATCATGAAGAGCTTTCAATGGCAATGGTATACAGCAGGGGTGTCAAACTCAATTTCATTGAGGGCCGCATCAGCATTGCGGTTGCCCTCAAAGGGCCGGGTGAGTGTGGCCTGGGTAGGCGTGGCCTACTGGGTGGGCATGGCTAGAGTGCATATGTCCTACTGGGTGGGCGTGGCCAGCTGTACATCGTTCGCATCAAGGGTGCCTATGGGGGCCTGGGCAGGAGTGGGACAGATCTGAGGGTCTCTGGCAGAAGGAGGGTCTCTGGGCCAGGGCCAAGGCAGTGGGGGCCATTCCCTCACTGTTTCCAGAATGGCTTCGCGGGCCACATGAAACCACTTCGCGGGCCGGATCCGGCCCCCGGGCCTTGTGTTTGACATGTCTGGTATACAGTAACCTCATAGACAACCCTAGTTATATAAATCAGTGTACTGTAGATCACACATAAGCAACGTATCTCTGTGCTCCAGAGGTTTTAACATTAGCACCGTTTAGTAGACCTGGCGGCAAGCAATTGTGTAGGTTGTTCAAAGCATCTGGAAGGTATCAGGTTGCCTATCTCTGCTCTATGCTAGCATTCAGTTCCAACTAGAGAATCTGTGGGAAAGAGATGTCAGAGTGGAAAATACAACTTGCATTTCTAATTAGAAAACAATCTACCCACATTCTAGTATGCCTTTATTTGATTGCTTTCATACATAAAATTCCTAGAAATGTTTATGGCACCTGCCTCTCAATCTTCTGTTGTAGTATGTAGTTCAGGAAAAAGAAAATTTAGTGCAATGCAATGCCAAAAAACAGAATTGAAAAATGAATACAAAAAAGTTAAATGTCTTTTTTGTCATATTTCATTGAACTTCTGCTCTAGTTTCCTACCTGTTCCAAGTTTTAAATTTCAATACCAAAACAGGAATTCTATAAGGCTTTAAAAATGTGTTAGACATCTGCAAGAAAACTTTACCTAACAGTTATCAGATTATAAACATGATTCTATTGATATCTATTCTCCTCAAAGTACAGTTTTGTCCAGCAGGTGACGTATATTCAAAACAAGTGAGAACTGCTGCAATACAAGTACACTTAAAGCACATGGCTACTTTTCATAATTTCCACATAAAACATTGGTAGAATTAGAAAGTCCAGGAGTAGGGGTGGGGGATAAAAGTTAATATGGGGGCTTGTTCAGATGATTTTTCAAGAAAAGCTTACACAAAAGTGAGGTGTGACACTTTTGTTATAGCTGATAGAGTTTTTTAATATAAATGTAAACCACACACCACTATGTAATAGCGAAAGGAAATAAGAAGCAATTTCATAACAGAAAAATCAAATTTAAAACAGAATTTAGTCAGGTGAAAAAAATGTTCTTTTGAACTTATTTAAGCATACCGATGACAACCACTTCTTTAGGTCCTGATTTAAGCACTGGTCTTTGGATAATAATTGCCAATCTTTATATGAGGTTGCTATGGAAATTGTGTTTACCTTTAACGTTGCTCTACAAAAATAGTACATTCTTATATTGAATGTGTGTGTATAAGAATGTAATATAAGAATGTAATTAGACAAAATCAGAAGCTTATAAGCATATATATATATATATATATATATATATATATATATATATATATATATATATATATATATATATATATGTTTAATGCTTGTTAACTATTTAGATTACCTTGCTAGGCCCCAAACATGGGACAAATCTTTATTTCCTGTTTCAGCCTAACCGAAGGCCATCGACAGGCAGTAGTCACAACAGTGACAGCTCATATTTGTGTAAATTTTAGATTGCTAACAAAGAACTAACTAATTACTCAGAGTCTTTCAACAGTTCCTCCTGTTTCTTAAAAAGTATGATACTTGCATCATATCCATGCCTTACTTCAAAAGTTGAACTGTAAGCTCATTCTTCTTAATTTTACCAAGTTCAGTAAGCTTAAGGTTGTTTACTAAAAGATTGCTAAAATGTTATTTTATATTCAACAGAGGACTTGCATCTTCAGATATTATCTACCAGGCATGTTGTTAATGGAACGTCAGTCCAAGCCTTTTTTTTAAGGGGGAGGGGGCTTCAGTTCTTATCATCTCTGTTTTTACACCTTTAATCCAAATAGAATTTAGTCTGCTCTCTTCTTTGGAGGCTGGCTGAGCCACAGATAAGCAGACACCATTACAGAACCTGCAGGAATTAAACAGGGGCTACTTTTTTCAATAAACTAATCTTACTTGTGGCAGCAGGAATAACAATTATTAAATTTGCTCCTGGAATTTAACCCCAACTGCAACCTCCTCCTCCTCCTCTTTTCAAATTGTAATCATGGCCTGTGTTTTAACTCTAATATTCTGACTAAATGGCAGTGAGCATGGAATTATGTGAAGGAATATTTGAAATTTTCACAAAGTCTCATAAACTGATTTGAAACATTCTATAAATGTTATACACTCGATAGGATACGAATGAAACTTAAATCAGAAAAACTGAATCCTAATGGGCAAGTTTGATTAGTGTCAGGGTAAAAAAAAAATAGTAATCAGAAAATGTTACACCTGGGATTTATTTAATGATAACAGAGCAACCTGTACATAATTAAGTTATAGTATGAAAAATAAAAATCTACAAGACAGCACATAACTTAACTTCATTAGATTAAAAAGTCACTCAAAAGATGCAATCATGACATACATTTTCCAGACAGAAAATTACATTTGCCCTAATTACCTAGTGGTTTCTTGCCATATTCTAATTATGTGGATAAAACAGTCATTCTGCTAAATCAAATCAAGACTACACCTTGTTATGTGCATTATCTTTGCATATATCAAACAGTAATTCACATTTCCAGTTCTGGTTCAGAACTCTTAAATCAAACTAGACAAATTATATACTTCAGAATATTTTCACACAAAATAACACGTAGCATGGCAAAACTATTCCCAGAAGTTATCAAGTTAATGAAAAACCCACCTGGCTAGACACTACTTTTCAAAGATAACAATATTCTTGTATGGATAAAATTATCAAAGAAGATCAAACTCATAATTCCTAATCTTGGCAACCTTCAGAAGTATGAATGCCAGCTTGCAAAATTCTCAGCAACAGCCATCCTGGATACTGAAGGTCATGTACTAGGAAGTTGCCAAAGTTGGGAAACACTGATCTAGATCATATTCATATTTATTGCTACCAGAACAACTGTGCTATATTGGAAATAATTTTTCAGCTCATTTGGAGTTTGGGTAAAACAAATTGTCATCACAAAAGCTATTAAATCAATTATTAGGACCTATTTCTGACATATTTTCCCCCTGATGAGTGCCTGAGCATTATTTTTGCTCCTCCAAGATTTCTTTAGACTGGTGGAGTTAGGTGGTTCACCATTCCTATGATGGACAAAGCTGAATATATTGAATTTACTTATTTATATTAGATGTATAAGGCCACCAACTCAAACAATGTAAGTCTGGGTAGTATATAGCATAAAAAAAGAGTAAAGAAAAACAGGAAAGAAATAAACCCCACCATATAACAATAAATTAAATACAATATACACATTCTAATTCTGAAATTTTGTTAGGCTTTCACTTTGGCAAGGTTGGATGCATTACCCTTTTACATTCCTGTGTGAATGATACAAAAGCATCCCTTTTATGTCCATGTGGATATGACTTTGTGAAATCCCTAAGCAAGATGGTCCTTGGCAACTTAAGACTTGTGGACTTCAACTTCCAATTTCCATGGCTGACTGGTGAATTCTGGGAGTTCAAGTCCACAAATTTTAAAGTTGCCAAGGTTGGACACCCTGCTCTATAGAGGATCAAGGAAGATATCTATGTATTCCATTTTAAAGAACTACCCTGGTAGAAAGTACAATATAGGTCCCTGGTTCTGTCTGACCAGAAACTTGACATATCTTTCCAGGTCACCCAACTCTGTGCTATCATTTATTGCATCAATAAAAGGTCAATCAAAAAGTCACTCTTTTGAAGACAGCAAAGTCCACATTATGGACAGAAAGCACCACTGGCTTGAAAGAGGGGTAAAAGAGGCCATCTACTGTATGTTAAAATTGAACAGCCTTCTCTCAACAGAGGGGGAGTCCTTTCCGCAGTCCCAAGAAGGCTCTAGACCTGTTTACAGTGTGATTCAAGTGAACCTGAGGATACAGATAAACCCCCAAGTGGCCTCTGTGACTCTCAGAAAGCTAACAACTGATCCTCTGAATGCTAATGACCAGATGACTGCAAAGAATACAAGCCCTTCCATTCCCCACCATTCAGTCAGAAGCATTTTCTAGGGGGAAAAAAACCCAAGAATGTCCAGTTGCCTTATGAAAAGTACCTTTGGGACAACTGGATGATTGAAAATCTCCATAGACATGCACTACCTCCTATCAGTTCCTTCATATTCCATTTTTCTCCAACATTACCCTGGTGTCAGGGGAAACTTTATAAACCTCACAGAATTCTTCATTTCATTTGGTGAATACTGTTTTTCAAAACAATATTTTTTCCTTTCAAAGGAAGTGCCCCCTCAAAGAAACCCAGCTTCTGCCTTTCTTTGAATAGAAAAAAATATCATAATATTAATACAGTTTTCCTCTTTGCTTTAGAATTCAGTCATGAGACCCGTGAGGGAGCAACAAAGCAATCTGGCACAAGGCTGCTGTAAGGTTTGTCCTTCTCCAGTAAATGCATATAGAAAAGAGATTAACGTGATTTTAAAAGCTGTTCACAAAGGTGAGCACTACATGGGAAAGTGGTGGAAGCAGGACAAAAAGGATATTTCAGGTAGAAATAAAATGGAGGGTTCACAAACTGCGACATGAAGTAAGGCTATAAATTTGCTTTCCTGCAGAGCTATTACTTTAAAAGCCTGACATAAGCATATATAAATTTGCATTTCTACTTGTAGTGACATGATCTTTTGCATTTGAAAAGATGTTCAAAGCTATCAAAGTTCCTACCTATCTATTCTTTCATGTCAAAGTACAACTCAAGAAAGCTATTTGATTTGGAGCCACAATATGAACAAAAAGGACCATTTTTGTTTACTTACAGTACAGTATTCCTCATACATTTTCCTAACCTAAACTGAGACTTCCAAGGCTACTTCTAACAAAATGAAAAGGATGCCAGAGATCCATTCAAATACCATTGCTTTTCTGCCTAATAATGTAAAATTTTCTATTATTGCATGATAATAGATTTTAGAACTAAGGAAGGAATATACAGTCTTACCAGGACAATTGTAGAGAAGACAATTCAGATCCTCCCATTTTTATATGTGATTTTTATTGCAGAAATGACTCTTGGAACATGCTTCCAAATATCAGATACTATTTACCTAACTTTATTTGGGTCACAGATCAGCAGGGGAAGCTAAAGAGAAATCAAATAAGAAAGAAGCAGTACTCAACACTTATTTTTACCCTGTTGAGTTCAAACATCATGCTAAGCTACAGCATTTAAAATCACGCTATATCGTAACCATGGACTAAAATTGATATTGCTGGATTCTCTCTACTCCCTTTGGGAGAAGGTATTTGAATTTGGAACCACTGATTGTTGTATGCCTGCTTTTTACATATTGAGTTTTCTATGTATTATTGGATTACTATTTGTTCTCACTGTCATTAAAAAATGAAAATAGTTTGCCACTCATTCAGCTCCAACTGATTCTAACTGAATCTTTGCAAAATTTATATATATATATATATATATATATATATATATATATATATATATATATATATATATATATATATATATGGATCCTTGGTTTTTCGGGTTTTTCCCCGCGTAGAATTAAAGGTGTAGGCGCAACGTTTCGATGGAATCCCATCCATCATCATCAGGCTTCTGTTTCCTTCTTCTGGGAGAAGCATGTGGCTGTTTGTTCCTCTTTTTTAAACTGCCAGAGGGGGTGTGTTCTGTGGAGGTGTGCTCTGATTGGGTAGGGGACCAAGTGTGTTCTGATTGGGTGGGAGTGTGTTTTGAATGGTGGGGGTGTTCTGATTGGGTGGGGGTGTGTTCTGAGTGGATGGGCTGGTCTCAGTTGCCAGCTCCAGACCTGAGCTGGTGAGTTGTGCTGCTTTTGTTCGGCTTCGTGTTTGTGGTGGTGCCATGTTTTTATAGTGGGTGTCAGTTTGCTTATTGTGTGGTTTGGAGGGGTTTAAAGTGGCTGATGTTGCAGCTGTAGTTAGGTTTCTGTTTTGTGGTTGTGTGTCTTTATCGTTGTGGGTTCGGATTTGCTTTTTGAATGGTTGTGTGGTGGTGATGTCATGTGATGTTATCATGAGTTTGGGTCTGGTATCATTCTTGGTGGTTGGGCTTCGTCTGTCAATCAAGGCGGGTTTCCAAATGGCTGGTAGACGAGAGGTATCATCTCGTTTATTCATGCTGTGGGGGCGTTTTTCTATCTCAATGGCTTCTCTGATTATTCTGTTGTTAAAATGTTCAATTTTGGCAATAGTTTTGGTTTTTTTAAAATCAATTTCATGTCCCGTGGCTTCAAAGTGTTGGACCAGGGATGAAGTTTGTTCTCCCTTTCTGAGTGAGTTTTTGTGCTCTTCAATGCGTGCACTTATTCTTCTGTTGGTCTGTCCGATGTATGTGGTGGGGCAGGTGGTGCATGGGATTTCGTATACTCCTTGGTTTTCTAACCCAATTATGTCCTTGGGGTTTCTTAGGATGGTGGATATTTTTCTGTCTGTGTAGAATGCTGTTTTGATGTTGTGTTTTTGGAGGACCTTGCTGATTCTGTCTGTGGTCCCTTTTAAGTATGGGAGGAGGGCTTTGCCATTTTCTTGTTCTCTGTCTTGGGTTTTTGTGGGTGTCTCTCTTCGGATTAAGTTGGTAATCGTGTTTCTTTGGAATCCATTGGCTGTTAGTACATTAGTGAGAGTGTGTAGTTCGGTTTTTAGGTGTTGTTCGTCAGCTAGGTGTTTTGTTCTGGAGATGAGTGTCTTGGCTACGGAGTTGATCTGTGCTGGGTGGTGGTGTGAGAGTGCGTTCAGATAGCGGTTTGTGTGTGTTTTTTTATGGTAGATAGTGTGTCCTAGGGAGCCGTTGGATTTCTTGTAGACTAAGACATCAAGGAAGGGAAGTTGATTGTTAGCTTCTGTTTCCATGGTGAATTGTATTTTGGGGTGTAGGCTATTGAGGTGTATGAGGAAGTCATCCAGTTTTTCTTTGCCGTGTGGCCAGATTACGAAGGTGTCATCTACGTATCTGAGCCAGAGTTTGGGTTTGTGGTTGGATTTTTCTAGAGCGAGGGTTTCAAAGTGTTCCATGTAGAGGTTTGCGATGACAGGTGAGAGGGGTGATCCCATGGGTGCTCCTTCCATTTGTTTGTATCTTTGTCCATTGTAGATGAAGTATGTGTTAGATAGGCAGTGGTTGGTCAGATCTAGGATGTGTTTTGGGGGGTTGTATTTATTTAGGATAGCTGTCAAGGCTTCTTTGATTGGCACTTGGGTGAAGAGGGATACAACATCGAAGCTCACAAGTAGGTCCCAGGGCTGTAAGTTTAGTTTACTTATGATCTCTATGAATTGGAATGAGTTTTGTACGTGTGAGGTGATGGAATTTGCATAAGGCTGTAGTTGTTTGGCAAGGAATTTGGCTAGATTTTGTAGAGGTGAGCCTATGGAGCTGACTATGGGTCTGAGTGGGGTTCCTTCTTTGTGTATCTTGGGCAGACCATAGAGCTTAGGACATCTGGATGATTTTTCTCTGGGAATGATTGTTTTCTGGATCTCTTCACTGATGGGGGTGGCTTTTATTTTTGATTTTGTGGTTTTTTCCAGGTAGGTGGTGGGATCTGTCTTGAGGAGTTTGTATGTGGAGTCTCGGAGTAGGTTGGATAATTTGGTATGGTAGTCAGATGAGTTCATTACCACCGTGGCGTTGCCTTTGTCTGCTGGCAGAATGATTATGCTGGTGTCATTTTTTAGGTTAAGTAGTGCTGTCTGTTCCTCTTTGGGTAAGTTGCTTTTGGGTGGTTTGCTGGTGCAGAGGATGTTGGTCACTTCGAGTCTGATTTTGTTGGCGTCATCAGGGTTGATTTTGGTCAGGCTGGATACATCGGACAGACCAACAGAAGAATAAGTGCACGCATTGAAGAGCACAAAAACTCACTCAGAAAGGGAGAACAAACTTCATCCCTAGTCCAACACTTTGAAGCCACGGGACATGAAATTGATTTTAAAAAAACCAAACTATTGCCAAAATTGAACATTTTAACAACAGAATAATCAGAGAAGCCATTGAGATAGAAAAACGCCCCCACAGCATGAATAAACGAGATGATACCTCTCGTCTACCAGCCATTTGGAAACCCGCCTTGATTGACAGACGAAGCCCAACCACCAAGAATGATACCAGACCCAAACTCATGATAACATCACATGACATCACCACCACACAACCATTCAAAAAGCAAATCCGAACCCACAACGATAAAGACACACAACCACAAAACAGAAACCTAACTACAGCTGCAACATCAGCCACTTTAAACCCCTCCAAACCACACAATAAGCAAACTGACACCCACTATAAAAACATGGCACCACCACAAACACGAAGCCGAACAAAAGCAGCACAACTCACCAGCTCAGGTCTGGAGCTGGCAACTGAGACCAGCCCATCCACTCAGAACACACCCCCACCCAATCAGAACACCCCCACCATTCAAAACACACTCCCACCCAATCAGAACACACTTGGTCCCCTACCCAATCAGAGCACACCTCCACAGAACACACCCCCTCTGGCAGTTTAAAAAAGAGGAACAAACAGCCACATGCTTCTCCCAGAAGAAGGAAACAGAAGCCTGATGATGATGGATGGGATTCCATCGAAACGTTGTGCCTACACCTTTAATTCTACGCGGGGAAAAACCCGAAAAACCAAGGATCCACATACAGGCACCCGCGAAAACCTCAGAAAACAAATATCTTACCTCTACGGGGAGGAAATCCACCAGCTAACTAGGACCTACGAAAAACTCGAAGTACGAAGAGCTTCCATTCTGTGTGACCTCACATTCCTACGCAACTGCCGAGATCAAAATTTAATCCCCACATCCTTCCAATTGAAATTCCACTCCAACTCTGCAGCCATCAAACGCATCCTGATAAGAACTGAACTGGCCCTAATCAGAAACGAACTCCACACAAAAAGATTCCTCCTGGACCGAATCAACAGAGACCTCCTCACACTTCACCTCAAACTCAGCAACAAGATCCACCCCACACTTTGGGACAAATTCAAACAAATCGCCGTCTGGAGAGCTGAAACAGAGACTGCCTACAAAACAGACACACACACCAATAAACTCCGAAGACTAAAGGAACGCCAGAAACAAACCCCTCCTCTCCCACAGCAACACATGAAACAAACTGTGCACAACATCTCAGATAGGATTCTCACCAAAGCCGAAACCAACGTCCTGTCTAAAGGATTTAATTTTGCAGTCGCTCCCAAACACATTCCCACGGAAACCATTATATGCGGAGTCGAATCCAGCCTGACCAAAATCAACCCTGATGACGCCAACAAAATCAGACTCGAAGTGACCAACATCCTCTGCACCAGCAAACCACCCAAAAGCAACTTACCCAAAGAGGAACAGACAGCACTACTTAACCTAAAAAATGACACCAGCATAATCATTCTGCCAGCAGACAAAGGCAACGCCACGGTGGTAATGAACTCATCTGACTACCATACCAAATTATCCAACCTACTCCGAGACTCCACATACAAACTCCTCAAGACAGATCCCACCACCTACCTGGAAAAAACCACAAAATCAAAAATAAAAGCCACCCCCATCAGTGAAGAGATCCAGAAAACAATCATTCCCAGAGAAAAATCATCCAGATGTCCTAAGCTCTATGGTCTGCCCAAGATACACAAAGAAGGAACCCCACTCAGACCCATAGTCAGCTCCATAGGCTCACCTCTACAAAATCTAGCCAAATTTCTTGCCAAACAACTACAGCCTTATGCAAATTCCATCACCTCACACGTACAAAACTCATTCCAATTCATAGAGATCATAAGTAAACTAAACTTACAGCCCTGGGACCTACTTGTGAGCTTCGATGTTGTATCCCTCTTCACCCAAGTGCCAATCAAAGAAGCCTTGACAGCTATCCTAAATAAATACAACCCCCCAAAACACATCCTAGATCTGACCAACCACTGCCTATCTAACACATACTTCATCTACAATGGACAAAGATACAAACAAATGGAAGGAGCACCCATGGGATCACCCCTCTCACCTGTCATCGCAAACCTCTACATGGAACACTTTGAAACCCTCGCTCTAGAAAAATCCAACCACAAACCCAAACTCTGGCTCAGATACGTAGATGACACCTTCGTAATCTGGCCACACGGCAAAGAAAAACTGGATGACTTCCTCATACACCTCAATAGCCTACACCCCAAAATACAATTCACCATGGAAACAGAAGCTAACAATCAACTTCCCTTCCTTGATGTCTTAGTCTACAAGAAATCCAACGGCTCCCTAGGACACACTATCTACCATAAAAAAACACACACAAACCGCTATCTGAACGCACTCTCACACCACCACCCAGCACAGATCAACTCCGTAGCCAAGACACTCATCTCCAGAACAAAACACCTAGCTGACGAACAACACCTAAAAACCGAACTACACACTCTCACTAATGTACTAACAGCCAATGGATTCCAAAGAAACACGATTACCAACTTAATCCGAAGAGAGACACCCACAAAAACCCAAGACAGAGAACAAGAAAATGGCAAAGCCCTCCTCCCATACTTAAAAGGGACCACAGACAGAATCAGCAAGGTCCTCCAAAAACACAACATCAAAACAGCATTCTACACAGACAGAAAAATATCCACCATCCTAAGAAACCCCAAGGACATAATTGGGTTAGAAAACCAAGGAGTATACGAAATCCCATGCACCACCTGCCCCACCACATACATCGGACAGACCAACAGAAGAATAAGTGCACGCATTGAAGAGCACAAAAACTCACTCAGAAAGGGAGAACAAACTTCATCCCTGGTCCAACACTTTGAAGCCACGGGACATGAAATTGATTTTAAAAAAACCAAAACTATTGCCAAAATTGAACATTTTAACAACAGAATAATCAGAGAAGCCATTGAGATAGAAAAACGCCCCCACAGCATGAATAAACGAGATGATACCTCTCGTCTACCAGCCATTTGGAAACCCGCCTTGATTGACAGACGAAGCCCAACCACCAAGAATGATACCAGACCCAAACTCATGATAACATCACATGACATCACCACCACACAACCATTCAAAAAGCAAATCCGAACCCACAACGATAAAGACACACAACCACAAAACAGAAACCTAACTACAGCTGCAACATCAGCCACTTTAAACCCCTCCAAACCACACAATAAGCAAACTGACACCCACTATAAAAACATGGCACCACCACAAACACGAAGCCGAACAAAAGCAGCACAACTCACCAGCTCAGGTCTGGAGCTGGCAACTGAGACCAGCCCATCCACTCAGAACACACCCCCACCCAATCAGAACACCCCCACCATTCAAAACACACTCCCACCCAATCAGAACACACTTGGTCCCCTACCCAATCAGAGCACACCTCCACAGAACACACCCCCTCTGGCAGTTTAAAAAAGAGGAACAAACAGCCACATGCTTCTCCCAGAAGAAGGAAACAGAAGCCTGATGATGATGGATGGGATTCCATCGAAACGTTGCGCCTACACCTTTAATTCTACGCGGGGAAAAACCCGAAAAACCAAGGATCCACATACAGGCACCCGCGAAAACCTCAGAAAACATATATATATATATATATATATATATATATATATATATATATATATATATATATATATATATATATATATATATATATATATATATATATATATATATATATATATATATATATATATATATATATATATATATATATATAAATTTACTCAACCACAAGTCAGCTGATTTCATACGGTAGTGATGGGTAGGATCACTTCTACTGCCAGACTGAAGAAGCATATCAGGGCTCATCCATTTCTGCCTCCTTTTTACTGCTCATTATATGGCTGTGTGGGGTTGAAAACCAAACTGGCTATAGGTATAGAATGCCTAGATCTCCTTCATTTTTATCATCTACCTCAGAAAGAGTACTGCAGGTGGACAACTAAATTAGTCTATGGTACAGAAGATGATTCATGACATATTTGCAGACAAAGAAAGGGCTAAGATTCTGTAGTTTATTCAATCATATGTATGGAGTATTTTAATTAATGTAGGATTTATATAGGGATGAGGAATAAGAAAGGTAATTCAACTTCTGTGTTTTTTTTAAAAAAAGGGGGAAAATTCTTTTGTATCACATGGGAAGAAGGTGTTTGTGATTAAGTCTTGATTCATCTGGGTTAATCAGGCAAATTTTAATAATTGTTATTATGTTTATTTGGGCTCAGTAATTAAGATGTTAGGTTTGTTGGCTGGAAAGCCAGCAGCCCAGGTTTGAGACCTGAGCTCCATAAGATGGGGTGAGTTCCTGTCCTCATCCCAGCTCCAGCCAAACTAGCAGTTTGAAAACATGCAAATGAATATAGGTAAATAGGTACCACTTCAGTGGGAAGGTAACAGCACTCTGTGACATCATGCTGGCCACATGACCGTGGAAATGTCTTCAGACAGCGCTGGCTCAATGACCTTGAAATGAAGATGAACACTACCCCCTATAGTTGGCAATGACTAGTGCAGTAAAATCTGTAGGGACTCTTTTACCTTTTACATGTTGATTAGATCAGGGAATTTCACTTTCTTCCAGGCTGCTAAGAAGATTAGGGTTTTTTAACACAACTTATGTGTCAGGTTTCTGACGTATGGGCTTTTCAAGTGACTTTGAGGCATTGTTTACCTTAAAAGTCCTTTATTTAGCCTAATACACTGGCAAATGCTTGCTCAAAGGAAGCTGGAATCTGAAATCTCCACCCCCTTGCACAATATATTAAACACAATTCTCCACCTTTCTAATTTTGTCATATTCTCCAATTAATTTAAAGAATCAGTTTCCCTTCCATTAGACAACCCGCCAAGTTCTTATCTTCTTTAATGTCATATGGCCTGGAGACACAATCTTCCTCCTCCCTCCTCCCAGCCTTAACCCTATCTCTGAAAGCAATACACAAGTTTAACATATGAAATAGCTGCTTCTTCATTTCTTGTCAAGCAAGAACATTCAATGTTAGCAGCATTGACATCCGGCCCCCCTTACAAAAAAGACAGATCCTGTAATGTAAACAAAACATAAGTTAGGAATTGGCTTTTGGTTTGTTGGGGTGTTTCTCATAAAACCTTTTGATAAGTCTGTCAGCTTTCACATCACTAGATTTTACCCAAATGGCTTCAGACAACGGGTATCCCTTCCATTGTACTAGGTACTGCAATTTTCCCTTAAAGATTCTAGAGTCAAGAATATGTTCATAATGGGTCTCACCTGCTACTACGAGGGGTCCATGTGCTTTCTTAGGGGGAGGTCTTAAAGTGGAGGCTGAAAAAGGTTTCAGTAATTTATAATGGAACACTGGGTGAATTTTTCCAAAACGTCTGGGGAGTTTCAATTTCACTGTGACCGGGTTGATGATTTTTGCAATGGAGAAAGGCCCCAAGAATTTTGGTTCCAATATCTTATTGGGTAGTTTAAGGTGTAAGTATTTGGTCGACAAATAGACCTTTTCCCCAACTTGGAATGTTCTTTGGGGAGCTCTCTTTTTGTCTGCTTGCTTTTTGTAGGTCTCAAAAGTCTTTTTAAAGGGCACCTTTGTATTTTTCCAAACTTCTTCCCAACCCCTCACCAAATGATAAAGAGTCTGGGAAGTAGAGGGAAACTGAGTATATTCTAGTATGGGGTTGAATTCTTTCCCTGTGGCTACACGGAAAGCAGTGTAGCTGGTGCTGGGTAAAAATTTGATGGGTGAAAATTTGATGTGCTAATATGTGCATCTAAACTGGATTAAACTGTAATTCTGCTGCAGCTATAGTTAATGATTCTTTGTTGCTGATAAGTATTGATTGTGCCTTTTCCTTTCCTCTATCATAATCCTAGATAGACAGATTTGTATAATACAATCTTTCTGAAATTTGGCAATTTTAAGATATTTGGACTTCCCAGAATTCCCAGCCAGCATTGAGAATTGAAGTTCACACATCTTAAACATTCTATGGTTGAGAAACACTGGCCTAACCTAACAATACATTTTATTTTCTGGAAATTTTAAGGAACTGTTTATGGCTCTGATGTTAGAGAGAACAGGTGTTATTTTCGTACATCTGTCTCTTGCAAAAAGAAGATATGCTATTATTCTTGAATTATTTTCATCTACTTCTGTAAATCCTGCTGTTTGCTATGAAGCCACATCAAAGAGGCAATGAATCATAATTTAAAGCTGCATGGACAAAGTGTATGTATGTTGGCTTACAGAGGATTTTGATAGTTGATTACCTCCTAAAATGCAAAAGCAGCTGCATGTGTATAGTCTTAGACATTGCAGACACACGAAAATCTTTTTTGATTGCAGTCACTTGAGGAAAGTGAGGTTGTTCCTCACTGAATTAGTAATGAAATATAACATCTGAGCAATGCTTTCATTCAAATGATTCTGTGTAAATTCTAACCTTTTTGTTCTTTCTTCACACTTTTTTCCTACTCTTGTTTTTTCTTCCACCATTCCATTTACTTTTGTCCTCTATTGATCTTCAGAACAGGCAGCTAAAAAAATGAGATGCTTTGCAAAGTCAGATAGAAAAAAATGTTTAGTCTTCTTGATAACTGTTGGGGTATAGAACTGAGCAGATGTTGACATTAATATTTAAGCAAATATGAAGTAGTAAAATCATATAAAGTCTGCAATAAACATTATCAAGACAAACATACACACTCTTTGATTTTATTACTAGGAAAGATAAATGGTTTTCCATTACACTATTTAAGCTACATTAAGCAACTGCTGAGGACAAAATCCTTAGGACTTAAAAATATCATTAATTCTTCATTTTTATTTCAATATTGTGATTCAGTTCTCATTTTTGTAAATTGACTGTTGGCAACCTCAATTCATTGGTAGAGCAATCTGTGGTTGTTCTCCTGGTTTTGTTCAAAAACTGTGAGGACTTTCCTGAAGCTCTGGGACCCCATACTCATTTGAATCTGCACCAGAATGTTCTTCATTTCAGTCCTTACCTCAGAGCTAGAACTTACTATGACACAAGAAGAAGGCTTTGCCAGATTCAGTGCTTTTATGAAACCTGACTAGTCCAGGAGCTTCATAACATTGCCAGCTGGGTAGTGTGAAGATGCACCCACTCAATTACTTATAGCACTAAAGCTGTGAATGACAATCCAAGGACAGAAAGCCCATGGTTTCTACATCCCATTTTCAACCTTATGTTGCCTATTTCATGCTGTAGTCTGGGATCAGCCTTCCACAAAGCCATACAATTCTGTTTTCTTGATTTAAATTTAGTGCAGCATTTGAATTCTGCCATTGTGCATTACTGTGAACAAGGTCAAAATAGAATGGCCAATAGCATAATGTACGACAAGTTGTATCTTAGTAAAACAGCCTTGAAATTCCTGTTATAGAAACAAGTTACATTTCATTAGAAGAAGAAGAAGAAGAAGAAGAAGAAGAAGAAGAAGAAGAAGAAGAAGAAGAAGAAGAAGAAGAAGAAGAAGAAGAAGAAGAAGAAGAAGAAGAAGAAGAAGTTGGAAGGGACCTTGGAGGTCATCTAGTCCAACCCCCTGCTAAGGCAGGCAACCCTATACCATTTCAGACAAATGGCTGTCCAGTCTCTTCTTAAAAACTTCCAGTGTTGGAGCATTCACCACTTCCGTAGGCAGGTTGCTCCACTGGTTAATTGTTCTGTCAGGAAGTTTCTCCTTAGTTCCAGGTTGCTTCTTTCCTTGACTAGTTTCCATCTGTTGCTTCTTGTCCTGCTTTCAGGTGCTTTGGAGAATAGCTTGACTCCCTCTTCTTTGTGGCAGCCCCTGAGATATTGGAACACTGCTATCGTGTCACCCCTCACTCTTCTCTTTGTTAAACTACACATACCCAATTCCAGCAACCGTTCCCTATATGTTTTAGCCTCCAGTCCCCCAATCATCTTTGTTGCTCTTCTCTGTACTCTTTCTAGAATCTCAACATCTTTTTTTATATCATGGTGTCCAAAACTGGATGCAGTATTCCAGGTGTGGCCTTACCAAGGCATTGTAAAGTGGTATTAATACTTCATGTGATCTTGATTCTATCCCTCTGTTAATGCAACTTAGCACTGTGTTAGCTTTTTTGGCAGCTGCAGCACACTGCTGGCTCATATTTAAGTGATTGTCCACTAGGACTCCGAGATCCCTCTCACAGTTACTACTATTGAGCAAGGTACCACCTATACTATACCTGTACATTTGATTTTTCCTGCCTAAATGTAGAACCTTACTTTTTTCACCATTGAATTTCATTTTGTTAGATAGCGCCCAGTTTTCAAGTCTGTCCAGATCCTCCTGTATTTTAAGCCTATCTTCTGGAGTATTGGCTATTCCTATTTGAATTTAATTCTGTAATGTATGTCTGGGAAATGTTGGACTGCAGAAATATATTTGATCCACTCATCCACAAAAAACTAACAATTTACAAACATGATCCCACTTTTAAAATATGGAGGAGATGGGGTGGTAAATTCACTCTTATAAACATTTAGTCCCGAGGATTAATTCAATTCTGCAGAAGCCATTCTTTTTTCTATTGCTTCTCAGTTTTGAGGTTTGTTGGTCATGTAAAACTGTTATATTTGCATTTTTCTTCTGTCAAATATTTGATTATAATAATAGAAAATTAGTAAACCTTGCTACATGAAGATGTTCTGCTTCTAGCAAAGGTACACAATACTGATATGCAGATATATTAATCACTTCCAATCAATATGTCAGTCTACTGTAAATCAAATGGACCCAAACCAGGCTAAATCAATTGTACATAAATCCAGCTCTAATTGAATGAAATGTAATTTGGAGATTCTACCAAAATCATATACAGAGCCAAATAAATTGGACGTATTCTCCAAATTTAAGTTAAATTGATACAATTTACACATCCAGAGTACCTAATGGAAACTAAGTATGACTCCTAAGTTAACAAGTCCAGGCAACTGTCTGGCTCTATGATAGTAAAAAAGCCATAGTAAAGAATAGCTAACAACTCACTGTTTATAACATCATACAGATCTACTATTGAAGATAGCTGTTTCACTCTGTTTAATATTAAGCCCTGCCTTATATTTCATTCACAGATGATAAAAAGTGTAAAACTCATTTCTTTTACAAGAAAAAAAAGTAACTACTGATTAAATTAGTCCCATAATTCCATTGAGCAAACTTATAAATTGTCCAGAAAGAATTATCTCTTGATTGTTGTATTGTTAGACTCAGGGCTTTTTTTCTCATAGAAAAAAAACTCGTGGACTTCAACTCCCAGAAATCCTGAGCCAGCCATGCTGAGGGGAAACAGAGAGGTTTCCAAGCTGAGCCATGCTGGCTCAGGAATTCTGGGAGTTGAAGTCCTTGAGTCATAAAAGAGCATGCACTAGAGGAGGACATTAAAATTATTTACAAGGTTACTTCTTTAGGAACTAAACTTTTAGAATCTAAAACAGCTAATTCAAAAAAAGCCAACAGGAAAGAACCTCACATTTTTCATCTGCTTCTGTCTTTTGGAAGGTAAAATTAGATAACAAAACAATCTATTTCCTATGTTAACATCTCTGCAATGAAATCAATAAAGGTAACAGGAAAGAAATGAGAAACATTTTTCTCAATGTAATATGTCTAATTTAGCTGATGCTAGAAAAAATAGTATCTTTTGTACACTCTTGAAAACTATTTTGAATCTATAACCATCTATTACAACTAACCCACTTTAAATTAAACAATTCTTAAGAATGAAATATTCTTAATTTGGACTTTACTTTTACTGTTTGGACTGTTGTGTGTTTTGAAAAATAGATTATTTAGAATCTAGTTATGTTGCACTTCAGTTTTTAAATAATTAACCTAGTATATACATAACAATATATGATGTTTTCCATGGTGAGCTTAACATCAATAACAACATTTATTAAAAAGGCTAAAATAATTTCTGGTGGTATTATCTGTACATTAAAATTTTGTTTAGTCACAATCATTCAAAAGATGTTATATATCTGCATTAGTGTAGTCAGTAGCATATGCCTTTTTTAAAATATTAAATATACAAAGAAACAAAAATAAGTCCAAAATATCTGTATTACATCCAGAAATGCCAACTTTGCAACCAACATTTCTCATCAATAATTATGGCACCCTATGGATACCTGCATACATGCAAATGCTTCTCTGGGATCAGTAACGCAGCAGGGATTGCTTTTTCCTTCCAGTAACAGATTGCTGGGAAATACCAAACATGGGCTTGAGAATTCCAATGTTTGTTACAATTTTTTCTGGATATGGTTCAAAAGAGGCTGTTTGGCACCAGAGACCACTGCCACAAGGAACACAGCTCTGGGTCGGGGGTCGGAGCAGCTCTGGTGGGGGCTCAGCATGGGCCGCAGTGTGGCAACTGCAGGGAGGGGAATCCCCATGTTGGCTGTGGGGAGGGGAATCCCCATGGCATGTAGCTCCAAGCTGCAGGGGTGGGGGATGCAAAGGACAGGCAGCAATGCTGTAGCAAGACACCGACATCGCTCCCAGTGACAGCACCTCTGAGTTTAGAAAAAAAGCACTGACTCAGGTAGAAACAAACAAACCCCATACCCATATGTACTCAAATATTCAGAAAGAGACTAATGTATGCTTGGAATATCAGTATTTTAAATACATCAATTTTATCACTTTCCTAATTATATTTTATACATGCTATAAAACAAATCACTTTGTGCAAATCTGTGTTACAGTGCTGTAAACGTTAAGTGAAATTATTGCATGTATCCATTGAGATTTAAACACAATGAGGCATGATTATGGATGAAATGATTCCAGAAAGTCCTATTTGTGAAAGTAGTCTTGATTGTGTTTAATAATGGAGATTATTTCATTTGCATAATTAGAATTATTCTATTTTGGGACAGCTAACATGATGAATCCAGACAATTAAGAGAACAACTCGCATTTTTGGCAAAAATCATCCATTCACAGAGCCTGATCCAGTGGGAGGGAATTATATACAAACTCTACTGGAACATTCATTGCTTCTTGGTTAGGATATCTAGAAAGGGAAACATTCAAATGTGCCACTCACACAAATGATTGTGAGTTATTCTTTGTATGGGATTATAAAGGCTGGAAAAAAACAACAGTGTGACTTTGCAGTTGATTTAAAACTACGTGAACTGATGATAAAATAATGGACCTGTACTGACAAATATGAATACTGGAAATCCAGATATGTGATACAATAAACTCAACAATAAACTTAATGGATAATTGGAAATATGTATTGATAACATTAGGTTGTGTGAATGTGGTTGTAAATTATTCTCAGAAAGCTAATTATTATTTTATTTCTGTGACTAGGACCTTTGCTCCTATTATCCTATGCATTTTCCAGAATTATTTTATAAATGTATAACAGAAACTTCTGTTCTCCAAGTTTGCATATATACACTTAGTCTGTGATACATGACATGTAACAAATCAGACTAGTAGATCTGTTCACTTAGTATCACCCTTATTGCATCATATTAAGGAAATGAAAATTTTGTTTAATAGATATTCTCATCCTAGCCAATGATTGAAATTTAAAAGATAGTTTCACCTGCATCATGCAGCTCTACCACCACCAGCCTACCAGGAATCTGAGGTCTGAATAACAGCTTAAAAGAATTGGAAAGGACATTGGAGATATTCTAATCCAATTTCCTGCTCAAGCAGGAGATCCTATATCATTTGAGGCAAAAGGTTGTCTAATCTATTCTTTAAAAACTCCAGTGATCGAGCACCCACAACCTCTGGGAGCAAGCAGTTCCATTGATTAATTGTTCCCATTGTCAGGAAATTTCTCCTTAGTTCTAGGTTGTATCTCTCCTTGATAAATTTCCATTGGTTACTTCTAATCCTGCCTTCTGGTGTTTTGAAGAATAGGTTGACAGCCTCTTCTTTGTGACAGGCCCTTAAATATTGAAAGACTGCTAGTCCTTCTCATAACTATACTAGACATATCTGCATAAGGCCCCCTGAAAAAAATAGGTTATTTAGATCAGTCCTGTAGTAGGTAGAAGGCCAGCAGTTTAAGAAACAATCAGAGCACAGAGCCTGTGTCCTCTACTAGAGTTAGGACGGTGTAATAGGACAGTTAGACTGTCCGAGGTGAAAGATTGGATAGCAACTTTAATCATTCTGTAAGTAAGAGCTGGGCAAGTAGATGGATACAAGAAATTGGGAATAGGTGGGACCATCATATAAACAGTTCATAGATATACAGAGCTACAAACAGAGAGGAAGAGGAGGCTATGGATAAATAGGCTGAACTAGCAGACCAGCAGAAGTTGCTATGATTGATTTTAAAGTTGTAAATTGGATATGGAATAAAAGACTTTACTTATTTTATGTATTTATCAAATTCAGAAACTGCCCATCTACCCATAGAGGGATTTCCCCCTTTTAGTATTTTAGGATTAGGATTTATTACATTTATATGCCGCCCTTCTCCCTAAGGACTCAGGGCAGCTCACAACCATAAAAATTAAGACACATAAAATACAAAAATTAAAAAAAAATAAACAATGAATATAAGAAATACGGGACAATTTAACACAATAAAAAACCAAATTAAAAACCATGGTCAGTCCAGGTCCGCTTGTTGGAACAGCCATGTCTTCAGGTCATGGCAGAAGGATTGAAGGTCAGGGGCTGTCCGCAGCTTCAGAGGCAGTTCATTCCAGAGGGTCGGCGCGCCCACAGAGAAGGCTCTCCCCCTGGGGGTCGCCAGCCGGCATTGCCTGGCTGACAGAACCCTGAGGAGGCCAACTCTTTGGGAGTGAACTGGGTGATGGGAGGTTGACATTGGCAGCAGGTGGTCTTGCAAGTACCCCGGGCTTAAGCCATGTAGGGCTTTAAAGGTAATTACCAGCACCTTGAATCGCAACCGGAGGGCAACCAGAAGCCAATGCAGCTCACGCAGGAGTGGTACTCCCATAAGCACCCACGCAGCCGCATTTTGCACCAGCTGAAGCCTCCAGGTGCACTTCAAGGGCAGCCCCATGTAGAGAGCATTGCAGTAATCCAGGCAAGAAGTGACAAGGGTGTGGGTGACCGTGCATAGGGCATCTCAGCCCAAAAAGGGGCGCAACTGGTGCACCAGGCAAACCTGTGCAAAGGCCCCCCTGGTCATGGCAGTTAGATGATCTTCCAGGTTAAGCATCCAGGAGGACACCCAAGTTGCGGGCCCTTTCTGAGAGAGCCAATAGCTCTCCCCCCATCAAAAGAGATGGAACATGTTAGACAGTGCAAGATGCCGGTATCCACAGCCACTTGGTCTTGGAGGGGTTCAGCCTGAGCCTGTTCCTTCCCATCCAGACCTGCACCGCCTCCAGGCACCAGGACATCATGTCAAGGGCATCACTGGGTTGGCTCGGGGTAGAGATAAACAACTGGGTATCATCCACATATTGGTGATACCTCACCCCAAAGGCACAGATGATCTCACCCAGCGGCTTCATATAGATGTTAAACAGGAGGGGGGAGAGAACCAACCCCTGAGGTACCCCACAGGAAAGGGGCCTTGGGGTAGATCTCTGCCCCCCTGCCACTACAAACTGTGAATGGCCCAAGTAGTAGGAGGTTAACCACCATAAAACAGTGCCTCCCACTCCCAACCCCTTGAGCTGTTGCAGCAGGATACCATGGTCGATGGTATCAAAAGCCACTGAGAGGTCAAGTAGGACCAGGACAGAGGAGCAACCCCTGTCCCAGGCCCACCAGAGATAATCTACCAGTGCAACCAATGCCGTTTCCGTGCTGTAACGGGGTCTGAAACCGGACTGGTACAGGTCCAGATAGTCCTCTTCATCCAGGAAATGCGGAAGCTGACGCGCCACAACACTCGCAACAACCTTCACTACAAAGCAAATGTTGGCGACAGGACGATAGTTATTTAATGAGGCTGGGTCCAGAGCAGGCTTCTTGAGGAGGGGCCTCACTATCGCCTCCTTTAAGGCGGAGGGGAAGACACCATCTGTCATTGAAGTGTTGACAATTGCCTGGATCCAGCCCCCTGTCACCTCCCTAGCAGCCGAAACTAGCCAGGAGGGACATGGGTCCAATAAACAGGTTGTAGCACTCAGTCTACACATAATCCTGTCTACATCATCCAAAGACACAGGGTCAAACTCACCCCAAATGATATAACCAAGACCTGCCCTCTCCACTCTGCCAGATTCTGCCCAGTCGGAGTCCAAACCAGTCCGGATCTGAGCGATTTTGTCCTGCAGATACTGTACAAATTCCTCAGCCCTACCTTGCAAGGGGTCATCCCTCGGTCGCTGATTAAGCAGTGAGCGGGTCACTCTAAACAAGGTGGCTGGGTGGTTATCTGCGGACACAATGAGAGCGGAAAAGTAAATATGCTTTGCTGCTTGCATTGCCACTAGGTAAGACTTTAGATAAGTTCTTAGCTGTGTTCGATCAGATTCGGATCTGCTGGACCTCCAATAGCTCTCTAGGCATCTTTTCTGGCGCTTCATCTCTTGGAGTCCCTCGGTAAACCAGGGGGACACCCGGGATCTGCGACGGGTCAGAGGCCGCAAAGGGACAATTAATTCTGTTCATGTATTCTGGGTCAGCCTTGTTTTTCTTCCCCAATTTATGCTACATTTCTGAGACCCAGGGAAAGATATCTGTGTCCTGGGCATGTTTGTCTTATCTTCCACCAGGAGGAACTGCATTAGTGGCATAGGAGAGAAGGCAGGTTGCTAAAAAGGAGCATTCTTATTAATGATGGCTTAAAATGGTTTTGCAGTCATTTATCAATAAAGGGACAGAAGAGTTAAACATCAGGGAGAATTGCATTTGTGAAAAGACAATTATAAATGGATATAAAGATAAATGGATAAAAAGACTGGTTAAGGCTGCTTGAAATGTTTCATGTCTAAAGAAAGGAAATAGACAGCACAATATAATCACAAGTACTTTGTGATCATAATATCACAAGCATTGTATATGCCTTTAGTCAAAGAAAATTAATCACAATTTCTTATAAATGCAAACTTATAAGAATATAATGAAATTTGCAAGCAGAACAGCTGAAGAGTAACTTAAAATGAATAATAAAGAGCAGGTGGCAATCAATCTTTAACAAAACAGTAAAATTTGAATGGCATGGCAGCCTCTCCAAATTATGCCTTGAAGGTATTATTGGAACCTTATGGGAATTTCTGCTTAATCTGTAGAATTCAACTATTTTATTTTATATAGCTGATTTTGTCTAATCCTGTCAAGACATGGTTTCTACTTATTATGCTTGTTGGACACTGACACTTTACTACTTTAAAGGTAGGAGAAAGAAGCAGCACAGAAGTTCTGCTGCACTTTTTCCAAGAATATTTAATGAAAATGTAGTTAATTGTGTATGTTAATGTAACCCATTTTTCAATAGATTTTATAACAGACACTTTTTCTAGAAATATCTCCCAAACACAGGTTCTCAACTATAGACTGTTAAAACCTTGCGCTCAAAAATTTTATCAGGGTCTACTTTTGTCTACATCCAATGAACCCATTATACGCGTACACACACACACAAATGCATTTCACTATTTCATCTGCAATCAAAGCATAGCAAACTATTTTAAGCACAGTTGGTAAATTTGTGCACACCAAAAGCTGAAGGGAAAATATGAAAATATTTTTTTTACTGAACAAATATCTAATATTAACGAGGCCACATGATTCAATGAATGCAGTGTATGTGTGTGTGAATGTGTGCGTTTATTACAATAATTTGATAGCCCATGTTTTTATACAGCTGGAAAGATAACTGATGATTTATTCATAGGTATTGCTGCAGTAACATTATCATGAAGCTTCAATGTCTCAATTTTGAATATTTTTTAAACATAATTTGAAAGTAGAGGGACATCAGTTAATGAATAATTAGTCCTTCTGTAGAAGAATATTAAAAGAAATAAAGCATCCTGATTATTAAAGAAACAGCAATCAGCAGAACTCAAAACAATTGACAAGTGTTCATTGCCTGAACTTCTTATGTAATGCTTAATAAATATGTAACCAAATGGTTTAGCAGAATTCCGCTTCAATAGAGTTCTTCCTTAAT
Organism: Vipera ursinii; assembly: GCF_947247035.1. Classification (NCBI taxonomy): domain Eukaryota; kingdom Metazoa; phylum Chordata; class Lepidosauria; order Squamata; family Viperidae; genus Vipera; species Vipera ursinii. Next base: position 37,859,674 of record NC_139521.1, on the reverse strand, counting down.
AGAAACATTTTAAAGTTAAAAATGCAGTTAGAATAAAGATAACATAGCATGTGGAATGTTTTTCAAGAATCAGGTGGAATTTAGGAAATATGGAAAATGATGGCCATGTAGGAAAAAGAGATTGATAGAAAGAAAACCAATTGGAAAAGCTAATAACATTGTGCTATGAACTCAGTCATGTTTCCTTTTGGTTAATGGCATAGTACAGACATGAATATAATTCCTTTCAAGCAAAGGAATGTCTAATTTTAACCTTCACATTGAACCTCTTCACTGGAGGAGAAAGTATAGCTACAAAACTTTATTTTTGTTCCCAGAAAAGAGAACAAAATCCGAAGAACAAAATACCTCATTGAGCTATCTGTGCCCCTAAATTTCATACTTCCACCCCCCAATTTAGCATGCAATGTTACAGCTATCTGACTCTCCTAGACCTGAGAACAGAGAATTAAATAGGTGAGATAATGTAATCATAAAATACCAGTTGACCATGCTTCTAGGATTTGCATACTTGTCTTCCATAGTCAACACTGGAAAAAAAAAATCACAATTTCTCTAGTGGAATGGAGCAAGAGTCATTTGAATTGACAAGGAAGGGAAGTAGGAAGATGGCTGGTAAATGGCTAATTGGTTTAAATTGTACTCTGCCACTGTGACTCTGTCAAGGGAACATCTATTCTAATGGATTGGTTGGCATATCTAACCAACCTCAAAGCCTTTGTAGCACATAGTTGGCAATGTTATTTCAGTAATGTTCATTCTGCTGCTATAGCTCCTCTGGGAGAAAAAAAATGTTAGTAGCATATATACTTAATTTAAAAATCTTGAAAGGGGAAGGATTCAATGTATTACTGAGGTATTTAAATATAATAATACATAAGATAAACTATTGGCTATGGGGAGACAAAAAAAGAGGACCATGTAGAGTAGGGCTGGTGCTTTTTATCATAAATCCATACATATATATGTTTGGTTTTATGATGAAAAGAGAGTCTCAAGTCTTATGTTGTCATGGATTGATCTCAACTTGATTTCTTCTGCTGCACACATTTTGGACTCAGTATTGACATTCATGGTGTTTTGAAGTAACATTTTATGTTTTATTTTATTTAAATAAATCAAATAAGATGTAATATTTTATTTTAAATAAATAAAACCAACATTTAAGCGCAGTGTTGGACGTGGGCAGGAACTTTCTTATACTCTTGTTTTAAAGTAACATATGACTATAAATGTCCTATATCTCTGCTTTTTTATCTCATTCAAGGAGTTGTTCCAGTTTTTCAACAGAAAAAGTGTTCTCGGCTTCTGGTTCCAGAATTTCAGTGCTCCCAGACGTGCGAGGGATTTGCTCCTTGTGTTGCCTGGATTTCTTCATTAGGAGGGCCCCTGTAAAGGGGTCGAAAGCCACCCTGGAGGGGCGATGAGCGGGGGAGAGGTATTTCCAGTTGGCAGTAGAAGGACGGTGGCCCTCCCGTCAGCTTGGAACTACTCTTCGAACTGAAGAAGAAAGGATCGGCCACTCCCATGGCCCATCATTTAGCCATTTCCTGCCGAAGCCAAAGCACAACAAACCACTTGAAAGCACTTGAAAACTGGGTGAGAATTGCCTTCTTGTTTTCCTAATTGTCTACTTTCCCTGTCAAAAGCTTCTTGAATTTGCTTCCTCCTGCGAGGAGAGAGGGAAGGGATTTTTTTCCCCACCCTCCTCAAGAGCGGCCTATGTCTACATTGGGAGAGAAAAGAAACAGCCTTCTACTAAACTATACTGATTTATTGGACTTACTGCCTTTCTACTTTTGGCCCAAAGTTCCTATATTTACAGAAATGGACTATTCTACCTATTAGTCTAAAAAAGGGGACAAAAAAGAGAAATAAATAAAAAGATACTCTCCTTTGAAGTACTCTGAGGATATTTAGTGAATACTATTGGCAAACAAGCTTGCTTACATTTTGGACTGACCTTGGCATTAAGATAAAAACCTGAAACAGCTGGAGATGAATTTGGCTTACACTTGTGGAGGTGAACTCTTACTGATTTTTGTTTGAAAAATAGCCTCCACCAAGGACTATTTATAATTATTACAAAATGGAGAAGGATCAGCCACAAACCTTGCTTGATTATAACCTCATACTTGAAACAATCCACAGAGTCACTGAGATGTCTATCTCCAGATTTAATAATTTACATGCCAACCTTAAGTCACAAATTGAAACCCAGACTGCAACTAAAGAATTTACACTTCAGAATATAAGAAATTTGGAAGATATTACTATTGAGACAGAGGAATAGAAGCAACAACTATCCAAAGAACCAACAACTTTAAAAGTACAAGGAACTGTCACTATGGCAAATAACCTTAAGGACCAACAACATACTATGGGAAAACTTAATGTGCAAGATAGTGATGTTAACATAGAGGATGTGGAAGATCAACAAAGACAGTTTCCTGAAAGCCTGGATAGCCAAGCATTAATTACAAAATTGGATAAGACTCTCTATTTAAAGCATGAAAATAAAGTTTTTAGAGCAAATACAGAGACTAGAACTAACAGGGCAACAACATAATGATTACAAATGGTTTGGTTTTTGTGGCTCACTGATGACCGGATGACTTCCTTCGATTCAAATAATATGTATTGGAGCGAAGGGAGACCTATCTGGCAATCCAAAGGCCTTGGTCTGGAAACCTGATTGGCAAAAAAAGAAAGCCCAAGTTAGATTTAAAAAGTGAGTTCTTAGAGAACCATTAAAGATTATCCTTTTAGTAATCAGTGTTCTATCAGGATCTAAAATAGATAATGTTTATGAGATAGAATTAGAATGTGTTTATGTATTTATTAGGCTTATTTTAGACATTATAATTTGTGAACTGACATAATGGAATTTTGGTTTATAGATCTCACGTTTGATGTTAAAAGATGTTTGATTATTCTATTCAAGAATTAAGAATTAGCTAAAATTTAAAACAGAATCTGGTTGTGTATAAATAGTTGCAGATTGATAAACATAGGCTGTGGTCCTGTCAGTAATGTGTGATCTATTAGGATGTGAAACAGACGATGTTTATTAGGTAGAACATAGCTACTCAGCCACTGTGTACATGTTAGATGCTATAGTTTTTGCTGTAATGAAATAAGGGAAATTTGGATTGTGAATATTATTTGGGAAGGCTAAATTTGAATAATATAATTAAAATTAAAATTAGGCAAACCTTAATAACAGGACATAGATATATCTCAATGAAATTGAATTGACAAATTTTTCAACTGACCATGCTATCTCTAGAAATTTATTAGTTTAAACTGGTTGTATGAAATGTTAAGGGAAATTGAGAAGGATGTTTTGATAATGTAACCTGAATTATGTACTGAAAACTCTGTTACTGAATCTCTGATTACCCAGTCATCATGAAGCTTTCTAAATATGTAGATTTTAACTGAAAAACCAATAAAACTTGTTTAAAAAAAAGAAAGGAAAAGTGTTTCCATCTTACTCTCCCTCCTTTTGTTCATAATTTAATCCCTTTTCCCCCCCTCTCGTTTCTTTTGTTAATATAATTCACATTCATGCCAATCTTATACACTTTGATTTTATTGTTGAATTTCTAGTTTTCAAGATCTGTTCATTGACTGTCACCTGTTTCTTTTATCTTCTGATCTTTCATGTACTGAACTTTCAAAAGCATTCCTGGGTGCTACTGTTCTTGTTCCTTTTTTTCTATCTATCTTAGCTGCATCTGAAAGTGATAGCCGGCCATGAATATATGTTTAAACATAAATTAGACTGGGGTTATTATCTGTATAGTTAGCTTTCTGATTTTTAAAATTAAATACCGGTACAATATTTGTTGTAAATGTAGCCCATAATTTTATTTGATAATGTTGCAAAATCCCATAAATGTGTTGTACTAATTAAACAGAGAGAGGTGGTGCTCAAACCAGCTTGATTTACCTTGAAGATTTTTTCTTCAAATTACTGTGACCTACTTCTACTGCTAAAAATAGCCTTTTAAGTTATTTGCATGTCAAATATTTTATAAATATTTTCTAGACCTTCAATTAGGAAGCCCACATATCACTAACAAGAGAAGTTAAACAGAACCTCCCAGGCCTTTAAAATAGGTATGCCTTTTTCCAAATCATATCCAGTTGTTTATTTCTTTGTTCTTTCAATTCCATTTGAAAACATGTTTTGTCTATGAAATGCTCATAGTGGATAATCAACACATACAAAATGTTCACAAAAACTCAAATTAATATAAAAGTTAAAAACCAAGTTAAAAACATCCAAACAACAGCTTATGTCACTGTGAGTCAAAATGAAAAATTCTGGCTGAACAAGATCTTAAGAACTTTACCAAAGACAGTTGGGTCTGCCACCAGGTGAAATGTAGAAGATTGGATTGTATAACCTAGGAGTAATACATGACCTTTGTCTTAGGAGGTACTATTTATAACTTATATCACAGGGAGACTTTTAGAGATGAATTTTTAGAGTTCTTCTCTACTATAATATGCCAGGATTAGCCCAGCTGGTTGTCTTAACCTATCGGCATAAACATTGTGTTACATGTAATAATAAGCCTAGAATTGAAATGTAGATTGGAGATAATTGGTTCTTGTTCTCTAACATGTTAAGAATGATTTTAATCCTAAAATGTTAGGAATAGATAAGGGAATTCAGCAATAGGCAAGGGTGCTGAAGGCAAAGTATATTTATTGGTTTATTTAATCAGTTTATATGGCTGTGCATCCCACATATAGTACTTTACTGTAGGTGACTGATAGAGTTAAAATACACACTTACACACACACAAGAGCCCAATACAAGCTTTGACCATACCATAGAACAAAAAAACACTCTAACAATAACTTTAAAATTACAAACCATAAAAAATAAATTGTGAGAGTGTAATCAAACTTACTAACAATATAGCCATTTAGCAGGCTCCATACCACAATTAAAGATCTCCAGACCAGATTAGACCCTTCCAGTAGACCAGGGGTCTTCAAACCTGGCCCTTTTATGACTTGTGGACTTCAACTCCCCGAATTCCTCAGCCAAGCACACTGGCTGAGGAATTCTAGGAGTTGAAGTCCACAAGTCATAAAAGAGCCAAGTTTGAAGTCCCTGCAGTAGGCCAACAAGTTGAGGGTGAATCATGGTTCTAAAAAGTGAGTGGCAATCCTGGGTGCTGTCAAATGACATCCCTTAATCAGCAGGATCCATAAGATGCCATTTCTGCCACATTTCTGGGGATGACTAGATGTACCTGGGGAAAAGTAGTACCTCAATAACCCAGCCGATGTCTCGAAGGACTTTATAAGATATTACCAGCCCTTGAACTGAACCTGGAGGTGAACTGGTAACCAAGGAAGCTTGTGGAGCAGATCTAGATGAGCACCTAACTGTCTTCAAATGCTGCAATTTGTACCAGCTGAAGCATATAGAAGGTATCCTCATGTAGAGTGGATTATAGTAAGCCATGTAAAAGATGAGCAGAGGATGAACAACTGAGAGTAGATACTCATGATCCAGGACTGAGTACAACTGGCACACAACACTGAAGATGCACAAAGGCAGACTCAAATCAGAATTGCCATCTGTTCATGGAGCAGGAGTGATGAGTCCAAAAGGACCTCAGATGGAGATGGCCACATGGTGTTCCTCTTCCTCTTTAGAATGCTTATAATGTGTATGTAAACATGTTGTTCATATGTTTCAGACAAAATGGTCACTCATGCAAGATGGTAAAATAGTTTAGGACACCACTTAATTTTCTACTGCAATATCTATAAAGTATACTAAAAATCATGAATGCAAAGTCTGTAAATCTGATGAAGATGTTCCTTACATATCCCTATGAACTATTTTCTCTATTGGCATGTATGTCAGATGTACTAGATTTATCATTTGATCCTGTCTTATATTCAAAACATTATATGTATACCTTCAGATTTGGGTCCAGCATTTATTTTTCCCCATTCTCCTGTTTGAAGGAAATATAACTATTTATATTCTTTTGAATACATCTAATTATTAGAAAAGGGAATTTTACTTAATCAATTAACAAATATTTATTAGCTGCCCATTTTCATTTTCTTAAAGGAGAACACAGAATTGAGAGAATGAAAGAAATGCTTCTTAAAGGTACCTTCACAAACATACAGTATTTATTTATTTATTTATTTATTTATTTATTTATTTATTTATTTATTTTTATTACATTTATATCCCGCCCTTCTCCGAAGACTCAGGGCGGCTTACAAGCTTAGCAGTAGCCTTCATTCTATGTATATGCCTGCTTGTTAGGGCTTTCACACACACACACCCAAGCGGCATTTTATATTGGAAATATCATTTTTGTTATTTTTGTACATTATGAGAAAAAAGGTTTTGCATTTTTTCTAAATGATCTTGCTATTCCTTCTGAAAACAAGTGACATGAAAAATGAAGAGATATCAGACCATTTATACAATTGTACAGACAAACTGAAACTAAATCTCATGTATACAGAGATTAAACTATCATTTTTATTTCCCTGTTTCTATCTTCATTGTTGTTGAAGAATGATATACAATAAGTATATCTGAGCTAACACTTTCTTCAGTATTATCTACTATTCTTCTTCAGTTGAATGGAAAAGAAACTGCTGTCAAATTGTTTTTCAAAGAACAAGGATAAAATTCTCTTAGCTGGAATTGAGAATTTGTGATTTTCTCTTAGTGGTGAGGTGGCCGACAACTGTATAGTACTACCTTGCCTATTCCTTGTAGAATATTTTCTCCAGTAAGCTGCAGTCTTGCTGGCATCTCACTCTTCAATTAAATTCTAGGAGAAGACAGATAACTCCTCCCACTGAGCCTTTTCACGCTGAGAAATGAGTAGTTTCAACAAAGAAGGGGAATGTCCCACCATTAACTAGCATCCATTAAGTCAACTCTAAAATGTTAAAATGAGATACAAAACAGAGGTTTCTTTCACAGCCAAGAAAACTTTCAGACAATCTAAACACAGATTTTGGCAAGGAGATAGTTATAATATCCTTCTTCAATTGGCACATTCCCAGAATTCCAGCCAGAGGATTCTCCTAAATCAAGGCAACTCTAAAGATCTGTGGACTGCAATTCCCAGAAATCTCCAACCAGCTTTGGAGAATCCTGGGAATTGAAATCCACACGTCTTAAAGTTGGCAATGTTGAACACCCCTGTCCTAAATCACCTGGAAGGTACCACACTGGCAGAAGGTGGAATCATAAAGTCCCTGTTCTCAAACAGACTATTCTCTCCTCCTCCTCCTCCTTCTTTCAGAAGACTGAACTTAAAAAGCACCTCTAACAATGGCATATGCTGTTCTTTATTGGAATAATAATATTGCCCATGGCCCCTCTTTATATATTTCATTAGATATCAAATGGCTCCCTTGCTGGGATGTTAGATATTTGCGCTATCATTTCTGTTACTGGAATAGCTTTTTTTTTGTCCCTATAAATATGATAATGTAATTATGTTTCCCTTTCTGATAATTTTCAGGGCACAAGGGCATTCTTTGGATTTTCTGTATAGTTCTTTCAGCTTGAAGCTTTAGCAGGAAAACAAGGTTATGTAAGCAGTAGACTGAACCACAGCAGCATTAGCAGTGGCATGTACTTCCAGACAAATCTGTACAGGGAGTCCTTGCTTACCAACTGTAAGTAGGATTCAGATATTTGAACAACTGGTTCTCCCTGTGGATGCTGCTTCTAGAAGTCCATTCTGGGCCTGGGGGCAACCAAAAAATAGCTAGCAGTTCTGCCAAAGTGGTGCAAACCGGCTGAATCCCATCACTGATTATAAGGCATGATGTCATGTGACCACACAGACTTTTTATGGTAATTCTAGCAGTTTCCTTTGCTGCTGTTAGTGAGGTCACAAGATTACCATATGCAGCCTCCTTCTGGCTTCCTCACTGACTTTGCTTCTTGGAAGCCAACAGTCAATAGTGATCATGTGACCATGAGATGCTGCCACATCACAATTGCAAACCCTTTGCCATGCACCTGAATTTTAATCAATGACCATGAGGACATTGTGATGGCCACAACTAAAAGGGGTTGTAAATCTCGGCTTTCGGTTTTGCGCAGTAGTGCAGCAGCCAATGGATTGTTGGGCTTTGTACCCTACAGCCAATTTCTGCCTGCTAGGGGACCCTAAATGGGCCTGAAGTCGTCCCAAAGAGGCAACACAGAAGGAAGTCCTGCCTATTGATTAGAGATGGTGGTCAATCCAATCAGTTCAGGGAAAGCCTCCAGAAACCAGTAGGAGAAAGGCTAGCTTAACTTCAAAGCCTAGCCCAAGCTACAAGCAGCCGAAGCCCTAAAACAATACTTTAAGCTGACTGTAAACAATATGTTTGGAACTTGGTAAGAACAGTGATTTTCTCTCTTCTACTTGATAATTGATTTCCTGAAAAAAAAACCAAGAAGTAAAAAGCCTCTGAAAGTGAGAAGGAGGAGGATCTTTGCCCCCCCCCTCCTACAGATGGAAGCAGCAAATTAAACCTTTTGGGGGGAACAGAAATATACTGAAATGATATGAATACAAGACTTAAATCTGGATAAGTTTGAAATTGGTGGAATTTCCTAAGACTTCCCTTTCAAATCATGAAAATAAAAATAAAATAATTGTCTATTACTGAAAAACAAACTGATGCTGACATATAATGGTGGATAAAAATATACAACAGTAGTTGCTCGATTACAGGAACTGGCAAAGGCTTTCTGGATTACAAATACCTAGTTAGCTGTGTCTCTAAAGCTGTCTGCAGAGGAAGGAAAACTTTGATTTTTTGGCTATCATGGAAATCCAGAGATCTGCAGAAAGAATGTACCAAGAAAAAACAAATACTTTCCAGGAGGAGATGTATGCTATGTTGCAACTAATTCAAACAACAATGATCTCAAACCATGAGGAAATTAAAAATAACTTTGAAAATAAAAATGAACATATCTCCAATTTAACTTTACAACACAAAAAGTCTGAGAAAATAAAAATAGAGAGCAAGCAGATAAAACATACAACTGAATATGAACCAAGGGAAAGAGATTTAAAGAGGAAACCTAACAGTAGAAAGAAGTATGACTTAACTGAGGTGGAAAAAATATACAGGAAATAGTGGACATGGAAAAGATAATTTATACTCTAAGATTACAAAATAAGCCTGAGGACAAGAAAAAAGACTTGAGAAAATGGATTACAAAGCTGCCAGGATAACTACGAGAACCTGAGAAACAAAAAATGATAAGTGAAAATAAGAGAGAAAGAAAGGAAAAGATATTCAATGAATATGAAGGGGTGAAACCTTCCTATAAAAACATCTTATCTGTTTTTCACAAGACAATGGGAAAACTCTTTGGTTCAGCAAAACATATTGATCAGGAAAGATGTTTGGCAAAAAAGAGAGAGGCTAAAGTGAGAATTAAGAAATTCGATGATGGGATTTATCAGAGGGAATATTTAAAAATTAAACATTGAATATGGTTAAAGAAATAGAAAGAATTTGGATATAAATGAAGTTTAGTCTAAGAGGGATTGAGCCCCTCAAGTAACATAATATTTTTTCTCTTTTTTCCTTTGTGTTTTGTTTTTTGACATGAGAAATATAAAAATGTTGGGATGGTTTATATAAAGGAAATGTTTTAGATACTTAAGTGTAATCAATCTTGAGAAAATTTCAAATGGACAAAAATATTTTCAGTAGATTCAAAAGATTAGGTAATTGGATTCATTAAATAGAATATTTAAAGATTAAACATACATTTGAATATGGTTAAGTAGAAGACAAAAATTTTGGATGTAAAGGTTCATTAACCTAAGAGGGACATGTATTTTAAGTAATATACTATTTTCTTATTTTTTTCTTTTCTTTCTTTTGTTCTTTCTTTCCTGTTTTTGGTCTTTTTTTCTTTTTAAGATATGAGAAATGCAAAAGTGTTGGGATGGTCTGTATGAGGAAAAAGACTTAAATACTTACATGTAATCAATTTTGAGAAAATCTTAACCAGTAAGAATGTTTTGAATATGGTGGGGGAAACAAATTTAAATAAGAATTTTGTAAACAGGATCTATGATGAGACAGTCAAGATGATCAGTTAGAAAAGAAGCTTTATATTGATATTGATTTTTATTTTATTTTAATTCCATTTATATCCCGCCCTTCTCCGAAGACTCAGGGCGGCTTACAAGCTTAGCAGTAGCCTTCATTCTATGTATATGCCTGCTTATTAGGGCTTTCACACACACCCCAAGCGGCATTATTACAAAGTCAGCTTAATTTCCCCCAACAATCTGGGTCCTCATTTTACCTACCTCGGAAGGATGGAAGGCTGAGTCAACCTTGAGCCTGGTGGGATGCGAACCTGCACTAATTGCAGGCAGCTGGTGTTACTTAAGGAGGCATTAGCCCACTGCTCCACCAAGGCTCTATGGTTATTATTTGCAGAAATGTTAGAAATGTCTATATTTAATTGTCATTCATTTAAATAATAATAATTGTATTAATTCAAGGTTAGCAAAAGCGAATATTATTGGAAGAAGAGAAAATCAAGCAAAGTATGTGGTCTATAGAATTAAACTAATTGTTATTGATTGTTTTTTAAATGTAAACCCAGACAACACACTGCTTACCAAATATTAATGTGATTATGCTAAAAAAAATCAATAAACCATATTTTAAAAATAAATAAATAAATAAAAGGGTTTGTAAATCCCCCCTTTTCAGAGCTGTCATAATTTCAAGTCGCTGAATAAGTGGATGTTAAGTGAGGACTACATGTACCACTGGGAACAAATCTTGTCTGTCATTTAGTTGCCTTTAGATTTATTCCACATATAGATGTTTACTGAATTACACATAAAATATTTTAGTATTAACAAAAGGAAGATGTTCCTTCTCTCTATTTCAGTTTTTCCTCCTGTTTCAAGTAACAGTCACTCAGATATATTTGTCTTCTGTTTGCAAACAACATTTTCTGGCGTGAATTGAAAAGCTCTTAAATAATGTGTTATTGTTATCATGATTTTTTGTTATTAACTCTTGAATTAATCATTTTTCGTCTGATTTTTAACTTTTGAGATATTTGATAAAATAAAGTTACTTTATAATTCAATATATACTCAGCACAAGCATGCTCTGAAAATTCCAGTGAGTATTGTAGACTCAACTTGTTTCTGTTACTGAATATTAGAAAGACAGATGAATATTAAATGGCACACAAAATAATGTACCTGGGACCCATTTTTTATAGAGCATGCATATATATCTTTGTATATTTCACTTTAGCCATTCGTGCTATTTCTGCAGATTGCCTCAGATTTAATATTTAGGTAGACCTCGGGGGAAAAAATTGCTGCTTGTCAGAATAAACAATATCAGGCTAGACTGAATCTTATTCAGTAAGTCATTCCTACTAGAAAAGCCACAAAATAATACATATAGTAAAGGTCAATATTTCCAATATTTCTATGTACTATGGATGTCTACACACAAAGACAAGTAATCTTATATGGAAGTGAGAAGAAAAAAATTCAAAAGTGTCATATTATAATGTCTATTTCATTTGTTATCACCTCAAATAACTTAGAGATCTTGTAGTTTAGATTTGATTATAATCACCTATCAATTTTTAACAAATCCATGCATTTTACAAATGCATAGTTGGTAATTTTCTACTGCAGTCCAATTTCAACTGTTTTCCTATAAGACTTTACATTGCAACTGATTTTATCTCCCCTATTACCAGTTCAATCAACGTAAAACAGCAGGATCTAATCTAAACTGAAAGTAGCCACTGACAGAAGACAGAAAATACTTTATGAGTATATTATGAGTAGCCATGTGAAACTACTTTTTTAATTGTACATAAAAATAAAATTGATTATGAAGCAATGAGATTGATGGAAATGTTATGAAAGGCACAAGTGGCAAAGGTATTCAGATATCATTCTATTTTACTCAGGAATGAGGGGCTAAATAAATTTTTCTCTTTTGCTTTCTCCTGGATATAAACTTTCAAATGCCAGGTTTATTTTTAAAAAAGTAACTTGCAGGGTTTGTAAAGAAAATAAAATTACATGGTTCTCAAATATTACTAATTGTATGATCATAATTTAACAAATAACTACTTAAAAGGTAAAGGTAAAGGTTCCCCCGCACATGCGTGCTAGTCATTTCCGACTCTAGGGGCTGGTGCTCATCTCCATTTCAAAGCCGAAGAGCCAGCGCTTGTCCGAGGACGTCTCCGTGGTCATGTGGCTGGCATGACTAGATGCCAAAGGCACATGGAACGCTGTTACCTTCCCACCGTAGTGGTCCCTATTTTTCTACTTGCATTTTTACATGCTTTCAAACTGCTAGGTTGGCAGAAGCTGGGACAAGTAACAGGTGCTCACTCTGCTACGCAGCACTCAGGATTCGACCCGCCAAACTGCCGACCTTCTGATCGACAAGCTCAGAGTCCTAACCCACTGAGCCACCACGTCCCTACTAAATAACTACTTACCTAATGTTGAATATATAATTTTAAATAAAAGATTGTATTGAAATATATAAAGTTCTCAAGAATATTTCCCCACATTTAAATAAAATTCTGTTTTCACACCTGACAGAAAGAAAAAAGTTTAAGCATCAAACTGAATTTTGAATTCATTATTACAACTGAGGTATAAATCTTTAATACTTATTCTATTTGAAAATTTTCTTATTACTAGAACAAAACAGTTTCAGATACTTGCTACAATACACCTAAGCTTTAATTCATTATTCAAAGTAATGAATTGCTACAAATTAGTTAGTTTCAAAGCATTCTGTCATTTTTTTTGACGGATTTTGGATATTCAGTAGTTTTGAAATTGTTGTAGATAATATGCAGTGTGGCAACTTCACTATTCATCACTTGGTGACCAACCAATCATGAAGCTGGATGGAGCGACTGAGTGTGCTTTCTAATATTAACATAAGTAGCTGGCCATAATGAGATGTATTATTTAAATTATGGTTCATTGCTCATTCACCCAGATGTTTACACTAGATTTAGTATTCTTATCTGTCTATCGAGCCCTTCCTAAAGAACTGTGATAGATAGATCTTTATGTTTGAGGGTATTAAAGTATCATCACACATTACTTGGGACATAACCGGTCCCAAGTAATGCTGCCTTTTGCAATTGATTGAAAGAGATTTTTTTTTATCAATGTTGATGGTGTTCAAGTGATGCTCTAAATCAGACATATCAAACACAAGGCCCGGGGGCTGGATCCAGCCCGTGAAGTGGTTTCATGCAGCCCGCGAAGCCATCCTGGAAACAGTGAGGGAACGGCCCCCACTGCCATGGCCCTGGCCCAGAGACGCTCCTTCTGCCAGAGACCCTCAGATCTGTCCCACTCCTGCCCAGGCCCTCATAGGCACCCTTGATGCGAACAATGTAGAGCTGGCCATGCCCACCCAGTAGGCCATATGCACTTTAGCCACGCCCACCCAGTAGGCCATGCCCACCCAGGCCATACCCACCTGGCCCCCTGAGGGCAACCGCAATGCTGATGCAGCCCTCAATGAAATTGACTTTGACACCCCTGCTCTAAATGTTTAGGGATTACATGCAAGGGTCCTATTATTGGTACTATCTTTGCTTTCTTTTGCCATAGTTGTTCCACTTTTATTTGCAGGTGTTTGTATTTGTTTTTCTTCAGTTCTTTCTCTTCAATTCTGCTGTCTTCAGATACTGCCGTGTCTATTAACAAGTTTTTTTTTTCTTTCTTATTGACAATTGTTAAGTTTTATTTTATTATTCTGGGCATAATTTACATGTTTAACTTCTATAATGTGGCCTGCCAGAAGTCTCAAGTTTGTTCCTTTATATCAATGAAATAATATATTATCTTTATCAACATGATTTGAAAATCAATTCAGTTCTTGAGTCATATTCTGAAGGATTGGATTTAAGTCTTTTGTTGGTCACCAATTATGTATCCTACTAATACTTTAAAGAGATCACCAAAACATGTAGCGATTTTAAAAAAGAGCAGAGTTGGTTCAGAGGCTAAAAATAGGATGAATCCAATTTTATTTGTGCTAGCTTCTTTTCTGCAGCTTGCCTATCACTTTGCCATTATATATGGTTGGGTCAGACAGCTTCATCTGCTTTTTCTTAAAAAAAAACCCTAATAAGCATTAATTAGTTCTGCATGTATTGCCTATGTTTTCTACTCTTCTTGTTACTTCACCATAACTAGTGATGAAGAGCAGGAGAAACCGTTTGTCAAGTTGCTGTATCAACTCCCTGAACTCCCAACAAAACTCATTGTCCGAAGCAACAAAGATAAGTAAAGGTAAAGGTTCCCCCACACATGCGTACTAGTCATTTCCAACTCTAGGGGCCAGTGCTCATCTCTGTTTCAAAGCTGAAGAGCCAGCGCTTGTCTGAGGACGTCTCTATGGTCATGTGGCCGGCATGACTAGACACCAAAGGCGCACGGAACGCTGTTACCTTCCCACCTTAGTGGTCCCTATTTTTCTACTTGCATTTTTACATGCTTTCGAACTGCTAGGTTGGCAGAAGCTAGGACGAGTAACAGGACTCACTCTGCTACACAGCACTATACAGTACCCCAAAAGAACAAGTCAGGTTATTCTTCAGTATCCATGCCAAATAAAAGCTAACTTTTAAAAAAATATATTATTATTTTTTTAAAATAAGTTTTTATTTTTAAGTTTTGCTGAACCAGATGTTCTACATTTGTTCAGCAAAATATCTCTATAGATTCTTTGCTGGATGATTTGAAAACTGTTATGCTGTCTTTTCCTCCTTATCTCTGCCTTGAAAGTGGTATAGAGAAACTATTTCAAAAATGTATTGCAGTGAGATTCTTGAATGTATTTAAATAAACTTTGGCAGGGTTAATCTTTAATAAATTGTCTACTACTCCTGTTATTTTTACCCAATTCCATCAAATTACAAAGCAGCTGCAGATGTAGATGCTACATCATTATAGACTAAGGACTGAAATGTGACTGCAGTAAATAAATGTTCACTTTTTCTAAAACATATTCTACTATGATTATCTCAGAGGAAAATAATTATATGTAAAAATATCTGCAAAATTAAGTTTAATTTGATTTGGCAAACATATCTCAGAAGAATTGGCCCAGAAGAATACATGACATCTTGAAGTCAAACAAGCCCAACTGAGAAATATTTGTTTTTTTTAATATGACATAGTCATGAGTTTATTCATATGAGACAGTCTTCTATATTTACAAACAAATAAATCAAACTGTTTAATTTCTTTTTGAAACAAAATGCATAAACCAATCATGGAAATGTTCTATATCAGTGGTGGCGAACCTATGGCACATGTGCTAGAGGCAGCACGCTGAGCCCTCTCTGTGGGCACGCACCATCACCCTAGCACACGTGGTCTCTAAACGTTTGCCTAAGGCCAGCCAGAGGGGTGGAAGGGGAGGGAGGCGGGAGGCCTCTCCTTGACACTGCTCACCTAAAATTGGATTAGGACAGGCAGAAGGGAGAATGGTGGGCCAGCAACCAGCCAGCACTGCTTGTTGCTTTTTCCTGGAGGGAGGCTGTCCACTGCTTATGCTCCTCCATGCTCTGCTGTGGGCTTCCTGATACAAGCCACGGAAGGCACTGACAAAGCCTTGCACACTGCAATCCCTTGAAATGATTCTCAGCCTGCAAGTGAAAGCTGTAGATTGCAAGATTGGGGGGGGGGGCAGGATTCACCCTGGTGGGAGACTTGATGATTAGTACTTGGTTCATCCTCTGGAAAGGACCTTCTCAGGATGTGCAGCGTACCTTCTAGTAATAACCATTACTCCAAAGAACCCGAGGCGGGGGCAGGCAGATAGTTACAGCACCTGGCTTGGCTCTTGTGGGCAGTGGCTTGCCTTGCTTCACATGGGGCTGCCTTCCCCAACCCTGACTGCTTCAGCCCTGCAAGGCACCACCACTTCCTCTCAGCTGCGGCTGTCCAAGGGTGGGAGCAGATGGAGTGTTGGGCTCCTGAGCAGTTCAGAGTGCCACAGTTGCTGCTGCTCAGGGGCTGGCAAGGTGGAGGAGATGGTCACTCGCTGCCTCTCTCATAACCCAGTGCTGTCTGGGGCTTTACCTGGTGCTGCTGCTCAGGGACGGCTGGCTTCTGGCACTCGGCTACGCAGTCTGGCTCTACCTGGATTGGGAGATGCTGTCTCATGGGGGGTGCCCCTCTGCCTGGGCCATCAGGCAATACTGTTGGGACTATTTCCTCATCACAGTGAGCAGAGGAACTGGAAGGCTTCTGTTGCTAGTGGAGGCATCAGGCCTGGCGGGACACCCACTTTTGGGGAGTGCCGGCTCCACCAACACAGCCTTGGCAACAAACCACTGCAGGCCATGAGAACATGGGGCTCAAAGCGGTGCTGGAACTTCTTGGGGAGAACCACCCAAGCACGGTAGGGGGTTGCCCTTCTTTAAGTGCATGGCCTAAACATCGTCTCCTCCACCATTGACAAGCCAGTGTTGCTGTGTAGCCCCAGCTGGGTGGGGGAGTACACACACATTCTTCTTGAGGAGTTTCTCTCCAAATGCTCATACTTCCACATTGCCCTACCACATGTGAAGGCACACGCAAGCTCAGGAGAGGCATTGCCCACACAGGAAGTGGGAAAATTAGGACAATGGCACCTCTGCCCTGCCTTGCCTCACCTCACCCCACAGGATGAGCCTCCAGCCCATTGTCCCACCCACCAGAGACCCCCTGGATCTCCCCCAACCCTCCTCAGATGCCACAGGCATTCCTCCGCATGAGCAACATTGAGGTGGCCACACCCACCCTGGCCATGCCCACCCAGACTGCTGTGACTACCATAGCCATGCCCATCCAATGGGCCATGCCCACCTGATGATAAATAAGTGGGTTTTGGTTTACAGTTTGGGCACTCAGTCTCTAAAAGGTTCACCATCACTGTTCTATATCCTGTATCATTTCAATGTCCAGGACACTAAAACTTCAATATTTCAATTAAAATTAGTATTGCATTTTTGCAAGCATTTTGGGATTGGTAATAAAGATGAGTTGTGGGGCATAGTTGAGCATAACATGAAGTTAAGACATTACAAAGGACATAAATAATTTTGGAAGGAATGAAATGGAAGGAAAACTGAAACAATTGGGCAATCAGGAAGTTTAATTACAAAAATCTGGAAAGGAGGCAAATTGAGGAAGATCATGATTAAGGATTAGAGATTATTAATAATTATTACTATTATTAAGGATAATAATTTTAAAAATTAAAATCTAGCAAAAAAAGAGCCTCAAAAAGAACTAGTGTAATTGAATGTAGAAGTACCTCGCTGATTGAAATGAATCTATTTTGGTTAAAAGCTGAATTATAGTAGTAGATAGAGGCCAAATTTGAGAAGAAAAGAAGAGGAAGATTTTATCCTTGAGGCATTGTAACCTATACAGAAATTTTTAAAAAATAATTGAAAAAAGAAAAAAAAACAGAATGTAAGAATGCCACAGATGATATCTTTCCTTCATATCTACTCTAGCAGAAAGTTCCTGACACCTTAAAAATCCAACATCAAAGGTATGCAATAATACTAGTACATTATATGAATTTGTATATTTCAATATTGTTGATCAGTAATTGGCCAAGAATTTTCAGGATGCTATAAGAGACCTTCTAAATTATATATTATGTCTTTTATTTTTTCCCAACCATGCACAAAGATACCGAAGTTAAAACTGAGGTAATTTGCACACAGAGTATATGTTTTATACTGAGAGTTCTCCATAGCGCAGACATGTCCAACTCGCGATGTCACGTAAAGTCGCACCACGTATGGGGACGGTTTTGCCATTGCCGGCAATGGGGTGGGTACAGCTTCCGCATGATGCATCCAGCCAACAGGCCGGCAGTTTGACAACCCTGCCATAGGGCATCTAAACTAATAACATCATCCTACAGAGAGTACTTCAATAACACCTGGTTTTAACTTCATTCTGTACCTTGGTGTAATGTATGATAAGTATTGGTGGAATAATTTTCAGGAAGGCTTTCTTTTTCAAGGGTAAATTGGGAATAGAGAACACTAGGAATGTCTTCTGAGCTACATTTTGATAGTTCAACCAAAACAGGCATACAGTAGATTAAAGAAATATATGAGTGGAACATTTGATTCATAAGCATCATTAATTATTGAATTCATGTTGTAGAGCACACTTTTCTTATGGCATGTAGACTGAAAATTATTACATTAGAATATACTTGTTTAATCAAAGAGAATGTAGTAGATTTTTTTTCCAGGGGTACCATTTGATTGCAACATGCTAATGATATTTTAATGATATTATCCTTTAATTAACTTAATGCTAAATATATGAGAAAGAATGAAACCCATTTTATATTATTGTTGTTATTATTATTATTATTATTATTAATAATAATAATAATAATAATAATAATAATAATAATAATAATAATAATAATAAGAAGAAGAAGAAGAAGAAGAAGAAGAAGAAGAAGAAGAAGAAGAAGAAGAAGAAGAAGAAGAAGAAGAAGAAGAAGAAGTTGGAAGGGACCTTGGAGGTCATCTAGTCTAATCCCCTGCTCAGGCAGGAAACCCTATACCATTTCAGACAAATGGCTGGCCAGTCTCTTCTTAAAAATTTCCAGTGTTGGAGCATTCACCACTTCTGGAGGCAGGTTGTTCCACTGGTTAATTGTTCTAACTGTCAGGAAGTTTCTCCTTAGTTCTAGGTTGCTTCTCTCCTTGACTAGTTTCCATCCATTGCTTCTTGTCCTGATTTCAGGTGCTTTGGAGAATAGCTTGACTCCCTCTTCTTTGTGGCAGCCCCTGAGATATTGGAACACTGCTATCATGTCACTCCTCACCCTTCTCTTCATTAAACTAGACATACACAATTCCAGCAACTGTTCCCTATATGTTTTAGCCTCCAGTTCCCCAATCATCTTTGTTGCTCTTCTCTGTACTCTTTCCAGAGTCTCAACATCTTCTTTTACAACGTGGTGACCAAAACTGGATGCAGTATTCCAGGTGTGGCCTTACCAAGGCATTGTAAAGTGGTATTAAAAGTGCCTAGGCTAAAGCTTCTGTTGCAAATGTTTCCTGTAACCACTGACTATGATTGTAAATGACATTCTAGGAATGACTCTATTTTTCAACTGAATTTTTTCTCCTCCTGAATAAGAATGGCCATAGAGATAAAAAAGTGTGATATTCCAGGTAACATCAGATATTTTTCAGTACTATTTGTACTGATTTTTGAACTGAATTTTCACCCATTATTACTGTAGACAACTACTTCTAACTGTGAAAGTCATGCATGCTTCATGATTCATTTCTTGTTTATGGGGAGTTGTTATCAAAAAATTATTTCTTATATTTCTTATCATGTTAAAGACTCTTCTGTCTTGTTTGGAGATGAGCTAGTGTGATCCGAGAGAATATTCCATAAATACTAATCAGGCATAAGATGTAATCAGGCAAAAGATGCCATCTGACAAGAACTATCTGTTTATCTCATGGAAAGAAAGAACTGTAAATAAATAAATAGAAGAAATCAATAGGTACATCTTCCTTATGGAGTATATTTCTGAATTCCACCATCAATGAAGCCTATTTATATGTGCCCATATTTTTTTTAAAAAAATCATTAAAAGATGCATGCAAATTTTTCAAGAAACATTCTTACCCTTGCTCTTATAGGAAGCAGATGTTAAAACAGGCCACTTGAAATTATTCAGATCAATAAATGAAGCTAGCTGTTCTGGGATTGAAATAGGATATTGGGGATGAAAACATTTTAAACTCACAGTTTTCTTTTTAGTCATAAATGTTCAATACTCCTTTTGCAACAAATATTTAATTAAAAAAATTTTTTCCTCTAAATCAAGACTATAAATACTCTTGTTTCAGACAATGGAACTTTTTAAGAATCTTCATATTTTCTACTCACTTTGGAGAGTATTAATTTAGCAAACATGTGAAATATTTTTGTAATTCCACAGATTTTTATGTTCTTATTCATGCAACTGACCAAAACTATTATTTTCATGATGGAGGAATATAAATATATATATATATATTTAATCCCATTTTATATCCCGCCCTTCTCTGAAGACTCAGGGCGGCTTACAATCTAAAGCACAAATCAATGTGCTTAGCAAATATCCTTTGCTTCTCATCTGTTAAGTGTTACACACAGAAGTTCATATGCACATATAACTGACTCGTACAAATTCCTAAGTCATGGTTTGGATGTACAGATAAATAAGTATTCTTATTCATGTATCACTTTTTTCTTATCTTTTGTGAAATGAAGCAAACATTTCTGTCCTATATAAAATGAAAAGAAAAAAACATCCAAAACTAAGAAAATTGTAAATTGTAAATTACCCTCTAAATTATGTAGTTTATGTGTTTTAATAACTTTTGTGGCTTATCTGTAGTCATCCTTCCTGTCCTAATTTTCTATCTATTGCTTCAGAATTATACGCCCTAAATTATTATTTATGCTTCAGAATTTTTCTCTTTTCCTCCTTTTTAATATCACAGTTTTGCACTAGCAAAAACCTCTGTTCTCTGATGCAGATTGATTTCAGAAGAGAATCCATTCTTCTGGTCAATATATGATATTTATAGCTGTATATTATACCTAGATAAAATTCTTTCTCTGGAATATCTATTTTTGTTTTGCTACAGCATTCCTATATATTTTTTTTAGGATTAGGGCAAAGTTTGTGACATTATTATATTACGAGTAAAATATGCAAAACAATAATCTTGAAAGACTTGACTTTTAAGTTGACATTTGACAAGACTGCTATAGATTCAATTAGTTAGCCATTTAATTAGTATTTCATAAGCATAACAATCTTTATGCTTAACTTATTTTATCTGTTCAATAAATGCCTTAATAGCCCATTCATGTTAATTAAGAAACAATTCAGCTTTCAATGAAAGAGTATGATAATTATCATTATTAATTGTTTTGAAAGGTAGAGATGTGAATGAATTCTTTATAGCTCCTTTAAAAAAGAAAGAAAAGCAAGATACATACCAGAAGAATGATGATTTATCTGTAGAATTTCTGTGCAATTTAAATGCAAATTTATTCAACAGGCATGTATTCCTCTTTCACAGTAGAAAGACAAATGTACAAATTTCATTGTGTGTCTTGGTTTTTTGTTTGTTAAAATCAGACCTTTTTGGATGTGGGCAATCTTCATTATGTTTTGGCTATTTATAACTCTTTTACTTTTGATTACATATTCAGATCATTTTATATTTTGTTCTTTTTGTTGCAAAATGCCGTGTATTCTCTTTTTGGTATTATGGAAGCTCCAGACCAGGGGTAGGCAACCTTGGCTCTTTTATGATTTCAATGCGCAGAATTCTTGAACCAGAAATGCTGACTCAGGAATTCTGGGAGTTGAGGTCCACAAGTCATAAAAGAGCCAAGGTTGCCTACCCCTGCTCCAGACAATAAAATAAGTTGTAAGATAGCTGGAGTTCAAATGATGTATGGACTCATCATAAGGTTGATACTTTGCTACATATATTGAATGCCATCAAGAATTATTCTGTGCACTCCACTCCATCTTAAAGTAGCTGTCCAGGCAAATATCTAGGACTACATCAACCTGCACACATCTGCTCTAAAAAAACAGTATTGGGTCCCTCAAAGACTTGTGAGGCATCTTGAAATTTAAGGCAAAGGATGCTTTTGATTGAGGAGATAGTGAGGTATGCAGTGCGTTAATTGGTCAATTCTTTCTATATGTGATTGCTTTCAGTTTTAGAGGCCTGAGGATCTGGAGCAGATGTTGATACTTATCCAGCCTATCACATGCTATTGAATCCTGCCAATTATCTCAGTCCTTGTCAATCTGTGTTGAGATAGATTTTGGGAATAAAATCAACCTTCATTTAAGTGACTGATAACTTCTTAGAGGACAAAGATAGAAGACAGGAGCAGTAGTACTTTATTGGTCTTGCTTAAACTCCCATAAGATTTCATTAACTATGATACTTTCTTAGACCATATATGTATGAGACTGGGGACATTGTACTAAAGAAATTATACTACCACTTGCAGGTATTGTTTCAGAGAGGAAATTGGGTAATGTCACTGCACAATGGTAGCTATGTTATGGATTACTACAAGGCACTATTTAGTCTCAACTGATGTTTAGTATCTATATGAACTTGATGGACAGTCATACAGAGTTTAGGAATGAAAGAGTAATACAGCTGAATTCGTTTTTGTAAAAACTGAATCAGAAGAGGCAAATTCTGAATCAGTTTCCAGATGCAGAAATGAACTAAAAGACAGGGCAAAAAGTTTAGGTTAAATTTTTATAAGATGAAAAACTTACAGGTTTTCCTAAATAGAAGATTGGAAAAGTGTTACACTCTTTTGGAAAGATCAGTAGTTTTACACATTTTATTATTTTTGTCAATGTATTTGAAACATAAGTCCACAAGAACCTTAAAAAGGTAAAGGTTCTCCCACACATGCATGCTAGTCATTTCCAACTCTAGGGACCGGTACTCATCTCCGTTTCAAAGCCGGAGAGCCAGCGCTTGTCCGAGGACATCTCCATGGTCATGTGGCTGGCATGACTAGACGCCAAAGGTGCACAGAACGCTGTTACCTTCCCACCGTAGTGGTCCCTATTTTTCTACTTGCATTTTTACATGCTTTCGAACTGCTAGGTTGGCAGAAGCTGGGACGTACAAGAACCTTAGGTCGGTATTATTATAACTGTTATGGTTTGTCATATAGTTAGCCAGATGGACTAGATTTGGCATTTTAGTACACCTATCGAGTCTTTTTCAAGGACCTGGCAGATGCAGATGTTGTTTAATGGTGTTAAAGATATCATCACAGAATGTAAGTTGTGCCAAGTAAAACTGCATTTTGCAATTCTCTTGACAGTGATTTTACTAATGTCAGTGGTGCTCAAGTGTGCACCAAATGTTTTGGGGTTGCACCCAAGGTGTCCATTACTATTGGTACTATCTTTGCTTCCTTTTGCCATACTTGTTCTACTTCTGTTTGAATGTCTTTGCATTTTGTGATTCTCTTCAGTTGTCTACTGCCATATTCACTATCCATTTTTCTTTATATTTCTTACTGAAAGTTGTTAAGTCTGGGGTACTTGTTTGGATTCTAAAGTATTATTAGCAGTACCATTAATAGTATATATGATTCTAGTTTCATGTTTTTTTTTAAAAAAAGCACAGTGTTTATAATCTTAACATGGGTGTTTCTGTTAGGTAACAGAAAGCAAATGGAGCAAGAATAATATAAAGTTTATGTATACAATTATATATACTTAAGCCTAATTTTAGAACTTTATTGAAATTAAAGGCAAAAAGATAATAATAAATTTCATTATTTCATAGTTGTAAACTATTGTGGTGTAATGTAAAGTGTTGTGAACATGGTGGAGAGAACTTGATTCAAATTCTATCCCTCATGAAGTTCATTGAAAGTCAATTTAAGGAAACAGCATGATTGGTGCACAGATCTTAAAAAGAATTATAGAGCTTCTGTAACAGGGAACCTTTCCTGATTAATGCACCTATTTTACTTTGTAATATGTTCAGCCAAACTCATTTATATAATCCTCTGCACACATTTGTATTCAGTAGGAAAGGATTAAAAAAGTGGTTGGGAGCCAGTTTGCTGTGGTGGTTAAGGTATGGGGTAGAAACTAGAAAACTGAAAATTCTAGTGCCACCTTACACATATAAGTCAGCTGGGTGACCTTGGACCAGTCCCTCTCTCTCAGCCCTAGAAAGCCAGCAATGGCAAACCATTTCTGAAAAAAAAATATTGCCAAGAAAACTGCAAGGACTTGTCCAGGAGCCAAAAGAGAGCACAAAGTAGCAGAGAGTTGTGGGCAATCATAACAGGCTTATATGTGTGCTGTCATTCTTTGGAGAAGGTAATAGCTGAATTTGTGCAAATTAGTTTTATGTAGGACAGTGTACAATTCTATATTAGGGCTTGAATAAATAGCTTATATCCCAGTTTGCTCTTTTATATTAATTTAATCATTTTCTAATAATTGCTTCGATATACACACATGCATATACATCAAAACCTACACTATAGATAGATAAACATGATTAGGTCCATCTAAAACAAATTTCTAGGGGTTAAATTGAACATGTCTTGGAAGCAGCACAATTTTATATTGTGAAGTTTATGATACTTTAATAGCTTCTGAAAATACACAAATGTAACTGAGGCAGATGGAAAGTGCTTTTTCCACTGGAAAAGAATCTCAAAAGAATATAATTTACTTTTGCTCTGGCAGATGCAATTAGGAGCTTGCACCTGGCATTGGTGAAAAAAAGTAGTGACTCTAATTAAAAGACCCCTAGATAGAGTTTTTCAAATGGGAACCCATTTATCACAAAGTAGTTTGTCATTCTTCATCTGTCTCACCTTATTTTCTGTGCCTTCCCTATCAATATCAGTTATTCCATTTTCTATGCTATTCTGCCTTCTCTCTTTCGTTATTACTTATCTGCAAGGTAATTCTAGGCCAATTAACTTGGGGGGAAAAGTGGCAATCCCAATATGCATAATTGCTCAGCATTCTCCAACGTGGTGTCCTCCTATAATGGTATGTGGGAATGACCTTGGCAGACCTGGGAAAGAGATGCTGCTTAGGGAATAGTCAAATAAGAGAAGGCATAGCTGACAGCTGTATAAGGGACTGAGAAATAAGTAAAGATCCTCCCTAATTTCTCAGCCTGTAACAAAAATGCAAGATATTTGTACTTTCAGACTTTCAAGATTGGTGTCAGCCTTCCCAAATCTACCAGATAGGAAACAAACCAGATGAGCATTTTTTACTTTATTGTAAAGCTACATTAACAGAATTGTGCAAGTCTGAAAGTACAATTTCTTTACAGCCTGAGAAGTTAGGGAGACATTCTCCATTATGCAGCTGTGGGCTGTATCCTCTCTTATCTGATCATTCGCTAGGCAGTATCACTTTGGCATGTTTCTGAAAGTCTTTCTCACATACTATTAAGATGCTGATATGCAATTATCTGCCTATTGATGATACTGCATCCCAACCAATAGATGGTTTAAGGAGGTTTGTTGAAAGGGAAATTAAGTACCATGGGAATTATTTCCAAATAAATTTGCACAATACTGTATCACAGACTGTCGGTTTTCCTTCCAACAACCAACTTAATAAAGACAAGTGATTAATAATTTTATTGGTACCTCCAAGCTACCTATTTCAGTGAAGTCAAGAACACAACTATGACACATCCCTTGCTTGGTGACAGTGGATCTCTATTTGCCCAAAACGATAGCCTGATTTGCCCTAATGACCATCAGTTCACTTGTCACTCAGTATCATTCTCAAATGCAGCTTTAATATCTGTCTGGGTTTTTTTTTTTAAAAAAAAAGTATTCTTCAAATATATTATTGTACTCATTGAAACACTCCTCTCACTCTTACTTACTGGTAGAACTAAAAGATGTTATAAGAAAAGCAGAGGGAAAAGCCAATTTTTGAATTTGTATGTGACCCTGAGAAAAGTATTGAAGAACGAGTAACTTCAGCCACCACTCAAAGTGCTGGCACTGAGCTAGATATAAATGATTGATAGGGATGATTGAATGAGGTGGCACAGGACAAAAAGCAGCAGAACAGAGAGAAAGTGCAAGTACAGAGGAGTGAGTACTTTTGCAACTCCAGCAGCAGAATGTATTTTCATGAAAGAATGTACAAAGAGATTGAATCAGTGAAAGAGCAATAATTCATGTAGATTCTAAAGTGTCATTATTAATAAGACAAAGATGAAATCCTTTGAAATTTTCTATTCAGTACAGGCAGAATCATTTCATTGCTTTCAATATATATAATTTGTATAGTCCAAAAGGAATTATCAAAACAAAGTGGAATACTGAATGATTTGACTGAGTAAAAAAAAAACTCCTCATCACAAAAAATTCTGATTTATTGGGGCTTATTTATCAGTTGTTGTTAAAACATGATTCAGAAAGTGAAGAACGAAAGACTACAGTATGGTTAAATGCTTACAGAATTGCATCCAATTGCATCCAGAAAATTGGCATGCAACAGCATGACTACCAATGAAAGAAAAATGTCAAACTCTCAATTAATATTACACATAAAGCAGACTGGTACAAGATGTTTGCACTGATTGCAAAAACAGACAATTCATTATCTTAAATTGTCAGAAATGTAAAATCAGTCTGAGTTGTTTTTAATATGGAAAACATATGATTTAATGTTTTTAGAACACATACAGATATATATGCTGTATCTATGTTTGTATGTATGTGTATAAACAAGAGTGACCATTTATTGTATATATGTATTTCATTACTATAATTTTTATATCGTTGTTATGTGTATTTTACTTCAGGTAGTTCAAGGCTTCTGCATCTTAAGTGTTAAATGAAATTTGGGTAGGCTTTGATATCTTCTGTATTTGGCAGTGCAAACTATACAAAATAAAATGGCATTTCCTGCACAATCGTTTCAGGTTCAGAAGCCCTGCCTTTTTTTTTTTTTGGTAGGGGGAGACCGGTTTCCATGCTATTATTTGCTTCCAGAAAAATGTATATAAAAGTGGATAAGAGAATGGGATATTATTTTTTTGCAATGTTTTCTTCATATATGAACCATGGTGGCGCAGTTGTTAGAATGCAGTATTGCAAGCTAATTCTGCTCACTGCCAGGAATTTCATTCCTTTGATCCTGATTGGCTCAAGGTTGACTCAGCTTTTCATTCTTCCATAAAATGAGGAGTAAGATTGTTGGGGGCAATATCCTGACTCTGTACACCCCCTAGAGAGGGCTGTAAAGCAATATGAAGTGGTATATAAGTCTAAGTACTCTTACTATGTATTTATTTTGAGATATTAGACTCCAGAGTTCAGTTGCCATATACCTAAATTATTTGGAATCACACATCATTGTTATGAATATTCAAATGAAAGGACCTCTTGCTGCATTCTATCAGTTGTACAAAGTAGTTACATACAGTAGACAAAAATTGAAAATCCATTTGTACATTGTTAAGATGATGTTATTTGTCAAAGCTAGCTTTTCTCAACATGTGTTTTCTAGACATGCTGGAGCTGTAATGGCCAGAATGTCAAGCTAACAAGGCTATGTATGTCATCCTAAACATTTGTACAAATATGTACGATATATAATTTTCAATATATAATTTGCTCAGTAACTGAATATTTCCTTCCAAAAGTTTGGAGACAAAACATGAGGCTAAGCCGTATTTTGTTTTAACCACAGGGTATTGAAAAGTCAAGCTTCTCACACAACAATTGCCATACAATATGCTTCATGAGCCATAATAACTGGGTTCATATGAAACATTAACCCCACACCAAGCAAATACATTTTACGTTAGACTGACCTTTTTAAGCTGGTCCCAACCCAGCCATACATTGGGAAAGTGACTTATCTGTTTGTTCACTCCACATGCAGTGTTAAATATAAACACATGAAAAGAACAGATTCATTCTGTTTTGCTGAAGTGGATGGCAGAACATGCCCTGTTATATTCTTTTTACACATACTGTACACACACACACACACACACACACACACCAGTAATAGAGTTGGAAATGTTTGTGTTTAATTTCTGTTTTTGTTTCTGTTTTTTGTTTCCAGAAATGTTTCGTGTATTTCTACAAGTATAATTAGAGCATGCAATTAATAGTTTCAGAAGGAAGTTCATCAAGAAACTAAAGAAAGTGTTAAACTGCTCATTCTCTTAATACTTATTAAATCCTTTATTTTGTTGTTCTTTAGGCTACTGTCTCTCCTCCAAAGCTTTTAAAATGAAAATAAAAGCTTACCCTGCTACCATTCTATCAAACCTGCTATTAACATGCTTTAGATCAGAAATTGTTCCAGAGCATTATTAAAATAGGTGGCTCATTTCAGCAAATGCTTTTATTGCTTCTAACGAGAAGAGAAAGATTAGCATTTGGATTACATTTTTATAGAGAAATTTACATAAAGATCAAGTAATCCAGTTGAGAAGGTTCAAATGAAAGTTAATTAGATGTTATTAATGTGGGACAGCATAAAGCAGCAGTGGTCTACCTTTGAATCATTGAAACATTATGTATCACAATGAGGCTGTTAAACAAAAGATGACAGGTTTTCTCCGAATCTCAGGTATATGAGTGAAAGGAACTTTATTTCACCAAAGACTGATCTATGATCGTTGTTATTGTTGTTTTAACCGTTAAAGTAGAAAAAAAGGGACATGTAGCTAATTTCTTCAGTAAAGTTAATTTGTTTTAGGAACAATAGTTTTGAGAAATTCTCAGCACTGTGCCATCAGTACAACTAATGCCATTAATTAATTGGATGAGTTAGTCATGAATAATTTATGACTTACTGATGGACATTATTTTTTTTATTGAAAAGTTTTAAAATACATTTTATCTTTAACAATCCCCCCTCCCCCTCCCCTACCTATCCCTCCCTACCCCTCCCCCCTTTCCCCCCTCCCCCCCCCCAACTTCCCAGAGCTAAGTACAGGGTATAAAAACAAAGAGCAATCATAAGCATCCATATGCTACCAACAATAAATTCTTAAATCTATCACTCTCTAGCTCATATAAGATAACTACAAGCAATACTAATATTTCATATAGGAAAAAAAAGAAAATAGAAAGGAAGACTTATTCAAATGCTAAATGAAACTTTTTAGTCCCATATTTGTTCTGGATATATTCAATCCATTTTTTCCACTCCATAATATAACGTTCTTGCGAATGATCTTTCAAATAAGCCAAAATCTTTGCCATTTCTGCCAGGTCAGAAACCTTTAAAGTCCATTCTTCTATAGTCGGCAATTCCTCCTTCTTCCAATATTGACCTATTAAAAGTCTTGCTGCTGTAATTAAATTCAACATCAACTTAGTGTCCACAACAGTAGCATCTGCAATTATACCCATCAAAAAGAATTGCGGACAAAACTTTATCCTTTGCTTGAAGATCTTCTGCATATTCCACCAAATTTTTATCCAAAAAGCCTTGACCTTTTTACAGGTCCACCATATATGAAAATATGTTGCCTCTTGCCACCACACCTCCAGCATTTTGGCTGATAATTCGGATACATACTTGCAAGCTTTTTAGGATCTAAATGCCATCTATAAAACATTTTATAAAAGTTCTCTCTTAGATTTTGAGCTTGTGTAAATTTTACGTTCCTCACCCAGATCTTTTCCCACGTGTCCATTGTAATAACTTCTTGGATATTCTGGGCCCATTTTATCATACAATCTTTAACAAGTTCTGTTTCTGAGTCAATTTCTATCAATGCAAGATATATCCGTTTGATATGTGCTGGACCCTGATTTCTAATTTGCTTTATCAAATTTTCATCAGTCATTGCAAAACCAATTTTCTGATCTTCTTTCCACCTGGCCCGTAACTGAGTATATTGAAACCAGGTTTCAACCATCTTCTCATCTCGCAAGAGATTATACGATTTTAAACACCATACACTTCTTTCCAAGCTTAAAATCTCCTTATACGTAGTCACATCATGTTTGAAACCAACATTTATGTTTTCTATTGCGTGTTTTGGAATTGCCCACAATGGCATCTTACAGTCTAACTTATGTCTATACTTCTTCCAAACTCTCAACAATGCCTGTCTTAAAATATGCACTTTAAACACATTATCTACCTTCTTATCATACAACAAATATGCATGCAAGCCAAATAACAAGTCGTGGCCCTCAAGATTTAATAATCTCTCTTGTGTCAAATTAATCCAATCACTTATTCCTGCTAACGCAGCAGCTTCATAGTATAATTTAAGATTGGGCATTTTAAGACCACCTCTTTCACAAGTATCCTGCATAATCTTAAATTTAACTCATGGCCTTTTCCCTGCCCAAACAAATTTATTGATACCCCATTGCCATTCTTCCAAATTAGAATCTTTCTTAAGAACCGGTATCATTTGAAATAAGAATAAAAATTTAGGCAGGACATTCATTTTCACTGCTGCGATTCTTCCCAACAAAGTCAATTGCAATTTTTCCCAACTCTCCATTTCTTTTTGAATTTTTCCCCATAATTTTTCATAGTTATTTTTATATAACTTTGTATTACAGTAGAGGGTGACAAAAACACCCCCAAATATTTGACCCTTTTAGCAATCTCAAATCCAGTTAATCCTTCTAAAAGAGCCTTTTGCGATACTGTCATATTTTTGGCCAGAATTTTAGTTTTTTGTGCATTAACTTTAAATCCAGAAACCCTCCTATATTGCATTATTATCTCCATCAGGTCCACAACAGAGTTTTCTGGCTGGGTCACTGTAACAACCAGATCGTCTGCAAACGCCCTCAATCTATAATCCTGATCTCTAATTTGTATACCCTTAATTCTTTCCGAATTCCGTATTTTTACTAGTAATATCTCCAATGTTAACACAAATAGTAAAGGCGATAACGGACACCCTTGCCTTGTGCCCTTCTCAATATTACATGCTTCAGTCAAACTATTGTTAACTATTATTTGGGCAGTTTGTTTTTGATATAATGCCCTAATTGGTTGCAAAAATTTATCCCCAAAATTCATTTTATCTAAAAACTGATGGACGTTATTGTGTCACAATAATTTTTTTCTGCACAAAATTAAAAGAAAATTAATTTGGGGGAGTCATCAGTGCTACTAGATTACTAACTTAGTAGTACTAACTTTGTTCAAGACATCTGAATTTGAGTTTAGGATTGCTGACAATAAATATATTCAGGTAACAACTGAATAAAAACATCTCAAAAAAACATCTCTAATTCTAATACAGCCATAAAAGCCTTTAATGCCTTTAATGCAGCCACATATAAACTTATGCATAACAAACCAATCCTTTAAAAATCATCGATTTGGGCCTACTTTTCTCTCAATGTTTTTCCAGTCTGGAACTGCAGGTGTGGTGAGAAGCAACTGCCAAAGGCTTTGAGAGTAAGTAGGAAGTGATCATGGGCCACCGAACAGAAAGAAAAATAGAGTCCATGTGAATTGTGAGGAAAAAATTACATGGACAGAATCAAAATCCTTTCTTCTCCTGTGCTAGTACATTCCATCTGGTGGTCATTTTGGTTGCTTTGAAGTAGCAAGAAATCAGGAAATGGCATAGTTAGTCTTTCAAGAGAGTGATAAAGCCATCACTAAACTGGCCACCTCAAATTATTGAATGGAAATTACTGTAATTGATTTGTAGGTTAAATGTCTAGAAAAGTTTTGCCTATTAGTTATCTCTTTCATTTCCTAATAATTCTATGTTTGTCTATCTGACAAGCCTAGAATACATCAGAAAATGCCTTCAGAAAAGCATTTGAGAAACAAGCAAAACGTCTGGGGAGAAAAAGAGGGATTTGAGTGTATGGGACAGAATCTGCCAGTTGCGTAATTAATTTATCCCCTTTTTGAAAAAAAACCCTGCACATCAAGACACCAATACTACTTTGTTGAAGATGCTTTGGAGAGAAGGTTTGAAGTTTAATAGGAAAATAGGGTAAGAAATATGCAGCAAGACCATAGAACTTGATGGATTGGAGATTCATTTCTATTTCTGATTTTGTGTGTATGTGTTTCTGTCTGTATATTATCCTCCAATGGTTTTAATGGCTTAAATATGGACTATTAAAAATGTCACTTTTTTCACTCTAAACTGCACCTGCATCAAACACCTTAACTCGCTCTTCAGGGGACAGAAATTCCACAACTGCTGCAGAGAAAAGGTAAATATTTTCCAAAACACAATTCAATAATTGCTAAGACTGTGTTATCAAGATGCTTACAAATTTTCATAGGGAGGATCACATGGAAGTGGCACTCATCACACCAAATCAAATGGGACAGTTCTTTGATCACTACATTTACTTCCTCTTTTGTCGCTCTATTTAATAGTGACACTTATAAGATGAATACTGTGGGATGTTTGAATACAAAATGCACAAAATGCATACTGTAAAATAATATCAACAATGTCTTAGCAGAGTAAAAGTATAGTTGAGAACAGATTTTTTTTAAAAAAAGCTATCCTGCCATCTATCCTGCCATTTTTTCTTGTAAAAAAATGTATCAATAATTTCCATAAAATCATTTCCTTTATATTTTCCTATGAGACACCTTTTATCATAACTACAGATTTAATTTCATGATGATTGTTTAAAAAACAAACAAACAAAACCTTCATAAATGTTTAAAGTTGTAGATGAATTGTCATCTGCCCTCACTATTTATATAACAAGACCAGCTGTATCCCAGAGCTAAACTAGATGCCACTGTGGATTCTAACACAAACTACATCCATTTGGTTATCTAAAAACAAATAATGTCATGGCACTAAAGTGTACCAACTGTTATTAATCTTCCAAATCTGGACTAGGGACAAATTGATCAGATTCCATGCCATCCTATTTAATTAATTAAGTTAATTCCATCAAATATTCACATGTTCTGTAAATGTTGAAAAAGTCACATTTATTTGCACACATTTTCATTAATTTACCAATATTTCACAGTCTTGCCATATCCAATATATGTATTTTAATGCTTTTTATTGTAGGACTTGAGCCAAAAAATTGAACTGAAAATCCAGAAGAGTGGTATATTCAACTAATTACTGTGTTTCAACCAATCAGGATTGTAATGCAGTTAATGAGAATTACATTCATTCATTTAAAATTGCAGAGTAAATTAAGTGTCCTGATATCCATTGTGAAAACCTATATCAGATCCCTAAGGATAGATACAGCGATGCTCCTAAACTGAAGTTAATTATGCAATATCCATCTTGCTCAGAAATGGGAAGAATCAAAAATATCAAGAAGAGCACTATATGTAACTCAGGCCAAGTACAGTACTAAAGCCTCACCGTCTAATTGAAAGTTACAAACACAATACCTTTATAGAATTGTTCCTGATTTAGCCATTTTTCTGATCTCTCCTGAAGTTCCAGTCACTGAAACTGCTGGATAGCTGCATGGTTCAGAAGACTAAAGTAGGTTTTCACATTCCTTGCTGTGCTGTGCTGTGCTATTATTGCTATTTTATTTATCTTTCAATATTTTATTGTTTTTATTATTCAGCTCTAACGGTGGCAAATACCGCAAGGAAGTTTTTGATAGGAAGAGGTGATTTAATTGTAGGAAAGAAAAGGTCAGCCTACTGAAAAGCATTTGAATGTAATATTCAGCTCAGCTGGATTCTATAATTGTACTCCAACCAACCACTGAACAGAAAGAGAAAGAAGAATGAAGCATGGCCAGATAGCATGCAGACTAATTTTGGATCACTGAATTGTATTGTCTGCAATAAAAAAATAAGGTATTGCCAATAAGCACATCACTGGTATCCCTCTGTGATAAAAAGCATGGTGAGATGCAATTGAAATGAAGAGTATTTTAATTCACTTTTCATTTGTTTGCCTGGGCAAAGGGAAAAGGTTTCACCATTTGCCTCATTGTTTTAACTAGAGTTTGATCAACCATCTGAAAAAATGTTGGTGGTGCTCAGAACAAAAGATTAATGATACTGATCTACTGCTCTATCAAATAAGCATGATAAACATGACATACTAATTCACACAAGACAGTGTTTGTGAAAAAATAATGCTGACTGTAAATGTATTAATAACACACATAGACTCATATCGTAAAAAACTAGTAAAAACATTAACCAGTATAACATCCAGACTATTTCATACAACATATTTTCCATCCTCAGCATGGCTGCCACAGTGGAGGGAAGCAATCTTCTTATTCACCACATAGTTTCCACCACCTCCAGAAAATTCTAATTAATGAGAATTATTTACCAAATTAACATTTAGTATTCTTTAGAATTAATACAGGTTGTCCTCAACTTACAGCAGTTCATTTAGTGACCATTCAAAGTTACAACGGTACTGAAAAAAGTGACATGTCCATTTTTCACACTTACAACCTTTGTAGCATCCCCATGATCATGTGATCAAAATTCAGATGCTTGGCAACTGACTCATACTTATGACTGTTGCAGTGTCCCAAGGTTATATGATCACCTTTTGCAACCTTCTGACAAGCAAAGTCAATGGGAAAGCCAGATTAACACTTAACAACCATGCTGCTAACTTATCAACTACAGTGATTCACTTAACAACTGTGGCAAGAAAGGTCATAAAATGGGGCAAAATCCACTTAACAAATGTCTCACTTAACAACAGAAATGTTGGGTTCAATTGTGGTTATAAATTGAGGATGTCCTGTACAATATTTTTACCAAATCAAACTGAGTAAGACTTTGGGCATGTACTATGCCAAGTCTATACTGATGGCCAGAGAAGACCAGAATTTCAATATTAATATGTTGATTCCTTTGCATGGTGACAAATTCTTTATTTAAAATACAACTCAGGCTGCTCACCATCTATCTCATGTCTTTTTTTTTCATTTTTCTTTCCAAACCTATAAAATTTCAAATGAAGAACAAAATAGAAAGGCCACAGAATAGCTCTCTCTAAAAAGAAAGGTGTCCATTAAAGACACTAAATATATGTCACAAGATCTAAATTACTGCTTTGGTCCCACAGTGAATTAATCAAGCCATAACTAACTTGACTGTATTTGTAGCATTAATTCTCTATGACTTTCTGTAGCCTTGAGTGAGCTACAGTTCTAAGTAGGACCAAACAATATGACTGTTGGTAAAATATGTTGGGAGATAAAAGCAATACAATTGCTTTTACACAAAGGGATAGGCTATTCAAAAGACTCCTCTTATTGGCATAATGATGCAATTTGGATTTTTTTTAGATTAATAATCCCCAATAAGTTTCATATATCATATTAGTCTCCTTTAACAAATGATCAGTTCTTTCAGAGAAAACAACACTGACCAAATGTTCCATGGTCTTCATATTGGAGAGGAAAATAGCAGATTTGCATTTTGCTTAGCATGTTTGTTTTTACATATCTTTTCTATTTATCAAATATATAGAGCTGCCTTTTCACTAACATGACCACATACAATAAAACAAACAATTAAAAATAAATCTTAGATACCTATTAATAAACTATGTTTATACAAAAACTTACAGATCAGAAAACAGCAGATGGCTTGACACCTGAATATTTAACTTGTGGGAGTATTGTATATGTGAGAATGAGCAATCCTGAAAATGGGAATCTGACCTGAGCAATCCTTATGAAAGAATATTTGTTTGGAAGTAATATGTTACATGAGGAGAATATAAGAACATGTGCTCTGTGCTCTGTGTATGTGCTTCTGTAAAAAGAAGGCAAAAGGAAGTGACCTCGGATTATTTATTTGTGGGCACGTTTCTGGAGCTGTTACAGTACCACCAAAAGAGGGATTAGGCTATGATGTATTTTAACCCTCAACTTTTTAATTTGTACATCAATTCAATAATTATTGAATCCAGCTCTCTCATCTTCTAATCACTGATCTCCAATATTAGCAAAATGCACAATTCCAGTCTATATGCCAATCAGGTAGTCATTTTGTCTATCTTTTAAGTGGGAATAAGAATGGCATTGAGGGCTTCATTTCCCTAAAATAACAACTTGTTTAAAAACTATAATTTTTAAAATGATCTAAAACTAAAATATTAGTGCTTATACAACATACCGTATTTTCCGGCGTATAAGAC
Source organism: Vipera ursinii (assembly GCF_947247035.1). Taxonomy (NCBI): domain Eukaryota; kingdom Metazoa; phylum Chordata; class Lepidosauria; order Squamata; family Viperidae; genus Vipera; species Vipera ursinii. The sequence continues at coordinate 37,823,886 of NC_139521.1, read as the reverse complement.
GACTGGGCGTATAAGACGACCCCCGACTTTTGAGAAGATTTTCAAGATTTTTCGTCTTATATGCCAGAAAATACTTACATGCCAGTTGCCAAGTGTCTGACACAAACCTGATTCAGACCCGTCTGATGCAGATGGTGCAAAACCCTGCCGGTTCCCGCCCGACGCCAGATGGCTCTGCCGGTGCCGCCTCAAGAGGGAAGGGTGTGAGGTGCCTGCCACGGCTCCCCGAGGACTCCTTAGCAGCCGGGGAGCGCATTGTGTGCGCAGAACTGCCCTGCCGGCTCCCGCCTAATGCCAGCCTGCCCTGCTTCCTCCACAGTGAGAGGGGAGGGCATGCCTTCTCGGGCTCGTCGACTTGCAGCCACGCCGGAGCCAAAAGGGGCTTTTCCTTCCACCCATCCTTTGGAATAAACGCAAGAGCTCCACGGTCTGGCATTTGCAAGGGGGAGGGGAAGGGGCTTAGAGGCTCTTTTGGGTGGGAAGGGAGAGTCACGTTGGAGGGGGGACTGGACTAAGGAGGCTTGAAGTTGCTTTGCAAGAACGGGGGCGCTCGATTGATTTATGTACTATTTTCCAGCATATAAGACGACTGGGCGTATAAGACGACCCCCCAACTTTTGAGAAGATTTTCATGGGTTAAAAACTCGTCTTATACGCCAGAAAATACGGTAACCAAATGCACCCCAATAGAAGAGGTATGTACCAATACATTTCTAAGGGGAGAAATTCCTGACTTCCTTGTTCTGGAATGCACATGTCTCTTATACAGCAAGTGCAGTCCAACATAACTCCACTGTCTTAAGATTCTTCTATTCAAAAGGAGCACAATTTATTCCTTCAGCTTACAAGGTTGTCTCTCAGTTTCTTTACGGCATTCCAATTTACATTTTTACAAAGTTTAAGATCCTGGAAGCTGTCCAGTTCAAATTTGTAAGAGCAAAACCCTCAGTTCAAAATGCATCGAGGGTGCTCTTTTATAGTTAGGGAAAGGCAGGGCTTTTTTTCTCATAGAACGCTCAGAACGGAGTTCCAGCACCTTTTTTGGATGGAACCTTGTAGGGTAGGCAAGGCAGGTTGTATGACATGTGTGAGTTCCGGCACCTTTTTCTTTTACAAAAAAAGCACTGGGGAAAGGTATGAGTTCTGTGGATGCCAGACCCTGGTTCTATCTCCTTAATTTTTGCTGAAATTGATTTTTTTAAAAAAAGTTTGAGTACATTTTCTTTTCCAATCCTCTTATACCAAAAGAAGCCAAAGCAAAGCTATCTTTACTTTCTTTCTTGTTTTCCTGTTTATGTTTTATTAAAGATCATCACAAACCTTCTCCAGTGCCATCTCTCAGTGCCTCTAATGGAATTTTCCCAACAACAATTTTACTAACTTAAAGTTAGTAATTCCTTAGATAAAGAGTAAGCAGACAAAAATTGGTCACAGACCAAATCCTGAACTCACTATCTACCCTTTACTACCTCACTGTGATCATAAGGTACTGAAGAATGGTTGGTGCTATTTGATTTGGACCTCTAAGATGAGTCCATCATCACTCTTTTATTTATTTTTAACAAAAGTTATAATCTTCATATTCTATATAAAAATGCTCTTTAGCCTGATCCAGTCTTTTATATTCTATATGCCTAAAGAACACTTAAAAAATAGACCAAAACTGCCACTGGATATTCTGGTAAAGTCACAATTATTGTAATCTACTAAATTCATTGTACCTTTCTTCTCAAAACTCAACAGGTTGTTGTTGTTGTACATGGTTACATTAGCCAGGAGACCAAAATGCTATTGCAGAATAGTATTTTGGCTGCCAATTTACCAGTTGTGTTGTTGGACACACTCGCACACTTCCCAAGGTGTGCCATAGGAAGCCAATCTGGCTTCACACCAGAAAGAAAGACAAGCAGCTCTTCCTGCAACATGATCCGAGGCCCTCTCTCTTTACCAGAGCCATCTCACAAACAGACATCACAGCTGGGAAGATTCAGAACCAGCAGAGATCTGACTGCTTGCATGGAGCACCAACTCATTTCTCCATTGAAGTGGTACCTATTTATCTGCTTGCATAGAATGCTTTCAAACTGGTAGGTGAACAGAAACTAAGGCAAGTGCCAGGAGTTCACCTAGCAGTGCTAGGACTCAAACCACTGGAGCAGACACCATCTCCAGCATCATTAATCCACCGAACCATTCCAGCTCAATAGAATATATTTCTGGAAATGGAAATGCATTCTCCATTCTGAAGTAAGGACAATTGGTTAATGCTATAATATAGAAACTTAGGCTCATTTCAAATTGTAATAAATTGTACATTAACAGATTATTTTTTTTCTAAAATCCAAAAGCAGACTTTTACTAAAGACATTGTTATTGCTTAGCAATAGAGAAAGATATTTTTTCCTTCAATACATACCATTAAGGAAAATGTTGTTCTTAAAAGTTAATACTTGGATGGGTGGGTGAAATGAGAAGAAGAGAAGATGAAAAAATGATAAACTTTTTAAAAGGTACAGGCGAGTCAGAAGAGGATGTATTAGAAAGAAAATCTCCATAGCTTGAAGATGAGTTATTTTTGCCTCAGTTTCAATTTTTGTTACTTTTATCTATTAAGACTTTCTGTGATTGATGAGTCATAACATAAATTTTAATGGCTGTTATAAGAGTGCAGTGTAATTTGCTGCTTCTCGAACAGAAGCTGAATAAAACCAGGCATTACTTCTACGTGTTTTACCATCAGCTTGTTCTTTGCATACCTGGAGAGAGAGAGAAAAAAGAGAGGTGTGTAACAGTGAGAACTGCAGCAGATGAAAAAAATACAGATTTGATTTACAATGCATCATGGCTGTGGGCCGGTACAAAAGAACACATCTAAATTTAATTAAAATACACTGGAAAAGATCCTTTATTTGTTGAAGTATATCAGGTTTGGCATCCCATGGGTCATTTCCAGAATCCCTTTTCATTTGACCCTGGCAATCTGGAGTAAAGCACTTCACTAACTAAGAATATTTACAAAATCAAAATAGAAAAAGGATATCAAATCCCTAAGGATAGACACAGCGATGCTCCTAAACTGAAGTTAATTATGCAATATCCATCTTGCTCAGAAATGGGAAGAATCAAAAATATCAAGAAGAGCACTATATATAACTCAGGCCAAGTACAGTACTAAAGCCTCACCGTCTAATTGAAAGTTACAAACACAATACCTTTATAGAACTGTTCCTGATTTAGCCATTTTTCTGATCTCTCCTGAAGTTCCAGTCACTGAAACTGCTGGATAGCTGCATGGTTCAGAAGACTAAAGTAGGTTTTCACATTCCTTGCTGTGCTGTGCTGTGCTATTATTGCTATTTTATTTATCTTTCAATATTTTATTGGCAATATTTTATTGGCAATCTGGAGTAAAGCACTTCACTAACTAAGAATATTTACAAAATCAAAATAGAAAAAGGATATTAGAAATAAAAAAAATACACAGAATAATATATATTATTTAAAAACCTTAGTGAAACCTAGGTTTCACAAATTTTAAAATGGAATCAAATACTTCTTCTTTTCAAATGAAAACTTGATACCTTATGGACTTGCTTATAGAGAAAGGAAGGGTTACTGAAAGAAGAGTTTGTAACCTTATAGGGTTAAAGAGCTACCAAATCTATCTATAGTTGTGATGAAGATTAAAAATAATTTCATATTTATTTTTATTTTTTATTTTACTCTTATTTTTCTTTCTTTCTTTCTGGTTTTTCCTTTCTTTCCACTTTTTTCTCTTTTTACTTTCTTTTCTGTTGGGGTTTATTTTCATTAGTTTTTATTACTGCAATTAAAATATTCAGTAAAACTACATATGCAAAAAAGTAAAAAAAGCTGTCTTGAGATTTTAGCTTAGTCTCCTAAGACTTCAGCTTCCATAATGAGGTGACTGATACTAATTTCATTATATCCATCACTTGCTTGCCATCATTATGTGACACATAATATCATCCTAATTTTTATCTGTGGGGTTGAATTAATTTCAAGTAAATGATGCTGGTGACTAATTCAGACCTTTCTGTAGATATTGTAATCTCAGCAATCCCTACTGTTTCTGATTTTTGCTGAATGATTTTTACCTTCCAATGACTCAAAGTAAGGTTGCTTATGAATATTACAATGGGTAGTGATGGTTAGATATATGAAATATTTATGAATTAAATGATAACAATTAAAATAATCATCCATGGTTGAAAATTCAATTCATTTTTTTTGCATTTCCTTAATAAAGATTTTACTGCTAATATTCCATACATCCAGTTTAGGAATATTGGGTACAGAATTTATTTGCCATATCTGCACTATAGGTTGGCTGATAATTGGAGCAATTCTTTTAATATAGAAATGATTATTACTTCTCAGCAGCAGTTGGGCAATCAACCCTGACTCATTAATAGAAATAAAGAATCTCATGGCAATAGTTGACAACTGTTCAATATTATCAGTATAAACTTCAGATGGAATATAATTGTTTGCTGTTACTTTATTGATCACAGTATTTAATTTTATAGAACAATGTGTAATAAACACAAAAAGCTTGTCCACAGAGCACATAAACCTATTAAGAACCTGCTTTGTGCTAAAATATTGTAATAGGAATGATTTTTCAATCCAGAGACCTGATTAGTTCACAAAAGGCTTTGCAATTCTCTTACTAGATATCTGTAAGAATGCTTTCACAAAACATTAGTTTACTCCTGAGATTTAATAAGAAAAATCTATCTTATCTGATTTTATAAGTCTTCAGTGCCACTATGAAAAACCTCAATGGGGAATACTACCATTTCTTAACAATGTTTGCATTTTCCACATTGCATGGTATGCCTATTTACCTCATTGTGATGTGAATTATCTGGAACATGCTTTAGAACAGAGCAAAATCCCATATTCCCATACAAAATCTCTACAGTTTTTGAGATGTTGCCAAAGCAAAAACTGCACCATCACTGTTAGTGATGTAAACAGCAGAATCAGACCACTGTATCATGAGCCAAGTTAAATAATGTCAAGATGTTATGATTTTTTACAATTACCAAATGCAGTAATTTGATATGGAATAATCATTTTTCTTAACTAGAAATCATTGTCCAGGGAAAAAACCCTGAACATTTCTGTTTCCACGGAGAGTATGAAAAACTTTCATAGTGGTTACTATGGAGAATTTGTGACATGCAGTTCTTAGCTAGTAATGAATCTAGCAATGCCCTACATCTGCTTACTCATTCTGTGTTGTTGTATGAATTATTGGCATTTTAAAAACTTGGAAGAGAATGACCGAACAGATTTTGTTCTGGCTGAAGAAAGGCAATATTATATATTCAAATTGTGAAGATAATATTGCATGGATCATTTTAAGTTGACGGCACTTTTTACTGCCATGGAAATAAATCTATTAGCATTTGTAAGCAAGCCTAAACTATGAAAATTTCTCTACTTGGGCCAGGCCAGGCCAGTATGAAATACTTATATTCCTATTTTGTGGGAGGTTAGTATTTTGACACACTGCCTACTGTATCATGCTTTCACTACACCAAACTATTTTGTCTTTCACATGTTAAAGACATTAGCTCTCATGAATGACTTTTTCTTGCTTTACTTGATTTATAAGGAGCAAAGCAGGCACTGAAATAGTTTTTATCAATGTATAGGTGTGAATAGTTTTTTTTTTAAAAAAAATCCAAATAAAGACTCCTGAAGTAAACAGGTAACTGATACTTATCAGAATTACAGAGGGATGGTAAATGTCACACTTTTTTGCCTGTTGTAACTCTGGGTTGTACCTCTGGGTTGCTTTGTAAGGAAAAAAAAGATTGCTTGTCAACAGAAATGGCCAAATTAATTTTGTAAAGTTAAGCTTCCCTATTTATTGCAGTCCTGCAGTCACCACATGCTGCAAACTGGAGGATGCTATTAGCACTTGGCATTAAAATCATCATCATCATCATCATCATCATCATCATCATCATCATCATCATCATCTCAGTTTTCCCACTTTTTGTCTATCCAATATTCAACACTATATAGAACACCAATAGAAAATAAATTGAATAAAATATAAGAATGACAATTCAAAACAAATGAAACTTAATATCAGTATCAAGAGCCGTGGTGGCGCAGTGGTTAGAATGGAGTACTATAGGCTACTTCTGCTGATTGCCGGCTGCCAGCAGTTCGGCAGTTTGATTCTCACCAGCTCAAGGTTGACTCTGCCTTCCATCCTTCCAAGGTCAATAAATTGAAGACTCAGCTTGTTTGGGGCAATATGCTGACTTTGTAAACTGCTTAGAGAGGGCTATCAAGCACTGTAAGTCTAAGTGCTATTGCTATTGCTATCAGTAATATCAAGATTCAGTTAAATAAAAGTTTGGTGAAAGTAGGGATCAAGCCCACTTCCTAATGGGCATGCCATAGTTTAGTAGCCATACTTTTTCCAAGTATCAGACAGACAAGCTACTTGCAGTGGACAGATCTCCAACTCATCTAAAACATTTGTTAGGTTCATAGAGGCTATATAGATAAGATACACATAGATAGTTTATTTCATGCTGATTAACAACTGAGAACATGGCTTCAACTATTGTATTTCTCAATTAAACATTCTCTTGAAGCTAGATATATGATTTCTACACTGTGGAGTCTGTTCGTGCTGAATATTGCATACCTATTTCTTTCTTTTTTATTTTTTTTTAATGAAAAGTGAAAAAGACTTTGTGTCCAATCTTTTTATACTGGAAGTAAATTTAATTGGGATCATTTTGACTTCAGGACAGGACTGCATAGACATTCATGGGCCTACTATAGATAATCCATTTTGAAAGATTTAACAAAGTTTTATGATAGTTAACAATTGCCCATAGGTACACAAGTTTGTCTTGCCTGATCCTCTTCAGTTCTGATTAAATAAATCAAGTTTTTCAGAGTTTCTTTTTAAGCAAAACAAAATATGATTACTTTTTTGAATCCATAAGCTATGGAACCCCTTTCATATTGAAGCCAGGCTAGAAACCAGGAGCCTTGTGCATTCAATTCTCACTTTAGGCAGAAAATCAAGCTGGGTAACTTTGGACCAGTCACTCTTTCTCAGCCCAAAACTCACAGGTTTGTTATTGTGGACAAAATAGGAGGAGGAAGACGTATTAGGTATGTTCGCCACTTTGAGTTATTTATAAAAATAATAATAAAGATGAGGTAAAAATAAACAAATAAAATATTACCTTTGCTATTATTCTAGACAGATAGTTCTGAATTATGCCTTTTTCAAACAGATAGAACTAAATCTCATTTTTCTTCTCTGTAACAATGTTTGAGGAGAGTGAAAACAAAAGCTTTTTTCATTTTTTATCATTAAAGGCACTGCTCAAAATCCCTCTTGTGTTCAGAATTAAAGATTAAAAGGGGGAAATATCTGAGCTCTCTGCATACAGGGAAAATGGATTTTATCAAGAAAACTCATGCTGAGGAACCTTTGCTGTTGATGTCTGTTTTCAATCATACTTTGCATGTTGCTGTTTTAATGTCCAAATCCATTCCATCCAACACTTGTCTCCGAGTCCCCCAGCTTGCATACTGATTAGGGCATATTGTTTCTCTGAACCAAATTAATTTGAGAAAGAAATGAGTAGTATTTTCAGCTTTCCAACAAGACACCTATATAAGAGGTACATAACAATGCAAATGGAGATAGTGTTTCTTTTTGCTAGACATTTCGGTTATACCAAAAAAGAGGAAAGCATGCTACAAAAGCCTGAGAAACAAAGGAAAAGAAATAAGGATATATTTCTTTCTTCCTTTTGCTTCTGCTTCTATAAGCACAGAGTAGGCACTGAGGACTGGATAAGAAATCAGCTAGACAACATTTTGTAGTGAACCAACCTAATTTTCACTTCCCAGAAAAAAAAATGTTTAGGTGGCACCTAAGTGGGGTTTTGAATTGTGCATTTCTCCAACTTTTATGGTGACTTAAAATTGTGTACAATGTCTGTCTGTCTGCCTGTCTCTCGCTCTCTCTTATCTATCTAACATCTAAGAGAATTGCATAATTATGCATGTTTATGATAGAAAAACAGCATATAAATTAATTTTAATTTTTGATGCAGTTTTTATGATTATGTAAAAATTACATTGGAAAGAAAATGATTTGTGCCTTTACTATGAATTGATTGTTTTGTCTGTATTGGCACGCATGTATTGTATCAGTCTTATGTATTATATACTGTATAACATGTCACATATATGTATTTACTGTATATATGTATTTATGTTATATATGCATGCCCCCTCAGTTAGGTCAACAGCACCTATAGCTTTCTTGTTTTGATGAGCACCTTTGGAATTTGTCATGAGCACTTCTACAAATAGCTACCACAATTAATATGGCCATCACAAAACACCCATTTATCTGTGAGCAAGCTGGCAGAGTTGCTACCAATCTCTCCTTTTTTAAGTTTTTCTCACTTTCATTGGACTCTTTCTTTTTTCCTCAGTTTTTCCTAACAAAGCACCTTTTAGAAAACATTTGTTTTCTAAGACGGCATCTGTGGTCTGTGCATGTCCCCTAGGGATAAACATGCTTCAGACTGGTGCTTGGCTGTGCACCATGCTGACTTGATATTGTTTTGCAAAAGTCAGAATATCTAGGCAGAATTCAGGTGGATCAGGTAGCCTCTTGGCATCAGAACAGGTGTCACTTTGGCACATTGGCATCCATAGGTTGGCCACACCATGGACCCAGAATGCATTCCATGGGAGAAACTTGCTTCAAGTTGCCACAAAAGGATAGTTAAATTAATACCAACCCAGAGTTTCTGCAAATGAGAGCCAAACCTAGAACTGAAACTGGACGTACCATTGGATACTCACATAAAACATCCAAACATGCTAGACAACCATTTGACTGGGATGGTATGAGGTTCCTGCCATGAAAAGGAAATTAGACTACCGTGTTTTCCCAAAAATAAGACCCAACTGGAAAATAAGCCCTAGTTGGACACGACTTCGCAGCTAACAACAAGAACAACAACAACAAATTTGAAAAAATACTGATACAAATCCTTTCATACAGGGAATAAAATACACCTTAACTGGAAAACATTAAAATTAAACACCTTCAGTTTGCATTTATTTCGATATAAGATGGAGAAGTAAAGCCACAGAAATCTTCAACTACTACCAAAAGCACAAGTTGGCAGTGCTTAAGTCACTCTGCAATGACTCCATTTTGCTTATAAAGCAAAGAAAGTATTTGCCAAAGAAAGTAATCTTTATAACTCAGATTACTATATCATTTCCTATCCTAGAAAACCTATGAATGAATATGCGGATATTCTTGAATTATTTGTCTGTTTCTTTCTTGCTATAACCTATTTTTCCTTACAGCTATTTCTAGAATGTTTTTGTCCCTATTACTTCTGTATTTGGAATCCAGAGAAAAAATGTGGGGATATCTTTTAAAAAATAACTAATATCTGCATAAAGCTGACATTCAGCTCCTTATTACAAAATCAATGGCAAGGGAAGGCAGTATCTCTTTAGTCTACTGTAAAGGAATGGCAGTGTTTGCTTATTAGAACTGAATGAGGTTCATTTTGAATTGTTCCCATGTTATACTGAGTTGTTCTCTATTACATGACAATTGTTTTTTTTCTAGTATATTTTATATTTAAATATCCTTGTGCATTTAAATTGTATGAACAAACCTAAACAGCAGCTACACAAATCCACCTTTTAGACTTTTCTAATTCAGAATGCTATTATATGGCATTCCTTCCATCTTTGCATATTTTTCTTTTTTTTCAATTCATTAAAAATGGTCAATGATATTTAATATATTGAAACCCCAGTTACTTGCTATTAAATCCACTGTGAGATTATGGCTGTAATTGTACATATATAACTAGAAGTAAACTATAGAACATAATGGGACTTGATTGCTCCTTCCACCAAAAATCCAGTCTAACCGCAAGTAAGCCTTTATTAGGGTCAGCCAGAAATTCACAAATTGAGAGCATTTAAATAAAATTGCTATAATCAGCTGGCTAACATGTTCTTTTTGAAAGCTATTGAGGAATAAGTTATTGCTGACTAAATAAATAAAGCATCTGGTAATAGTCCTTAATGTGAAAATAGGAGTTCAACAAGTACATTGGAAGGTATCTAATTTTATCTGCAAAGCTTAGAAGGGTATGTGTCATGTACTGAATATTCACCAACTAATTTATTTCTTTCCCAAGTTGGCCAAAGCCTAATTGCATTATGTGTTGCTAATGAGAAGGGAAAACATCCAGGGACTCACAGGTAGCAAGTGAGTAATAAATAAGGTTTACATAACATGGAAATGAATGCTTAGGTTTAAAATATTGCACAAATTACTAACTTGCTTTAAGAGTCAAGAATGTGGTATATGACCTCCTCATTGCATTAGTTATAAAGAGAAATCATGCATGTAGATTACTTTGATGAGACAAAGCTCAGTGTTATAACCTTACCACAATGAATCTATTGACAGTGAAGAAAATCAGACCATCGAAAACATAATAAATAGGGATTGCAGTTTGGAAGATATGCAACAAATCTGACCTATATAATACAACACTTGAATGCTTCATAAGCATGTTCTGCCAAGGAATAATCAGCATTGAAGGATATAAATTGATTCAGGCTGGTCATATAATTAGGCAGATATGACACATGCATGCATATGCATGTATACACACACACACACACACACACACACAGAGAGAGAGAGAGAGAGAGAGAGAGAGAGAGAGAGAGAGAGAGAGAGAGAGAGAGAGAGAGAGAGAGAGAGAGATCATAATGGATTTGTATCCTATATGAATGAAAAAATATTTCATTAAGAAAAGAAAGATTACAAAGAACCCGTCTTCTTTTATTGTAAGTGTAAAAAGCTCCCATATTATTATCTCATATATTTTCATGTGATTCAGGAGTGGCATTGCATGCTGGGAGCATTTATCTGCAGAACAATATATTTGCAGCTTCACCATAATACACTTACTTAATTCAAATTAATTGAATTTATTCCCAATTTGTTAAAGGTACTAAAACAGTTGACTTAAAAAGACAACATACAAATAGGTTCACTTATCTGCACTTCTTTATTGAACAATGAGCAATAATACTTATTATAATATCCTGAACACCATTGAACAATATCTGCCAATCCCAGATCCTTGGGAAAGGCTCAGTAGATAAAAATGCCACATCCAGTCTAAATATCTGCGATCAATCATAATAATAGGACCAGTGGACCATTTAGTTAGCTGCTGAAGGAAGATTGCATAGACTACAAACAACACCATGACAAAGTAGCAACAATGGTACATTGGGATATCTGCAAGAAATACCATTTGCCTGCAAGCAAGAACTGGTGGGAGCTGCAAAATAGACAAAGCAATAGAAAATGAAGAAGCGGCAGTGCTCTGGGACTTTAGGATTTAAACAAATTAGGATTCAAACCTGCCCACAGACTTAATAAAGAATCAAAGAAAATCACAAAATATAAAGAGCAGCAAAGTGGAACAATAGGTGGCAAAAGAAAGCAATAGTGATAGGAACCTTGGATGCAACATCTGGAAACTAATTGAATACCATCAGTATTGACAAAATCAGCATCAGTCAATAGCAAAATGATAGCTTTAACACCATCAAACAAGAACACCTTGGGAAATACTCAGTAGGTACATAAAAATCCAGTCTAAACATCTGGCTGACTGCAGCCAACCATAATAATAAATCCTACTGAAAATAGAAAGAATGGGGATGGTTTTCCAGTTAAATGTTAAATGCTAAAAAATGTTTACTTGTTTAAAATTATGCACTGCAAATGTTTGTACTGTTGAACAGAGCCTTCTTACATTTGTACTCTTCTCAGAATGAACCTTCATTTCTGCATGGTTGTGAAACAAGAGCATTTCTTTGTATGGGTATATAGGTAGATTTTGATACCTAAAATCCAAATCACAATAGATGCAACTCAGTTCTTAAGCAATCCTGAAATAGAAAGAACACAGGATTTCTGTCTCCTGTCTTGAATGAACCCAGAAGAGATAATAGATTGCAAATAGGTTCCTCACGAAAATGTACGGTAGTAATAGGAAAAGCAGTAGGTATTGAAATTGTGCTAAAATTATTATAATACCAGGCCAGAGCCCAGAGACAACTCAGCAAAATCCAATTGAGTTCAAACCTTTATTCGCTTACACCTAATGGACAGAATCCTGCCAAATTCAAGCTACCACCTTCTAACTTACTTGATACATCTTGAGAGATTCTAAGTGTCACTATCTTGAACCTCTTCTCCCCTCCCCCATCAGCTCGGGACTGTGCTGTCTCTTAATCTGGGCCTCTCTCTCTGTGTTGCCAAACTTTTTCCAACTCTTTGTTCTCCTTCCAGACAAATGATGTACATAGGAGAATAGTCAATAAGACAAAAAAGTGAAATCTTAGGAAAATCTGTAAATTCTGTAAGCATGAAAGCAAAACATCTAAATCCAAATACAATGAGTCTACTGAAATTTATCCACAGCAGTACTCTTATTAATCTGATTCTTTAAAGAATCATCAGAGCATATTTGCAATAAATTTTAAGTAACGTTAATCAATATTTAAATAATAATTTAAATTTATATAGTAATTTAAAGAGCCAGTTTGGTGTAGTGGTTAAGGTGCTGGCTTAGGAACTAGGATACTTTAAATTCTAGTCCTGTGGTGGCGAACCTATGTCACGGGTGCCACAGGTCGCACGCAGAGCACTCTCTGTGGGCACGCGCGGCATCGCCCCATTCCTAGGTCTTCAACTGGGTTTTATAAAACCTTTTTGCTTTAGACCTCCACTGCCGTGTGCAAAAAAAAAGGTTCAATCAATCAATTTCAACTTCACGTGGGGAAAAAAAAGATCTCACAAAGTTGGAATTGATTGATTGAACTTTTTAGTCCCACCCTGTCCGCCATTACCACCGCAGCCATACCCACCCAATGGACCACACCCACCCAGCACCGATGATACATAAGTGGGTTTTGGGTTGTAGTTTGGGCACTCAGTCTCTAAAAGGTTCACCATCACTGTTCTAGTCCTACCTCAGGCATAAAAGCTGGCTAGGTGACCATAGGCCAGTGTATCTCTCTGATCTCAACCCATCTCACAAGGTTGTGGAGAAAATAAGAGGAATAAGGAGTATTATGTACATTGGCCTTCTTGAGTTATTTATTAAAAATAATGGTGGGAAATAAATAAATAAATAAATAAATAAATAAATAAATAAATAAATAAATACACACACAGTTGCAAAAGCATTATTTTCACCTTTACATCAAAGAAACTCAGAAAGATATAAAAATACAATATTAATAAAAATTAAATATCAACTCTTCCAGAAATGGAAAATAATAGCATTGCCATTTACAACCATTCTTGTTCCATAAATGTATTTACTGGTCTACTAAAAATTAAATTTAGAGACAGAGAAGCTTGCAAACTCAGGATGGCACAAGGACAATAGATGCATGGCTGCAGAAGCAAATTTAAAAGTCAAATTATAAACTCTTATTTATTTAAAGCTATTTATTCACATTCTTTGTGTTTTTCTTTCTGTTTCTCTCAACCGTTTACATACATACAGGCCTATAAATCTGTGGCTGCATCCATTCTTCTGCTGTATCTAAAGCTGACAAGTGAGGTTTTCTTAGACAGAACTATTCTTAATATCAATATGCTAGAAATAGTGATGCTTGGAACACAAAAGCTTATCACTTGAATTAAAGACATGCCTCACTCACAGATTTTGGGACTGATGATCCCCAAATCATAAAATCATGAAAACATTTCTGCTGTCCTGCCAACACATTTTTCCCCCCAGAAATGATTAGTTTACATTTAGCTATGGCTGAATGATTAAGTCTTTCCCTTGAGCTACTGAAGTTATTAATTGGGTTTTGCTGATTGAATATTGTCCCCCCAGGATGAACAGATGGATGGATATCTGATTTTGCTGATTTTTATATGATGTTATATTAGGGAGGGGAGGTTACTGTATGTTCTCCCCTCCCTGCCCCCCAGTTATATTCCCTTCAGAGTCAGTTCTCTGTGATAATCTTTGCATTCCCTGACTTTTCTGTCTTTAAATAATATTTAATTGACCTTTCAAAAACACTACTTATCTTATCCTTTAAAAAAAACATATGGTTTAATTCATGCTTTTCTGAATATAATTTTACATCTTGCTCAAATTTGTCATTATTTGTTCTTTTAAACTTTTTCTAACTTGGGAACATTGTCTGAAAAAAAATATATTTTAACAGAACTACTTACCATTGCTAAAAGCAGTCTTTAAATTGATAAGTTATATCTTCTGAAATCAGTTCTAACATAGTCATTTTTCTTTGGCTTTTAAGTTATCTTTCCAATAAATACATATTTTTGTTTTCCTAAAGAGAAACAGCCTTTTCACTTTTTACCAAGAGTTATAATGGCATGAAATGATTTGATGTATATTATAAATGTTACAATATAGTATTTGTTATTGCAGAACAGCCACTTACTAAGCAGTGAGAGTCATATATCACTACTTGCAATTTTAAACCAAGAGAAAGCTTAAGGAAAAATATACCTTAGAAGATATGGCCTTATTTGCATATAATTGATTCTGCTTTCTTATAAATTGTTTTGGAATCACAATTTGAAGCAAAAGCAAGCTGGGCCACTGCTTATAAATACACATTATATAGTAATATAACTACTTGGTTACCAGATAACTTATATGATTGGAATAAAATATGTCTGTATATGTGTGAGAATGAGAGCAAGAGAGATAGTGCTCTTAATACGCTTCCTTTCCATCTACAATGTAGAATAAAGAATGCTGGCATATTTAATACTACTCTCATTGCTATATCCTATTCTATCTGAAAAGCACATTAGGACCCTGTGTTATCTTCATTATTTTTAATTCAGAAGAATTTAATTAACGGTATTCCCTACTGGCAAGAAATACAACCACCTATGGAGTGGGTCTGGAGGAGGAGGCAAGTTTAGACATATGATTGGACTCATAATTGCTATGGAGGAAAAGTCTACAATACAACAGGATATCAGAATGCTTTAAAACACTACTTGCATGATCAGGAGAAACTGATATTTGCCAACAAAACTTCATGAGGTTCAAGACCCAAATTCTGGATTATTATGCTTTTACTAATGAATATGGGAAAGAAAGCTTACAAGCTGAAACTCTTTCCACTCATGTTTCTCATTCTTGAATTGCTGTATATAAAACCAGGGAAGAATCTTTAAGGTTTGATTATTCATAGTATTAATACCAAGTGAAAAATAGCAGTGAATTAGTTGGAAATGAGAACGTAAAAGATATCCCTCCCCTATTTTTCCATGCAACAGAGATCTGGAATGTGGTTGTTAATGAACTCCAACTCCTTCCTCTCCTTCAAGCTCTTCTCACTCAAGCTGACTGTTGAAGAAAATTCAGTTTCTTCCTCATACATATAGTGATTACAGAGGAAAGAGGGAATGGCCTTGAGGACAGACAGAAATGATGCTGCCAAGGCACCAGTCAGATAAAAGAAACTAGGAAACAAGTAACATGTGTAAATGTCTCAAATAATAAATATATTCACCATAAATTTAATACTGACCTCCATGTTATTGGCTTCCTAGTCTGACCTATCTTGAATGGTAAAGGGCATAAACTCTGAGGAGAAGGAAAATCAGGGTACTTTAAAGGCAGTTCAAATAATCAGCAAAGAATCCTGATTTCAAAGACAGCTAAACCCATATGCGTATGCATTAGAATACTTGTTCTAAGATAGTACGTGTATTTTATCAAGGTTATGATTTAATAGCTAAACAGCTTATGTAATGATGTAATGTAATATAAGGTGGATGGTGCAATGATAGGAATGACTCAGCATGTGTCTCTTTGAGAACAAGCAGATGCTGTATCCCTTTAAGAGCGTGAGTATAAAAGGGAAGGCTTTGCTGGAGTGTCTCTCTCTTGTCCGTTTCCTGCTGTAACTGCTGTGTATTGGAGTTTGCTGTATTGCCACGTGTATGTATTTGTTCCTAGTGTATATTGTAGATAGTGTAAGATAAGCCACCATTTAATATAGACCACTGTTTCCTGTATTTACCCCTGGGTTATCCCAATACAGTAAGACTGTGCATGCTCTGACAATAGTATTACTGATACTATTTTTCTGTGAGGAAGGAAGGAAGCTTCTTCCTGCTTCATTCCACAAATCATCACCCAACTAACCAGTCTGATCAGTATAACACTGATGCTCTGAGATGTTTTCATGCCACAGTAAGCTGGCCATATGGATGAACACACAGAGAGAAAGATACTTGCTGCTTCACATGCACACCAATTAATAAAACTGAGAAGGACTCAAGTAAGCCTTCCAATGAATCAAAATGAGGCTGCTTTAAAAGAAGCCGGTAATTTCATATCCTTTTTGGTCACCTCTATACCAAGCCTACAAGGGCTGCAATTAAGAGAGGATAGACTTACTGGCTGAATTCGTATTATTCAGCATCTCATCATAGTGGTAAAGTGATTGATTGATATGTATGCTATCCAAAAATACTTCTTATTGGCTTCTGCATAGACTTCTATTTCTGGAATCTCCAAGTGCGAAGAAAGCAACCTGATGTTATCCAGATGTTTGGAATTCATCTTCAACTTGCCAATATAGCAGTTGTAAACCAATAATCTGTACTATAACTACACAGATTTAGAAGGCCTTGATTCTGCTCTGAAAGAAGACCGATTCCAAAATCTAATCAGTCAATAGTGGTTCTGTTTAAAAACACCAGCCACATAGTTGTTTTCATATAAAATTTCTCATGACTAGGAAAACATTTTTATGACTCACCCCAGTAGAAAATTACATATTTCTCATGTTAGAATATAACATTACCAATGATCCAAAAAAGTCTGCTTGTATAAAATCTAAGGTCCTTTAATTTCCTATTCACATTCATGATGACTACTGTCATTTTGAAAAACTCTGCTTGCTGGCAGTGAAAAGGACAAAGAAAGGTTATTTTTCACAAATTGTGTAGTGATTTTACCTATTTTTACTTTGGAAGAAAGTAAGTTGCCCCTTCATTTTATATCAATATAGCAAATAGTCTGAATTATAGGTAGAGGGCAAAATTACAAATTGGGCTACATGAACAATTCCCTGCCTGCTGTTCCTAGAACAGCATTAAGCTCACTTGATGAAACTGCCTATAAATTGCTGGAAGGAAGTCTGGATTACATGCTGGGCTTAATTAGACTACATCTTTATTTCAGCATAAAAATTGAGGTGTATATATGGAGAGTGCAGCTTGCAATGATCTCTCTATATCACCACTAAGGCTCCAGTAGCAAAGGGGTTATCTGCGTAGTTTGGTCCAGTTCAAGAACAAGTTGTTAAATTGCTCCATACATTACCACTAAGTCAAAAACTTGCATTCTGCTTGCTCTGCCCTGTGAAGTTGGCTTATTCAGGAAAAGTGGGAAGGAAAGCACCTGGCAGAGATTGGCTTTTTGCATGCACAGAGCTCTGACAGAGTCACACTCTAGGCTTTTCAGAGAGTTAACTTGTTCAGGCAGAATTAGGGAAAGCGTGAGCTGGATTTTAGTTTAACTGTGTTGAACATGCTGGGATTTAAAGACCTAAGTGAGAATTTAACTTGTATTGATTCTTTTTTTCATATAACTTAATGCTCATCAGACTGAGATTTCAAGTGGAAATGTTGAAGATCATAGGCAGAAAAAGAAATTAAAGCAGCAAAAGAGAGAATAAGACAGGATAAACAACTTTTGTCTGTGCTTTGGGCCTTCTCAAACGTATTCCGGCTTCTACTGCTGAAGAATAGCAGACACAGTTTCTCACAATTTTGAGGCAGGAAATAAATAGGACTCCAATGCAGATCCTACAATAAACCTAATGGAGTTTTAAAAAATTAAAACTGTCTCCAAACTAAGGGTAAGGTGAGACCCTCCAACCTTGCACCACTGTCCTCAACCTGTGACTCTCAGTCTTCAAAAATATTAGATATAGCTTCTAGTCATCATAAGATTGATTTACCTCTGCAACAAGAAAGAGACAAATAAAAGAGCATTTATAGAGAAAAGTATGGGGAATAGGAGCTTTCTGCTTTCCTCCATAGTAAGGGAAAGCAGGGAGGTTGAGGGATACAAATGCATCATTAGTTGGGGAAATTGAGGCACAACTATGGGCATCAATCATTTTTGGGTAATTAACTTGCTGAATTCAATTCCTGTACGACAGCAGTAGTGAAAAGTTCTGTCTAGGACAAACTCCTATCATATTGAACAAGATATTGTATTATTGTTGCCACCATCATCACAAACTGACAATATGCTACATGTAATTAAGCATATATCAAAAGAAGAAAAAGAAAAAAAAATCTAGGGACAGTTGAGGATGGGGGCAATGAGATCACAATTAGTTCTGTAATAGGAAACAAAAGCTGAACTCTTTTGAAAATGTAAAAGGAATGTCCTTCGGAGAAAAAGAATGGTTTTGCTGCTCTTCAAGATTTTGTTTTGTTTTTTTTTTTAAAAAAGGCTTGTACTCATATGAAAGTGCTCCTAAAATAACCCGCAATCATGTCCTCTTTTAGAAGTGCTCAAAGTTCTACTAAAGATCTAATAGCATAATTAAAAAAAACAAGATTGCTGGTAATAACATGCATTATGACTTTCTATGGAAATCATAAAAAACCTTGAAACTACCTTGAAAAGGAGTGCTTGGAATGATTGTGTAATAATGTGTATAACAAATGGGAATAAAGGCTAAGTGACAGAATAAAGTATTCAAACTAAATATGCAAAATGCCATTTAGAAACAGCTCGCAAATTGCTGAATGTCATGTATGGTTTTAGAATTGGACTGACTATCAAAACTTCAGTATTCTTTTACGTTAAAAAATAAACTGCAAAAGAATCCCAAGGCTCAAAGTTATATGATGGAATGTTACCAACAATTAAACAAATGAGTTTTAATGTAGTTAAAGATCTCACAACAATGTGACATTACAATGAAATCAGAGAACAGACCTTATTCCCCTATCTTAACATGTTACTTAAGCATAAAACCTTTCTTTTGGAGTCAAAGTACCAACAAACAATAAACCAAGAAATCGACAATTGTCTGCTATGGGAAGGATTAATCTCAATAAAGTTAATCCAAATACAGTTTATGGATAGTGAAACTGTCAATGCTGCAAACATTGACATGTTTTTGCACTGACAATATAAGAGACAGCCTGTTAGCTTAATTGCTTCATTTGGGGGGGAGGAAATCTACCCGGATGTTGTGAGAACATGAGAAAAGCCCGCGTACAGAATGGGAAGTGAAACCTCATACTGTATATAAAACTAATTGGATAATGTGATTTATGACATATAGATAAGGGCGGGGATTGTGTGTGTGTTATGATGGGTTGGGGGGAGGAGATTTCAGATTCTGGCACCCCTCCATGAGTGCCAATGTTTCGTTTCATTATTAAGACTTTTTAGATAAACAATGTTTGCATTTTATTTAAACTGTCTCATTTATCGGAACCATGACAGAAACATTATCTAATGGACCTTCTTTTAAGTGGGCTGTTATTATGGCTAATACTATGAGAAATAATATATTTTACTTAGCCTTATTTTACTCCACATCTATGTCACAAACTCACAAATTTTAGTTGTTCTAAAAGGGTGCCATAATTCCAAATATTTCCACAGAGAAATATATGAAGTGAGTGCATTTGAATACTTCTGCAGTAACTAGATTAATTGATTATGTGCCACAAAGTCAGTGTTGACTCTTAGTGACCACATAGATAGATTTTCTCCAGGATAATCTGTCTCTAACCTGGTCTTCCAGGTCTTCTCCACCTATCACTGCTATAAACTGAATGCATCCACCTTGTTGCTGGTCATCTTCTTCTCTTTCCTTTCAGTAATAACTAAACTGCTTCTTATTTATACTTATCTACAACCTTTAAATCAAATATTTAAAAAGGCAAACAGAAGCCTTCTGAAGTATGAAAGTAGCTATTAATTTGTTTAAGAACTTCACTGTTTAATATTTAAAAAGATATCACTTTTGTCAAAAAAGAGTCACTACAGATAGGTTTTCTTTGTTATTAGAACAGCATCTTGTAATCAAAATACCAATGTAAGAGAATTTTCATCTTAACATGTGGCTCAAAGAATTGAAATATCTTTTACTGTATAATTAAATGATTAAGCTTGAATTGATTAATCTATCCATTCTACTGTCTGAACAGCTTGTAGCTGTAATTGCCACATTCTTTGCAGATATATGTATAATACTGTATAAACTCTTTCTGAGATCCAAGTGAGATTCACTATCATAACAATAGGCACTGCAATCTAGCGTAAGCAACATCAGTCTCATGTAATCAGATTTCTAATCATCCATATTTTGGACTAACTATTTGGACAAACAAGCTTGCTAAATTGGCTATATACAAAGGGCAAGAAGAGGTGCCATCTTCTTCTTTGTATAATAAAATCTCCTTTCTGTACCCAGTACCACAACATTTTAAGCACTGAAGTTGGAATGAAGCATGCAAAATAAGGCAATGATTTATAACAATGCTTAATTTACATGTTTTGTCTTTGGTACATTTTTCTTAGATTGGACAAAATGGATTGGATTTGTAAAATGAAAGACATTAAGGAGAGGAGAGAAACAAATAAGGAAGGTTATGGATGAAAAGGCTTCATTTTGTGATAACAACATCCTCTTCTTACTCATATTCTAAGCATGTCTTTAAAACCTTTTTTTATAGGTATTCACAGTGGTGAGATTCAGTCAGTTTGCACCACTTTGGCAGAACCAGTAGCTAATTTTTTGTTGCCCAGGCCCAGAATGGACTTCCGGAAGCAGCATCCACACAGAGTACCGGTTGTTCACATACAGTATTTGAATCCCACCACTGGTTTAAATTATTCTTAACAAACCCCTATTTAGCTAAAGTTGTTGGGATCTTGAATCCATTATTCTCTGACAGCCACATCTACCTTATAGGGTAGGAGGCAATAGAGGAAGATAAATTTATACATTGCTATAAACTGTCTGGAAGAAAATCAGAGCAGAAATGTATTGAACAATAATATCTGATGAGGAAAATGCTTGGCTGGGATTTAGTGTTCAATCAAACATCACCCAGCATCTTCATAGCTGGCTGAATGGGGGTTTAATCTCTGTGGAAAAAAGCATGAAGGACAGAAGTTAGGAAATAACTCTTTTGCTGATTAGCTGGTAGTTATGGAGAGTAACATGATAGATAATGTACAGAAAAGCTCTCTTGGAAACTGGTTAGCTTGCTGAATTATATCCATCTGACTGATGGAAAGCACAATTATTGATGCAGGAAGTAAGAGATACTTGGAAGCCTTGAAGATAGCAACTCTATGAAGAATAATTAAAGGATCTGGATATGTTTAGCCTAGAGAAGAAACAACTGAGGGAAAATCTGAAAGCAGTCATCAAATACCTAACAAGTTTTCACAAAGAAGATGAAGGGGACTGCGGTGTTGCTATCCTCACCACTAAGAGAAAGTCCTGCCTGGAGAAATGTTTATCAAGCAAATTTATATAGTTGCTCATCTTCTAAAAGAAACTTTGCTGGAGTCCCAATAAAAACTTATATCCATCCACCAACTGCATTATTTAATTCTGGCCCAAGTCCCTAGAAAGAAAACTAGGTCTTCACCATTTTCTTGAAGAATAATATGGTCAGAACAGCCCATATCTCTATGGCGGACAAGTCAAACTCACGACGTCACATGATGTCGCGCAACGTATCAGAGCCTTTTCACCATTACCGGCAATGGGGTAGGTGTGGCTTCTGGATGACACGTCCAGCCTGCGGGCCAGCAGTTTGACACCCCTGCAATCCCACAAGTAACCTTTAGAGGTTTAGAGGTGAAAACCAGTACCTTGAATTTCATCCAGAAGCCTGCTGATTTCCTATGCAGTTCATGCATTAATGGTGTTAAAAATATAGGTATACCAAGGTGAGCCCACTACTGTTAGTGCTGCTACATTTTTCATTTTGTACCACCACCAAATGCTCTTCAAGGGCAGTCTCACATAGATCACATTGAAGTAGTTCGATTGGGAGGTGATTAAGGCATGAGTGACTGAGAGTAATGCTCCCTGATCTAGGAAAGAACACAACTGCATACTGCACAAGATGTATTTGAGCAAAGGCCCTCCTGGTCATGGTTGCCACCAGCTCTTTGAGCTGAGCCAAGAGTTTAGGAAAATCCCAGATTGCACAATTGTTTTTCCAACATATAAATAACAAGAAAAAAGTCAAGGAAACAGTAAGTCCACTTCAGAGAGAAGATGGCAAGGAAATAATAGGCAGTAGAGAGAAAGCAGAGCTGCTTAACACATTCTTACCAAGATGTTGGTAAGATTACAGATTACAATAGTGCAAAGGAGGTATGGATTTACAGTTTATTGTGTCAACTGGAGATCCTTGACAAGGCAGGCATCTATGGACATATTCCATTCTTTTTCAGTCCTTATAGGATATTGATAATATTTTTAGCTCTACTTCTTACAAAATCCAAATTCTCACATACATAGATGTTACTGGTGATGCAAACTGGTTTGGATATCAAATGTGCTCACAAGTCCTTATTTAGACCTGAACTCTGTAAAACAAAAGAATTGTGTGAAGTGTTATTATGTTGTTGGAATCAACATTTATAGATTAGTGATAGGAATGCCTGAAGATCCTTGAAAAATGTGTATTCTCTCTTCCTTCGCTTAGCCAAAAATGCTATCTTCTTCTGAACAAAAATTCATCAGCCAAGGGCTCTTGTTAATGTATAATTATATCAAGCTTTCTTTCTTCTCCTCAAAACAAGTGATTCATCATCTCCACAGTATTAGCAAAAGCATTTGGGGTCTAAGTTGTTACACCAAGTGTCTTCAAACAGAAAGCCAATCAAGGAACTGACAAGTTAAATTAAATGTCTCTTTTTAGTCAACACATTCTTAGTTAATGAATGAATATGTGTGTATTTAGACAAATCTCATCATCATTCAACAGTAGGAATTTGCAGTCTTACCTTTATTGCTGGATTGAAAATACAGATACTCCTTGACTTAGAAATAATAATAATAATAATAATAATAATAATAATAATAATAATAATAATAATGATGATGATGATGATGATGATGATGATGATGATGTTGGGAGGGACCTTGGAGATCATCTAGTCCAACCCCCTGCTCAGGCAGGAAACCCTACACCATTTCAGACAAATTTCTGTCCAGTCTCTTCTTAAAAACATCCAGTGTTGGAGCATTCACAGCTTCTGGAGGCAAGTTGTTCCACAGATTAATTGTTCTAACCAGTGTTTTTTTTTGTAAAAGAAAAAGGTGCCAGAACTCACACATGTTATACAACCCGCCTTGCCTACCCTACAAGGTTCCATCCAAAAAAAGGTGCCGGAACTCCGTTCTGAGAGTTCTATGACAAAAAAAGCCCTGGTTCTAACTGTCAGGAAATTTCTGCTTAGTTCTAGGTTGCTTCTCTCTTTGGTTAGTTTCCATCCATTTCTTCTTGTCTTACCCTCAGGTGCTTTGGAGAATAGCTTGACTCCCTCTTCTTTGTGGCAACCCCTGAGATATTGGAACACTGCTATCATGTCACTCTTAGTCCTTCTCTTCATTAAACTAGACATAATCAATTCCAGCAACTGTTCCTTGTATGTTTTAACCTCCAGTCCCCTAATCATCTTTGTTGCTCTTCTCTGTACTCTTTCTAGTGTCTCAACATCTTTTTTACATCGTGGTGACCAAAACTGGATGCAATATTCCAAGTGTGGCCTTCCCAAGGGATTGTAAAGCGGTATTAACACTTCACATGATCTTGATTCTATCCCTCTGTTAATGCAGCCTAGCACTGTGTTGGCTTTTTTGGCAGCTGCAGCACACTGCTGGCTCATATTTAAGTGATTGTCCACTAGGACTCCGAGATCCCTCTCACAGTTACTACTATTGAGCAAGGTACCACCTATACTATACCTGTGCATTTGATTTAGCTTACCTAAATGTAGAACCTTACTTTTTTCACCATTGAATTTCATTTTGTTAGATAGCGCCCAATGTTCAAGTTTGTCAAGATCCTTCTGTGTCTTAAGCCTGTCTTCTGGAGTATTGGCTATTCCTGCCAGCTTTGTGTCATCTGCAAATTTGATGAGTTCCCCATCTATCCCCTCATCTCAATCACTGATGAAAATTTTGAAGAGCACTGGCTCAGAACACAGGCCTGGGGCACTCCACTATGCACTTCCCTCCATGTAGATGCAGTTCCATGGAGGACCACATGCTGAGTAGGGCCGGTCAGCCAGCTATGAATCCATCTGGTGATGATGCTGTCTAACCCACATTTTTCTATCTTATCAAGTAGTACATTGTGCTCTACTTTATCAAATGCCTTACTGAAGTCCAAGTAAATTATATCATCAACATTCCTCTGGTCCATTAATTTTGTCACTTGGTCAAAGAATGCAATAAGATTTGTCTGGCATGATCTGTTTTTGACAAACCCATGTTGACTTTTGGTAATGACTAGGTGTTTGCTGATTCATTGCTTGATTATCTTTTCCAGAATCTTCCCAGGTATTGAAGTCAGGCTGATAAGTCTCTAGTTTCCTGGATCCATTTTTTGTTAGAATTAAAACCAGAAATTCCATTGCTAAGTGTTGTGGTCATAAAGTGCAAACTGCATCACTTAGAACAGTCCCCACTAACTTTACTAACTGAACCTCGTGGTTGTTAGGCAAGTGCAGGAAGGATATGAGGCAGGATCTGAGAAAGTGCATGAGGGTCCAAGAATGTGTTCAAGAAGGACTGCACAAGTTGAGAAGGGAGCATAAGAGTGCAAATGTGTGCATGAATAATGCAGCATGGGTTGGGGAGGGTGCAAGGGGATAAGTGAGAGGCACCATATTGGTTGGAGAGGTGCACAAGGATGTGTGGGAGTGCACAAAAGATATGCCATGGGTTAGGGAGGGTGTGCAGATATGTGCAAGAGGTGTAGTGACAGTTGGGAAAGTCAGAGAAATTGTGCAAGGTGTGAGGAGCTATGAAAAGTGCCACACAGGGCAGGGAGAGTGTGCATGGAATGTGGCATGGGTCAGGAAAAGTGCACAGAGATGCCAAGTGGTGTGACAGGATTTGAGGGAGGGTCAGGGAGGATACACAGGGGTGTGCAAGGGGCTGGCATGGTGCAATTACAAAGGGGCTGGAGAAGGTAAAGAAGACTTACCCCAGATGACTTACCCCAGGCCTTCCCTGCTGGCCTCCTTATTGACATTTTGGGGAAACTGGTAACAAAAATTGCAAATGGCAATGATATGATTGTGGGGTACCTGGCAACCAGTCCTATGTCCAAATGTGTTACCCAACACCCAAACCACAATCTTGTGATTATGGGGGTGCTAGGAAAGCCAGAAGTCTGAGAATCAGCCATAACCACCATTTGTTCAATGCTGTCCTAACTTTATGTGTACACTGAAAGACCCGTAGACATTTTTAGAGTTAACAACAGAAAAATCCTAAAAGTAATCCACAAGATCAAGATCAATAAACTCCAGCAAGTATGAAGAAAAGCAGAGTTTTCTGATGTTTGTCTCAGATCACTTAAATATTTCCCCATTCATTTTACTATAAAATAAACATTTATAAAGAACTTTCTTGATATTTAGCAGCAGTGCATCAATTACTGCAGACTTTAAGCAAAAACTGGGAATTCAGAAGTATACAACTTCCACACACTTCTGGGATATCCTAGGTGCAGCCCTTGGAGACCTTTAGTGGTTATTAAGAGAAGATAAAATAATTAAATACATGCCTAGGGAGAAATTATGTTAATTACAAGGAATTGTAATTAAAAATAAATGAAATGAAAACCCATTTACTTTTGAACAAGTCCCAACCACTACTTTTTTCTGTGTGAGCTCTAGCAGCAAGTCCAAAAGCTGAATCCACATGGTATAACTCATTAGTGCTCAATTCCAACATTGTCTTCAACCCTCCATATACTTGCCTGCAGTCCCAAAAGCCCTTACAAAATTCCTACAAATTCTAATTACATTTTTAACCTGACCAAACAGGATGTCTAATAAATAGGAGGCTCATGTTGATATTCAATTGATACATGTTTAATTTTTATGCAAATCTCATCAAATTTAGTTTTTGACTTGGCTTCATCGAATGCACAGGATTCAAAGGATGGGTGCATCTTTCAGCCAGGAAAAATAAAATAACATGTTACAGATCATCTTAATTCAGAATAATGCAGACTACAAAATAAACTGTGGGAATGTACCATTTATAAAAGGAATAAGGGGGATGCTGGATCAATGTTTGAAAGACTCATTGAATACACTGCAGTAGTTATCTTTCAAAAAATGCTGATAAGGAAGTCTTGTGCTAACCTAATTGCCATTCCATTTGCAAAATGGAGATAGCTTTTGTTACTTAGGGTGGGAGCAAAACTAAATCATCCCCTTTTTTATTAAAGTTGGTTTTTGAACCCCTTCCATTTGACATACCAAGGAAAAAGCATTATTTTCCACTTTTCTATATTATTTCCTTTTTACAGCCAGAACCTTTATTGCTTATATACTTTATATTGGGAATATTTAACTTATACAATGTAATTTCATGGTCTGTGAATATCTCTGTTTATGTTGGGGAAAGGATACTTTGGTAGAAAGATGAAAATAAATAAGGACTGTAGATGCAAATTGACCAACAGCACCCCAAATATACCGACTGAACAATCAGTGCTATTCATAAAGGCTGACTGACATATTCTAAAGATTAAACATGGATTTGTGCCAGACCAGGCAGCTTCCTCATTCATTGTTACATATTCATCTAGAATCAGCAATTAGAAAAAAGGATTTTCAGCTCCTAAGAAAGAAAGTGATCAAACAAACTTATTTCCTGACAGTTTCTTTCTCCTAATCTGTCAGAGTTCTTGTAGCACACAAGAATGTTTATGTTATGGATGAACTTGATGATGATGATGATGATGATGATGCTTGCAGCAATAATTTGCAAGAATGGTGGGGACATGTCAGACTTGTGCAACATTTCAGATTTGAAGGCAAAAAAGTGATTCTGAGCATGCAGAGATACTCACATAGTCTCTGTCTGTATCTCATGGTTACTCTTTTCAGTGGCAGCACAATCCTGAGGCAATATGTCTTTCATGCAAAGAATACTTGTCAGCCACTAAATACACATTCTAATATGTTACAAAGCATCTGCTAATCTTTGGGTCCCAAAGTTCTGCAGAGCTTTAATTATTACAATCTCTCTCACTTTGATAAGATGGAAACATGGAAACTGTCATCTAAACTGTCATCCATCCTTGGTGGAGCAGTGGGCTAATGCCTCCTTAAGTAACACCAGCTGCCTGCAATTAGTGCAGGTTCGCATCCCACCAGGCTCAAGGTTGACTCAGCCTTCCATCCTTCCGAGGTAGGTAAAATGAGGATTGTTGGGGGCAATTAAGCTGACTTTGTAATAATGCCGCTTGGGGTATGTGTGAAAGCCCTAATAAGCAGGCATATACATAGAATGAAGGCTACTGCTAAACTTGTAAGCTGCCCTGAGTCTTCGGAGAAGGGCGGGATATAAATGGAATTATATATATATATATATATATATATATATATATATATATATATATATATATATATATATATATATATATGTGTGTGTGTGTGTGTGTGTGTGTGTGTGTGTGTGTGTGTGTGTGTGTGAAGATAAGGGGCTGGGATATTTTGATTTGAAGATTAGGAGTCCTATTACAGATCACCCAGTGACAAAGATGGGAGTTACAATTTAATAATTTTGCAGGCATTCATGGAATAAGAATTGGACAAATTAGTTGGAAAACAGGGTTACATACATCTGATTGGGGCAATACAAGTTATAAGTGGGAGGATAGTAGTGTTAATGATCACATATATCCATGGTGGAGAAGTTTTAAAATCTCATGGCAGAGAAGCATAGAGACTGTATGTAGGAAATGTATGTAGGAAATATACCACAGTAGTAATGGGAGACTTTAAATACTCTGACATCAACTGGGAGACAAACTCTGCAGCAAGTGGGAGATTAAACATATTCCTAACCAACTTAGCTGACAACTTTGTCATCCAAAAGGTAGAGGAGGGAACTAGAGGAAAAACTATACTAGACCTAATTCTTACTAATACAGAAGAAATGATAGAGGGACTTGAAGTTGTCGTAACCTTGAGCGAGAGTGATCATGTCATATTGGAATTCAATATAATACAAACACAAGCAATAGAACATAACATAGCCAGAGCTGATTTTAACAAACTCAGAGAGAGCCTAAGAAAACTTCCATGGATGGAAATCCTAAAGGGGAAAATAACTCAAGAAACATGGGAAAGTCTGAAAAATGTGATCATAAAAACCCAGTCCAGCACAATACCGTCGAGAAAAAAACACACCAAGAAATTCAAGAACTAACCAGCATGTTTGCACAAAGATCTCTCTGATAAACTGAAAGACAAAAAGGACAAGCAGAAAAAAATGGAAAGAGGAACGCAGAACTAAGGCAGAATATCATCAGATAGCCAGAACCTGCAAAGACGAAGTCAGGAAAGCAAAGGCTCAGAATGAACAAAGACTTGCAACAAAAGTCAAAGATAATTTAAAAAAAAGTTTCATCACTGCTTCATCACTGGAGCTTTTTAAGAAGAGACTGGATAGTCACTTGTCTGAAATGGTATAGGGTCTCCTGCTTGAGCAGGGGGTTGGACTAGAACAGGGCTTTTCAACCTTTTCACTCATTGTACAACTTTTAGGATATGGCAACATCCAAGTACCACCATTCGCCTAGCAAGGTGTCAAAAACTTGATGACCCCCTCCCAAAAAAGGAAAAAAGTGATGAAGTACAGGTAGTCATTGACTTACAACAGTTCGCTTAATGACTGTTTGAAGTTACAATGGCACTGAAAAAAGTGCCCCCCAAGCCACAGCCGAGCAAGACACCTGCCTGCCTGCCCAGCGTTGCTCTTCCTCCTGTCCGAGGTTTTCATTGTTCTGAGCATTTCTGTTGAGGATTAGCAGCAGAGGTGGGGTGGGGTGGGTGCTTGGTTTTTATTCCATCTGCTGGGTGGTTGCAGCAGGTTTTGGTCACTTCAGATGACCCTGGGACACTGTGACCATCATAAATATGAATCAGTTGCCAAGCATCTGAATGTAAATCACAAGACCCTGGAGATGCTGCAACATTCCAGCTGATCGGTGCTTCTTCTAGGGTCAGCAGAAGTGCCAGGATCAGTGCTGCTTTCCAGCTGATTGGTGCTTCTTCAGGGCTCAGCAGAAGCACCAGGATCACTGTTGAGCTCCAGCTGGAGCCTGGTTCTGATCCTGGTGCTTTCACTGAGCCCTGACAGCCCTGCAGCTCCAGCCATCTCTCACTCAGGCTTGTGCAGTTCTGCCACCAGTTCATCTCATTCACCTCCCCCGCTACCACTTTTCTAGGATGGTCACGTACCACCTGCCAGGTGCCAATGTACCACTGGTTGAAAAGCCCTGTTCTAGTCCATCCCCTTGCTCAAACAGGAGACTGTATACCATTTCAGACAAGTGACTGTCCAATCTCTTCTTAAAAACCTCCAATGATGAAGTTCCTGTGATTTCTGAAGGCAAGCTATTCTACTGGTTAATTGTTATCACTGTTAGGAAGTTTCTCCTTAATTCCAGGTTGCTTCTCTCCTTGATCAGTTTCCAACCATTGTTTCTTGTCCCGCCCTCTGGTGCTTTGGAGAATAATTTGACCATCTCTTCTTTGTGGCAGCCATTCAAATATTGGAATATGCTATCATGCCACCCTAATTCTTCTTTTCTCTAGACTAGCCAAGCCTAAACCCTGCAACTGTTCTTCATATGTTTTAGTCTCCAGGTCTTTAATCATCTTAGTTGCTCATCTCTGAATTTTTTTCCAAAATCTCAACATCTTTTTTGTGATGTGGTGAGCAAAATTGGATGCAGTATTCCAGGTGTGGTGTTATTAAGATTTTATAAAGTAGTACTAATACTTTACATGATTTTGATTTTGATGCCTCTGTAACAAGTATTGTATTAGCTTTTTTGGCTGCTACCACACGCTACTGGCTCTTATTCAAGTGATCATCTACTCGAACTCTAAGGTCCCTCTTACAATTACTGTTTTTGAGCCAGGTCTCACCTAATCTATACTTGTACCTTTGGTTTTTGCTGTATAGGTGTAAAACCTTGTTTTTATCCACATTAAATTTCATGTTGTTTCATAGGGCCCATTGTTCAAGTCTTTCAAGATCCTTTGGATCCTGAGCTTGTCTCTGGGGGTGTTGGCTACTCCTGCCAGCTTAGTGTCATCTGCAGATTTGATGAGTTCCCCTTCTCTGACCTCATCTAAATCATTTATGAAGATATTGAAGAGTACTGGGCCTAAAATGGAGCCTTGTGGTACCCCATTGCTTACTTCCCTCCATGTATATGTAGTACCATTAAGGATGACTCATTGTGTACAATTGGTCAGCCAGCTACCAATCCATATGGTGCTGAAAATGTCCATTCCACATTTTCTAGCTTACCAAAACCATGATTTTGGGAATAGCAGTCATACCTTTTATCTCAAAAGCACATTTTCATGCCAAAAGAAAAGACATAGACACCATTGTGACTTGAAGGCAATGGATAGTCATAAAATGACTGCTCGGGTAGTGGACTGGCCTAAAACTGAGATCATTCAAGCCATGAAAACTCCTTGGGTGAAATAGAACCCATTATCTACCTGAAATGATTGTTGTTGTGAAGATAGAAGAAAAAGGGCCTTGAGCTCTTGTAGAAAAGCCTGGCTAGGAATCAAATAAAGAAGTGTATAAAGAAACAGGAAAAACTCAGATCCATCAAATTTAATACTTTCACCCATAGTGGGAGAAATGGTCTGCAGCTTACTGTTAAAGACAAAAACAAACCTTCTCCAATAACACCAATCCTTTCCTTCCCTCCCTCTCTTCCTTCCCTATTTTGATACCTGGCTTAATGAAGATGCTAACAGCAACACTGATGGCACAGAGCTTTCCAACCCTAACATAATTCACTCTGTAACCTTCTTTCCCATCCACCCCAGATATTTTTTTAAAAAAACACATTTCTGGTAGCAAATAGGAAATTGGAAGAAAACAGATAATTTAATCTTTTTCTTGCAATTTCAAAGTCCTTGGTGGCAGTGGGTCAAGTGGGATAGTTCAATTTGAAGCAGACAACCCAGAAAAAAAAATATTTGCAAAGCAGAGAGGCAGCCTGCCTGCATTTGCCCGAATGGCTAATAGTTACTGGATATGAAGTGGCTTACAGACCACTCGGAGACAGCTGGCTAGGTCTAACAGGTTTATTGAGGTACCGGACAAGTAGGTGCTCAGCTTCAGCTCTTTTATAGCTGGCAGCCAGCCGGCTGGGCCAATCCTCTGTTGTTCTTCTCCCGCCGGGATTGTGGAGCCAATCAGCTGCGGTGTATATTTGACAGCTCCGCGTCCTCGTGGCGGTGGCGCATGCGTGGTGGGGAACTTGTTTGACAGCGGAGAGCTGTCAGCTGGCTGCGCATGCGCTTTTGCTGGCGGCAGCTTTTGACAGCTGTGTATTCCTGTCACCGTGTTTACCTCATACAACATTTAGCATTCTTTTAACTCTTAACATTAGTTTAACATATAACAGGATAATTGTAAAAAAAATGTAGCTGGGGCAGCCACTTTGATCAAGGTAATGTTCCATTGGGGAGCTCAGGGTCCAGTGATATACTTTTCTGGCATAGAATGTGTTAAGCCATGTATCTGCTAGTTGACTATTCTGTTATTTAGGCTGGATTGAAATTCAAAATAAAATGTCATCAAGAAATCTTATTGCTCATTGGGAAGCATCACAAACAAGTATCCAGAGAAGTAACCTCACATCAAGATCTAATTGGATCCCCCACCTGCCATCTCACCTGACCCCACTGCCAGAAGAAAGCCTGTGATATATATATATCTATATATCTATATATCTATATATCTATATCTATATCTATATCTATATCTATATCTATATCTATATCTATATCTATATCTATATCTATATCTATATCTATATCTATCTATCTATCTATCTATCTATCTATCTATCTATCTATCTATATCTATCTATCTATATCTATATCTATATCTATATCTATATCTATATATATATATATATATATATATATATCTATATATATATCTATATATATATATATATATATATATATATATATATATATATATATCTATCTATCTATCTATCTATCTATCTATATATATATATATATATATATATATATATATATATATATATATGTGTGTAAATTACTAACAAAGAATTAAAGGGAAACTGAAATGCATTTCTGACTCATTAGTCGTCATCAGCCAGCCATACCCTTCTGAGATTCGAACCATGGGCTGATTGCATATGAGGCAGTGTTATTTGCCT
The DNA here is from genome assembly GCF_947247035.1 of Vipera ursinii. Taxonomy (NCBI): domain Eukaryota; kingdom Metazoa; phylum Chordata; class Lepidosauria; order Squamata; family Viperidae; genus Vipera; species Vipera ursinii. The sequence goes on along the minus strand of NC_139521.1, from coordinate 37,791,206 downwards.
CTAAGCCACAAGGTCTCTCTCGCTCTGTTAGCTTTTTTTCTGCAAGGGAAGATATGTTTCAAATGTTAACTCTTTAGATTACCTTGCTAGGCCCCAAACATGGGGCAAATCTTTATTTCCTGTTTTCAGCCTATCTTGAAGGCTATCGAACAGGCAGTAGTCACACCGGACAATTCCTATATTTGTGTAAATTACTAACAAAGAATTAAAGGGAAACTGAAATGCATTTCTGACTCATTAGTCGTCATCAGCCAGCCATACCCTTCTGAGATTCGAACCATGGGCTGATTGCATATGAGGCAGTGTTATTTGCCTCTAAGCCACAAGGTCTCTCTCGCTCTGTTAGCTTTTTTTCTGCAAGGGAAGATATGTTTCAAATGTTAACTCTTTAGATTACCTTGCTAGGCCCCAAACATGGGGCAAATCTTTATTTCCTGTTTTCAGCCTATCTTGAAGGCTATCGAACAGGCAGTAGTCACACCGGACAATTCCTATATTTGTGTAAATTACTAACAAAGAATTAAAGGGAAACTGAAATGCATTTCTGACTCATTAGTCGTCATCAGCCAGCCATACCCTTCTGAGATTCGAACCATGGGCTGATTGCATATGAGGCAGTGTTATTTGCCTCTAAGCCACAAGGTCTCTCTCGCTCTGTTAGCTTTTTTTCTGCAAGGGAAGATATGTTTCAAATGTTAACTCTTTAGATTACCTTGCTAGGCCCCAAACATGGGGCAAATCTTTATTTCCTGTTTTCAGCCTATCTTGAAGGCTATCGAACAGGCAGTAGGACGACTAATGAGTCAGAAATGCATTTCAGTTTCCCTTTAATTCTTTGTTAGTAATTTACACAAATATAGGAATTGTCCGGTGTGACTACTGCCTGTTCGATAGCCTTCAAGATAGGCTGAAAACAGGAAATAAAGATTTGCCCCATGTTTGGGGCCTAGCAAGGTAATCTAAAGAGTTAACATTTGAAACATATCTTCCCTTGCAGAAAAAAAGCTAACAGAGCGAGAGAGACCTTGTGGCTTAGAGGCAAATAACACTGCCTCATATGCAATCAGCCCATGGTTCGAATCTCAGAAGGGTATGGCTGGCTGATGACGACTAATGAGTCAGAAATGCATTTCAGTTTCCCTTTAATTCTTTGTTAGTAATTTACACAAATATAGGAATTGTCCGGTGTGACTACTGCCTGTTCGATAGCCTTCAAGATAGGCTGAAAACAGGAAATAAAGATTTGCCCCATGTTTGGGGCCTAGCAAGGTAATCTAAAGAGTTAACATTTGAAACATATCTTCCCTTGCAGAAAAAAAGCTAACAGAGCGAGAGAGACCTTGTGGCTTAGAGGCAAATAACACTGCCTCATATGCAATCAGCCCATGGTTCGAATCTCAGAAGGGTATGGCTGGCTGATGACGACTAATGAGTCAGAAATGCATTTCAGTTTCCCTTTAATTCTTTGTTAGTAATTTACACAAATATAGGAATTGTCCGGTGTGACTACTGCCTGTTCGATAGCCTTCAAGATAGGCTGAAAACAGGAAATAAAGATTTGCCCCATGTTTGGGGCCTAGCAAGGTAATCTAAAGAGTTAACATTTGAAACATATATATATATATATATATATATATATATATATATATATATATATATATATATATATATATATATATATATATATAAAGAGTATGCTGTAATGGCCTATTTGGCCCATGATTAGAGGCAAGTAAGGAAAAGCTCTCAAAACTCTCTTGTTTTAATATGAAAGTAAAATATGCAAGTAGTCCATGGCTAGCACAATCGAGAACATAATGAGCTTTATGAAATGCAAATTTCAAAAGATTAGAAAAGGAAAATAAGGGCCTTAGAGAAACAAAAGGGAGAAGGAGCTACAGTACATGCTTTCAATTAAGTGTGGGAGAAAATTTAATAGCTGAGGAATCTGTTGAACTGTGAAAGAACAGAGAATGCTATATACAGTATGATCAGGAAAATAAGAGATTTTCAATATTGATTGCAGTATGCTTTTATTTCAGAAGTTGTTCTTGTGGATTGTTGAGAATATTATTAATTATGTGTTTATTTAATTGGTTTTGTCTATAAACCAAGTTACAAAGATAGTAATTGTATGCTGCTCAGAGTCCACTTTGATTGGAGCTGCCTATCAGCCTTGTAGAATACATAAATACCTAATTAAAGTGTTGCATTTTTATTGCAGAAGATTACAATTTAATCAGACTGCATGAACCATCAAAGAGAAAGGGGGGAGATGTTCTGCCACCAGTTGCTAAGGATGGAAGAGGAAGGAAAGAGCCACAGGTTAATAGGGAGAAAGGAAGATTTTGTAAACCAGGCTGCATGAACCATCAAAGAAAAAAAAAAGGCGGGGAGAGATTTCTCTGTACTTGACTATGGCTACCCTTCTGAGAACAAGTAAACTGTGCAGTGATGAGTGAATACTACTTCAGCTACCACTGCTTTTCTCTCTCTTTAACTAGTATCACTGTCAGAATGCATTAAAAAGCAAGGCTTTCCACACAAACCTGTCTCTGTAAAATGGAAATTTAGTGGGGCAACTCTCCATAGTTCTCTTGACATCATTTTTGGAAGTGGCTTACCCTTGCCTCCTTCCCAGAGAGGAGAGAAATTGACTGGCCTAAGGCAACCCAGCTGGCTTTGTGCCTAGGGCAGGAGAGAACTCATTTTCTCCTTGTTTCTCAAACATGATGTTAAAAGACACTACATCAAACTGTCTATCAAATTGCTAAAATGGGTAAAAGGTAAAGGTAAAGGTTCCCCCGCACATGCGTGCTAGTCATTTCCGACTCTAGGGGCCGGTGCTCATCTCCGTTTCAAAGCCGAAGAGCCAGCACTTGTCTGAGGACGTCTCCGTGGTCACGTGGCCGGCATGACTAGATGCCAAAGGCGCACGGAACGCTGTTACCTTCCCACCGGAATGGTCCCTATTTTTCTACTTGCATTTTTACGTGCTTTCGAACTGCTAGGTTGGCAGAAGCTGGGACGAGTAACAGGCGCTCACTCTGTTGCACAGCACTCGGGATTCGATCCGCCAAACTGCCGACCTTCTGATCGACTAGCTCAGCATCCTAACCCACTGATGGGTACAGCATATTAAAAGCGATACTGAGCTAAAGAAAGCCGTGCATCTTTTAAACTGCTCTAATTTATCCACGTATGAACCAATCATCACCAAATTTGATATGCATCTAGTAGAGGTTCGGTGCATGTACACCTGAATAGGGTTTTGATGTTGCTGGTAAGGTAATCGCTAAATTATAGGTCCCAATTTACATACAAAATTGAATAAACAATTGCAAGTCGTACATAAATAGCAAAAATCATCATTCGATCATATAAGATGAATAAGGATCAAATTGCTAAACAAAGGTAAGAAGTGAGAGTGAATTGGTCCAAAGGAAGGAACTGAAGTCATGTCTGGATATATGAAGTTACAGTATGTCTGAGATCCCCAATAAGAGAAAGTTTAAAGAACAAGAGTAATAATGAGAAGTAGGTATAGTGGAAACAAAATTGGCTTGTAAGAACAAGAGGTAATATAGCATTGGTATAAACCACATTTTGCTGTGTTTTGTTTTCTTATCACATGCTTTAATTTCTTTGGCTTACAATTTCTTATCCCCGTTATCCTTTCAATTATGTTGCATACCTGAAAGAGGAAGAGTGTGATGAGCGTAAATATATTATTTATGGATTCAGCTGAGAGAGAGTGATTGGCCCAAAATAACCCAAGCAGTTTCTGCAGTTGCCAGTGGGCTAGAAACTTGTGCCACTCCACTCTGTCCTAACTGCTACATCACATTGGCTGTATTTGGGAAGGTTTTCCCCCCCCCTAGATCTCATATGCTATTGTTTGTATGCTAAGGTTCCTGAATCATTATCAAGAAGTCAACAAAGGATTTTGAGCATTATAATGAAAGTTACATTCCAATCCTACTTAAAGAGCTGTTCCTGCCAATCTATAACCATCCTGGAACTGGACTGAGTGAATGTATTGATTCAATAGTAGCACAGGTCAGTAAAGTAAAACTGAGTGTGCTTCATTTTTGTTATATTTAATTCACATTTATTTTAACTTACACTAATATTCCATAGCAATCTATATCATTACAATAACAACCATAAAAGGAAACAAAAGTAGAATGAAAAGGTTGGTAGAAATAGGGAAAGAGGAGGTGGGAAGGGATATTAATCAGCATCCATTGTTTCGCATCCTGCTGTGAGTTCAATTTAGAGAAAGGTTATAAAAATATCTTCACCCTCAGCCTTCAGCTAAACATAATATTTTTGAAAAGTCTTTTTATAGTTTGATAAGCATGTAATGTATGTTTTAGAAATTAATCTACACAATATATAAATAGGATAAGTGTCCTGTTCCTTAGCTGATTGTATTTATTTGTTCAGTTGGTGCTTTAAAGAGAAATGTTTAGTGACCAAAAGGGTATGCCTAATCATCCAGCATTTTCATGCAAATTGACAGATAATGCAAGCTAGCTTGACTATGAATTTTAAAAATGTCTTAGTGATTTTATGAAACCTCAATGTTTTAAATGAACCATTATTTAAGCCAGAGACTTAAAATTATCACTATTACATAAGTTTGTTTTTTTAATTTTTTTTAAATAACTAATAGCTGAACTAATACACAAACATAATATTAGGGTAAAGTCATGATTGAATGGGTGAGCAAATGAACGGCATGATTAATGCTTACCGAAGTATTAAAAGCAGGAATAAAGAGACTGAAAAGAACGAAGCAGGGTCAAGTGTTTTCTTCTTATACATTATATGTACATCAACATTCATCCTTAGGCTTAGAACAGGGGTCCATGGACCAGTACCAGGTCACGGCATGCCAGCAACTGGTCTGCACAAACAAGCAAAGCCCCATCCACGAGATGCAGGCAGCACACAAAACCATGCACCCTCTGGTCCACAGAAAATCCTATCTCCATGGAACTGGCCCCTGGTGCCCAAAAGGTTGGGGACCTCTGCTTAGAAGGCAAAATTGCAACTAGGTATATGCAAACAGCCAAGCAAATCCACACATATCCAAAAAAGTATGCCATAAATGATGAAAATAATGGCTATAACATTGAAAAACTTGATAGAAAGAAGGACAAAGTTACACAGATATTTTGTGATCATAGCAATTCAAAAAAGTAATGTAAACCTGCCCAAGCTTGACAAACTATATGAGAAAGAATTGAACATGGTGCTATGCCCAAAGCAAGCCAAGATTATTTCAACTGATGTACGCAGCAATGTCTTGATGGAAATCCTTCCATTATGTAATTTATAACTGGGACCAGCGACTCTGTTGTTAAGTGAAGTGGTCACTAAGTAGGAAATCACATCACCACAACTGCATCTTCCTTTTCCTGCCCTTAAGAATGTTCACTCCTGTCAGTGCTTTTTTTGTAAAAGAAAAAGGTGCCGGAACTCACACGTCATACAACCTGCCTTGCCTACTCTACATGGTTCCATCCAAAAAAGGTGCCTGAACTCCGTTCTGAGCGTTCTATGACAAAAAAAAGCCCTGACTCCTGTACTATGATAATTATCAAGAAGGGTAATAATGTTTGTATTTAAATTCATTGGAAAGGAAGGGATCACAAGAGAGACAGCAGGCACACAGTGCAGAGTGCACATTGAAAAGAATGTGGTAGTGCCTGGAATTCCAAGAATGCTATATCCAAACAGCTAGTGTTACCCTTCTCTGTGCCTGCTTACTTTCTTGTAATCTATTCTTCTTCAATCTCTTGTATGCTGCCCAGAGTTTCTCTTTGAGATAAAAGGGCAGTTTCTAAATTGATAGATAATATAAGATAAAATATATATTTAAAAAATGTCTCCAATCTGCAAGTGTGTGAGTAGGTGTGTGTGTCATGGGGGGGAGGGATAGAAACCAGTCAGGCCCAGTTGGCATTGCCTAATGAAATCACTTCTGCTCCCAACTTGTGTAAGCAATCTCTCCAATCTGCTAGAGGAGGGGAAAGGAAAAAAAAATAAGTGGTTTCTGTAAATAATCTCTCCTGTGCCTGACACATTATTTTTCTTCCCTCTTGCAGAATGGAGAATTTGGAGAGGAAGAGATTACAAGAGAGTAAGTAGGAACACAATGGGGAATATAATGGACTGTTTGCATAATGTGCTCAGCTGATGGTGTCCCCACATTCCTTTCAATGTATATAATATGTGCAATCTATTTAGATATCATAGAAAATGACAAGATGAGATAGAAGGTGACAAGCAACAGGCAGAAAGCAGAACTGTTTAACTCATTTTTTTGCATCTGTCCTTACACAAAGGGAAAAAACAGTCCAACCTATCAAAAACAGTACCATAAAAAAATTAGAAAAACAAGTTAAAGTAGGCAAGAAAATGGTAAGTGAGCACCTATCCAGTCTAGACGAGTTCAAATCATCAGGCCCAGATGGATTACACCCCAAGGTTCTCAAGGAACTGGCAAATGTGATCTCAGAACCATTGAACTATGTATTTCAAAGATCCTGGAGCACTGGGGAACTACAAGAGGACTGGAAAAGACCTGATGTAGTTCCCATCTTCAAAAAAGGGAAAAAAATAGATCCAGGAAACTACAGACCTATCAACCTGATCTCAATACCTGAGAAGATTCTGGAAATGATAATCAAACAACAAATCAGCGAACACCTAGAGGCAAACAAAGTCATTACTAAAAGCCAACATGGGTTTGTCAAAAACAGATTATGCCAGACAAATCTTATTGCATTCTTTGATGAAGTTTAGACACCATCACCACCAGATGGATTCATAGCTGGCTGACTGGCCATGCTCAGCATGTGGTCCTCAATGGAACTGCATCTACATGTAGGGAAGTGTGTAGTGGGGTGCCCCAGGGCTCTGTTCTAGGCCCAGTGCTCTTCAACTTCTTCATCAATGATGGGGATAGATGGGGAACCCATCAAATTTGCAGATGACACCATGCTGGCAGGAATAGCCAACACTCCAGAAGATAGGCTTAAGATACAGGAGGATCTGAACAAACTGCAACACTGGGCACTATATAGTAGAGATGACTGAACATAATTCTGAGGATAGAGACTTGAAGATGGAACCATATAAAATAAAAAAAAAATCATGATTTAATCCAAATGGGAAATATTTCAACACATCCAAGCAACTTTGAAGATAAGGTAAAGAATGAGAAAAAATTCCTTACAGGGAAACAAATGATGCAGCAAAACATACTGATTAAGAAAGGCAACGACCAGAGGGGAAAAAAAGACTAAAATAGAAATCCAGAAAATAGATAATGGAACTTATCTGAAAGAATACTTAAAAAAACACATTTGTTTGAATATGGCTAAAGAAATGGAAAAACTGAAATATATTACTCTTAGAGGGATTTTTTTTCTTTTTTTCTTTTCTTAACTAATATAATATGTTTTTTTTTCTCTTTCTTTCTGTTAAAAAAAGTTGGAATGATTTAAACAAAAGCAAATGTTTTAGTTATTTAAATGTGACAATAAGAAAAGCATAAAAATGTGTTTTGAATGAGAGTTAAAGGATTAGATGATTAGAACTATTGAATGGAATGCTTAAAGCAGACATGTCAAACACAAGGCCCGGGGGCCGGATCCGGCCCGCGAAGTGGTTTCATGCGGCCCGTGAAGCCATCCTGGAAATAGTGAGGGAACGGCCCCCACTGCCTTGGCCCTGGCCCAGAGACCCTCCTTCTGCCAGAGACCCTGAGATCTGTCCCACTCCTGCCCAGGCCCCCATAGGCACCCTTGATGCGAACGATGTGGAGCTGGCCACGCCCACCCAGTAGGCCATTTGCACTCTAGCCATGCCCATCCAGTAGGCCACACCCACCCAGGCCATACCCACCCGCCCCCCTGAGGGCAACTGCAATGCTGATGCGGCCCTCAATGAAATTGAGTTTGACACCCCTGGCTTAAAGTTTAAATAAATACATTCTTAGCTACGGTCAAAAAGAATAAGAAATTGAGGGAATAAATATATATTAAATTAGGAGGGATACATATTTTAAGTTGTGTGTTATTTTTTGTATTTTAGCGCTGTTGTCTCTTTTTCTTGTTTCCCTTTTCTTTCTTCTTTTTCTTTTTTGTCTTCTTTTTTGTCTCTCTCCTCTTTTCTCTTTCTACTTTTTTCTTATTGATTAAGAAATATAAAAGCATGAGAGGGCTTATATGGAAAAACAGAATTAAATCCACCAATGTAAATATAGTTAACTGTTGAAAAGAATGTCACTAGTAAAAATATTTAGAATTTGGGGGGGAGAAATAAGCTGAAAAAAACACTGTAACAGGATTTACGATAAGGCAACTAAAATGACAAATAGGATTATTGAAACTATATACTTAATTATTGTTACTTAAAATAATGAGAATTGTCTTAATCCAATGTTTTTTCAAAGAAAGATACTTTGGGGAAAGGGGAAATCAAATGAAATTAGCATATGGAATATAGATCATAGGAATTGTTAAGGATTGTTTTATAAATGTTACCCAGACAACATACTGTTTACAAATTACTGAATGATTTATGTTATGTTAAAAATTCTAATAATATATATATATGGGTCTGGATGGGGAGGAACAGACTTCAACTCAACCCTGACAAGACTGAGTGGCTGTACATTCCGGCTTCCCGAGACACCTGGGATGTTCCACCTCTTTCTATGGGGGGTGAGCTTTTACCCCCTGTGGATAGGGCTCGCAACTTGGGAGTCCTCCTAGATTCACGACTCACTTTGGAGGATCACATAGTGGCCGTGACTAGGGGGGCTTTTGCCCAGGTTCGCCTGGTGCGCCAGTTGCGGCCCTATCTGGATCGGGAGGCCTTGTGTACGGTCACTCATGCGCTCGTGACCTCTTGCCTAGACTACTGTAACGCTCTCTACATGGGACTTCCCTTGAAGACTACTCGGAGGCTCCAACTGGTACAGAATGCGGCCGCGAGAGTTGTCTTGGGAGTTTCCTGGTACTCCCATGTTACACCTTTGCTCCGTGAGCTGCATTGGTTGCCAGTTGTCTTCCGGGTAAGGTTCAAGGTTTTGGTTATGATCTTTAAGTCCCTACATGGCATGGGTCCGCGATACCTCGAGGACCACCTGCTGCCGGCGTCGACTCCCCTCCGCCCTGTGCGCGCCCACAGAGAGGGCCTCCTCAGGGTGCCTCCTGTCAAGGAATGTCGACTGGTGGCCCCCAGGGGGAGGGCCTTCTCTGTGGGTGCTCCGGTGTTATGGAATCAACTGCCGGTTGAGCTCCGGATGGCATCAGACCTCCGATCCTTCCGTCGCGGGTTGAAGACCCATTTATTTGAACTAGCAGGTCTGGCCTGATGGGGGTACTTGGGTTTTTTATTGGTTTGTTTTAGTATTCTGGTTTTAACTTGGGCATTAATTTAATTATTTTTTAATGTTTGTATTGGTGTTTATATTTATGCCCTGTGAACCGCCCTGAGTCCCTTTGGGAGAAGGGCGGTATAAAAATCTCAATAAATTAAATTAAATTAAATATATATATATATATATATATATATATATATATATATATATATATATATATATATATACATAAAAAATGGAGCTAAAACCCAAATGCCTTCTGGAAGTGGAAGTAGAAGCCACAAGAGAAGACAGTTGTGAAGGAACCAAGTGGATGGCCACTGGAGTATCCTTCCCAAAAACTAACAAAGCCACTAAAATCCACCCCATTAAACCTTGGCACCCTCTATCCCTGGAAAGAGGGGTGTCACTATTCATTTTTCCCAGATTATTGTCATATATCTAATCTGAAGCATTGTTACAGCAGAAATCATTATTACTTGTCACTATAACTCCAGTTTATGTACATGACTCTAAATATACTTCCATACATTCCACCATGAAAGTTTCCAATTTATTCCACTTTGCATACATTTACTTCATTACAAAGCAGACTGCATGTTCTCCTACTTCACTGCTTTTTGACTAGGAGGCACTGTGTTGGAAAATTACAAGGCAATAAATTATGAGCTGAACGGTTGACCTGAAATACATTTTCTTATTCAACTCTTAGTCAGTAGGGGGTTATACAGTCAAAGCAAGCCATTTCTAACTTTCAAAGAATTGGGAAAAAAACATCAAGAAGAAAAAAGCAAAACTCACAGTGATTTCAAAAGTAGCAGTAGGTTTGGAATCTTACTACCCAGCATACACATTGACTTGGGAAACAAGCTGAGCAAAATAATGTTTACTTATCAGTCGCAGGCAGACTTGCTTAGGACTGGACTCCAAGTTCCATAACCTATTGCAATTTAGTGTTAGTTCCTTTTTATTTCAAACAATCCTAAAGTAATCAAATAGAATAGAGGTTTGGACCTGTTTTAGAGCTAAAGGCAGTCAGCTCCTAGTTTCAGCTTTGATATAATTCATGATGGCTTACAAATGGAATGGGAGATGAAGCTAAATTAATTCACTTGTTTCCCTAAGAGACCATGCCAAATTTAAAAAAAAAAAAGTCAGAACATCAATAAATTTCCAAGTGCCTATAAGCTGTGTCTCACAATGTAACAGACTTATAAAAAAAACCCTGATTGCTGTAGCTTAAGTTTCAGTTCCAATTCAGTCTGGGTATTCTTTTAAATGCCTTCATTACTAATAGGCTTTTATAGTATCCCTGCCAATATTAACTTTATGAGAAAAATCCCTCTCCTTTCACCTTTCGGCAGTGCTTAATTATTTGTCCCTCCTGTTTCCTTTCTAATAGTTTTAATATACTCATATAGCAAATCATTTTGTTCTTTCATCAGTCACCAGTGATAAAAAGAATATCAAGATGGGGAAATTTTGGGAGCTTAGATTAAATACATGTAGTCCTTGACTTACAACAGTTCATTCTGTGATCGTTCAAAGTTACAATGGGACTGAAAAAAGTGACTTATGACTGGTTTTCGCACTTATGAGCATTCCCACAGTCATGTGATAAAAATTCAGATACTTGGCTATTGACTCATATTTATGACAGTTGCCATGTCCCAGGGTCATGTAATCCCCTTTTGTGACCTTTTGACAAGCAAAGTCAATGGGAAAGTCAAATTCAAATTAAAAATTCAAATTCACTTAACAACAGTGTTACTAATTTAACAACCGCAGTGATTCACTTAACCAATGTGTAAGAAAAGTAGTAAAATGGGGCAAAACTCAGTTAAAAAAATTCTCACTTAGCAATATACATTTTGGGCTCAGTTTTGATCATATGTCAAGGACTACCTGTAAGCTCTCACTGCTGTCTTTGAGTATATGTGATATGTGATATGATTTATTTAGCATGTGGCTGTGTTACGTTAGCCAGGAGACTACAATGTTAATACAAAGTAGTTGTTTGGCTACTGACAGCTGATATGACATGATATCCAATCTATGAAAAATGAGTATATGCATCATTAAAAAAAAAACATACAGGCAAAAACAGGCTTCATACAACTTCTCATAAAACCAGCTCTCTTTTTAAACAGTAATTTCAAATATATTGTTGTCCAGATTATTGGATACAATTGTTGAATATGTGCTCATATAACCCATAGAAAAAAAAAGTCAGGCAAGGAGATGGAAGGTGAAGGAACAAGAAAAGTGGCACCAAATTCTCAATTTACTGTTTTTTATTATCAAAATTACAGAGTAACAAATACAACTTATTTTTTTCCCCTGGATTAAGGTCAGTTAGATTCATAGTAGATCAGGTTCCATACAACGATTTAAATTCTAGCTTTCTAATTTCTCTGTAAAGTACCCAATTTCTTTTATAGCTATAACAATATTCACTCAAGATTTTTAAAAACAGGTAGGAGAAAAATAAAAGAGAACTAGAGGAAAGTACATTAAAAATGAAAAGGAGATGCCATCATGAAAATAAAGTTGGTTTATTTTAAAACTATGATCAGCTATGGTTATTTTTGCAACTGTCAACATCTGAGCATGGAAAATTTGAGAAGAGCTAGAGAGGCTGAGTGTTGTGTGCTCGTTTATACTGAGCTGAATATCAATAGGTGCACATGAAGGTTTTGTTTTAATTTACCTCTGACACAACTGAGAAATATTATCTGGCTCACAAAATGTTCTCTCAGTCCAACTTGTTTTCCTTCTGATTCAATAAAAAGTTCAATGTTCTGTCCTCACTGCCTTGTGACAAGCAAACATTGCTTTCACATTGCTTTCTCCACTCCTTGAACTGTGTTCAATAAGCAGAGTGTAAAGCCAACTTCACTGGAACTTATTGCGCACTTAGAAAAACCAGCTCTTCCAGAAAGAGATGACTTCACCTTTGTCAGGTTACATGCTGGCCTTAAAGAGACCAGAATCGGAGAAATAATATTGAAAGTTGTTCCCCACTGAAACATTTCTGCACATGTATTTGCAGTTCATCACCTAAAATCAATATTTTGGCATTTTCATAGAATGGGAAATCCACTGGAAAACTATTGTGAGTTATATAACTCTAATTCAACAGACAAATACTGTAGGATGTTTTATGTTCCTGATGGGGAGGGGGAGGAAACTATAAAGAGTTTAAAATCCACCTCAGAGATTCTGAAATAAATTACTGAGTTAAGAAAAAAACATTAAATATATGTTTTGACTTTCTTCAACCTCGCAGCATTACACCAATGCAACGTGGGATTCAACAGTCATCACAAATCATCACAGATGAACCACCAGTGTAAAATAATCCAGTGGAATATTCTGAAGAGCATTGGCCCCATTTTATTTAGATTGGCTAGTATTGCTAAATTACTAGATTAAATCTGTTTAATTTGGTAATCTCTGGCCATTTCTCATTGTCAGTCTCCATATCTGTGCTGACTTTATGACAAGCTTATACAAGACATTAGAGTTGTACCAATGAAAGCTACTCAACATAATTATTGTATTGTAAATTATGAAATTATGTCAGGTTCAAAATGCAAAATTGAGCTCCCTGATTTGAAGCAAGGTTTGGAATCTAAGGCAGGAAGCACTGAAGATGACATAATATGCAGTGTTTTTCTAGAAGGGCAGGTAATTATCAACATTTCTGTCATAAGATGTACACAAAAGCTTTAAAGAGATTTTATACATTCATAATGTTAAGATGTTATCAACATAGGGAAAAGGAGACAAACATGTTCCTCATTCCAGGATGCTATAATCACTGGTGAATATATGTCATGAAACACAAGATTTTTATTTAAATGGTCTATTTGCAACCGTTTCTTGTAGTCTCTTTCCCTTTTTTGCTAACAAAAGTTGTGGTTTATCCAGGGCTTTTTTCTTTAAAAAAAGGTGCTGGAACTCAGAGGTGCTGTCACTGGGAGCGATGCCGGTGTCTGTAAGAACCGCCTCTTGCTACGGCATTGCTGCCTGTCTTTTGCACCCCCGCCCCTGTGGCTTGGAGCCACAGGTGGTGGGGATTTTCCTCCCCACAGCCGCCGTGGGGATTCCCCTCCATGCAGTTGCCATGCCGCAGCCCATGCTGACCCCCCACCCGGAGTTGCTCCGAACCCCCACCCAGAGCTGTGTTCCTCATGGCAGCGGTCTCCGGCGCTGAACAGCTGACGGCCTCCGGCACCATCCCTGACACCAGCTGAAGATGCCCAGCCACAGAGCACTGCATCGGGCCACCCGGCGTCTCCAGCGGCAAACAGCTGATGGCCTCTGACCCCGGCGTCTCCAGCGGCAAACAGCTGATGGCCTCTGACCCCGGCACTCATTCACTAACTGCCCCGTTGCTTCCAAACACAGTAAGTGAGCGAGCAAGTGGCATTTGGAAAAATTTAGAAGTGATGGGGCAGTGAGTGAGTGAATGAGAAAATGGCATTTGGAAGCATTTGGAAGCATTTAGAAGCAACGGGGCAGTAAGTGAGTGTGTGAATAAGCAAATGGCATTTGGAAGCGACGGGACAGTAAATGAGCGAGCAAGCGAGAGGCCTTTGAAAGAGACAGAGTGAGTGGGGGAGAGACTGAACGAGGTGCCTTTGAAAGAGACGGAGGAGTGAGTGAGAGCGACTGGAGGCTTTTGTGAGCAAAGTGTGAGTGAGTGATGGGGCTTTTGCGAGTGAAGGTGTGAGAGAAAAAGGGAAAAGTGAGGGGGAGAAGGGAAAAAGAAAAGGCACTGACTTCTGATTTCCTCTGTTGCAGGAGTAGAAGGAAGCATTAACACTGAACCTCAACTTTTTACTTTTCTATAACATTATAAACTAGCCATTTCTATAATAGCATTTTCAAAATAGAAGACATTATGGGTGAGTGAGAGAGAGAGAGAGAGAGAAAGAGATGAGATTCTTAACTGAAATGTACAAAGAATATGGGAGATCTATGCAAGGACTTAATGTGGTTTTGGGAACACTTCCTGACACATAACGTCAGCTGATATTTAGGGCTGAGTTGGTGTCTTTCATTTTTTTTAATGTGGCTTGTTTGAACCTGGAACAATTCTGTTCTTTTTTGTTGTTTTTGTTTCCAAAACTTTATTTCTTCTGAACTAATGTATGATTCACTTTTCCATTGGATGAACCATTTCTGTTTCCTGGACTTTTCCTTCTGTTATTTTTCTTTGTGAGGTTTTTGTTTTTTCTTTTTTTTTTCTTTTTGGAGATATCAACTTTTAAATGCAGTTTGTTAAAGCAATTCAACACGGATTTTTCCTTTTTTTCACAATACAATAGCCTCTCATTATAATAATTGAGAGCCAGGGTTGCTAGCAATTGTAAGGGCTGAAGTTAATTTAAAGGGATTTGATAAAGTAAATCAAAGTCTCCTTTTCGATAAAGTGGAAAAAATGGGCTTAATGGCCCCACTGTGCATGGATTCACAGTTATTATTATTTATTATTATTATTTAAACTTATATACCGCCCTTCTCCCGTAGGACCCAGGGGGGTTCACAAGGCAATTAAGACAATATAACAATACAAAAGTTAATAACAAATTAAAATAAATTAAATTATCCTTGATTAAATCTAAAACCCTTAACTCTAATTAAAAACCCCAATTACAATAGGTTAAAAATTAAAAGTTCTCAGTCCTGGCCGGAAAGCTCAAAGAGCCAGGTCTTCAGGTCCCAGTGGAACGAATGAAAATCTGGGGCAGTCCTGAGCTCTACGGGTAACTGGTTCCAAAGGGCAGGCGTGCCCACAGAGAAGGCCCTCCCCCTGGGTGTTGCTCTCCGGCAATCCTTTGCCGACGGCACCCTGAGAAGGCCCTCCCTGTGGGAGCGCACAGGACGAAGGGAACTTGAGCAGGTGTTCCCTCAGATATCCCAGACCCAAGCCATTTAGGGCTTTATAGTTCATCACCAGCACCTTGAATCTCACCCCGAGGGCAACCGGAAGCCAATGCAGCTCGCGGAGCAGAGGTGTTATGTGGGAGTATCGGGGAGCCCCCATCACAACTCGCGCAGCTGCATTCTGCACCAGTTGAAGCCTCCGAGTGGTCCTCAATGGCAGCCCCATGTAGAGAGCATTACAGTAGTCTAACCGGGAGGTCACGAGCGCATGAGTGACTGTGCGCAAGGCATCTCGGTCCAGATAGGGCTGCAACTGGCGCACCAGGCGAACCTGGGCAAAAGCCCCCCTGGTCATGGCTCCTATATGATCTTCAAAACTGAGCCGCGAATCCAGGAGGACACCCAAGTTGTGAGCCCTATCGACTTCAGAGTCATCCTGGTGAGATAGTCAGCATATAAATTTAATATGCTGACTAATATACTTTTTTTTTTCAAATGCCCCTATCAAGAATTGAATTTGAATGAAGTTTCAGAAAAGCAAATGTTCTGTCCTGGTGGTACTAAGCTCCCAAAGATCTAGCATGGGATAAATAAATTCTTCCTAATAAAAATAACTTCCTGCCTTTTTCTAATCATTTCTCCCCTACAGCAATTTTAAAAGTAAAACAAAGTGAAACAAACCACTACTCCCTCCATGCAGGGAAAATTTCCTTGAGTCATACTTGGATATCCTATTTGCAAATAATATCTTACTTACCTAGCTGAGATGGTGTAGTTGGGGAGCAGGGAGGAGTGCAAAGTTCCTGCCTTCAATGCAACTTGCCTGTGCAACATTTGGCAAGCTCAGCAGCAATTCCTATTGGCTTTCAAAAGCCAATAGCATAGCTGACTCAGGAATTCTCGGAGTTGAAGTCCTTGAGTCATAAAAGAGCAAAGCCCGCAAAAGGCTTTCGAAAGCCAATAACAGCACAGCTTGTGCAAAAGCTTTTATTTATTTATTTATTTATTTATTTATTTGCAAAAAAAAGATGCCGGAATGCCATTCTGAGCATTGTATGAGAAAAAAAGCCCTGGGTTTAACTATCAAATCAGTAAATCTATTGTCTTAGTAATTAATTTGGTTATATTCCCATTGTGAACCACAAGGCTTCCTGATCTGGAAAACAATTTAATAAGTAATTGCTGTGCTTCTCTCCAGCTTGAAGGAGAAAAAGAAGCTAAAGTAATAGAATTCACTAATTAGCATTAGCTCTATTTACTATACACATCACTAAGGAGGGGACCAGATGTGTATTTATCCCATAAAGAAAGTTATGTATTTATCCCATAAAGAAAGTTATGTAGATGCCGTTAGTGAATATCTGGAAGGATATCTTCTGAAAAATAAATGATGTTCTGATAGTTTTGTATTTTTAACAAGGAAGAGCTGCTAATAGTTTGAGTTTTCCTATTTTTCCTTGGAGAAAATTAAGTAGCATTCATTTATGGTTGTATATTAACGATTACTTTTCTAGCAAATTCTTCACTGAGCCATATAATACCTCCTAGTCACCACACAGCTAATTGGGAAGCAAATCTATGTTGTGATTTGTGATTAAGGTGTCTCAAAATCCCTGTTCTACAATTATTGATGAAGTAAATGATCCAAAGGAATCCCAGTCATCTGATGAGCTCTATTGCGGACAAAAAAGTCACTTACAGCTTGATTCTAACTCAGAAGCAAATCTTATTGAGCATGATCCAACCCCTACTATCAGTCAGGAGAGGTAATGTCTATTGATTTCCTTTGCAATTTACTTCCTAGTATCTTATGTGTATTTTTACAGCCAACATTTTCTGGAAATTAAAAGTCATAGAACTGATTCGTTCAGACATAACAGTGATGACAAGCTGAAGAGACGCAGGTCCCCAGCCCCATGAATGGAGAAGAAGCAGATGAATTCTACCTCTTCCTGCTTCCCTCCTAAAAAAATAAACATAGAAATTGAAATCCATGCTGCACTGGAATTGCACAGTTCAGCAAAGCTCTGCAGGATTGGATCAACATAGATAAATCTGACTTTTTTAAGAAAATGATCAGGAGGGAAAGCAATCTGCTTTGAAAATAATTTGATTAAAAAGCAAAATAAAATTGTTCAAAATAAATATGTAACTAATCATTACAGCTGTGCTTTTTCATGGGATAGAGGAGGGGATGGAGGGAGGAGATCTCCAAATCCATAATTGGATAATAGCTGTAAATGCATAAATACTACAATTTTAAAATATTGAATTATATTAGGCAATTTTGTATAAATTTGGTATAAATTATCCTGAAAGTTTAAGTAAATGAAAAATATGTAGAATGGACATCTCTTCATCCTGACTATGGCATTACTATAATGTAGACTCTTGATCTCAAAAGAGACATTCATGGCCACCAATGACCTAAGCAACTATTCTTAAACTTACCAGATCCCTTGTGCCATCTTTTAATTTATTTTTAGATTATTTTAACTTAAAAGAGATAGGATGCTATCCTCGGCATCAACTCCATTCCCCAAAATGTGTCTGAGTACCATGTAGATCATTGTTTTATTTGGAAATATACTCATAAAAAGGTAACGGTAAGCTGAATGGTTACATATATCAAGAAATTAATCAGGTTTTATGAAGATGCTTCACCCTGCATACCAGGAAGACTTCATCAGTGCAATGCTCAAAACTGGGTATTACCCTGAAGCATTTGTAGTCTGAAAAAGATCTGAAGAGTCTGTATAAGATTGATTGATGATTTGAGGTTTCCTGGAATCTGTTGATTAATTAGTTTCTGGAAATGGAGTTGTCTCCTTTGATTGATTCACTTTATCCGCTTGATATGTGTGGCCTGAATCTTATACGTAATTGCCTCTTCTAAAGAATGGCAATTAAAACTTTGGGAGTATGCATCAGTGTAAAAAATAATCTCATGATTGAAAAATAGAGTTTAACTCAATCTGGAAGAGGCCACTTATGTTCTCAGACTATATCCAAATGCTTGGTTTCCCTTAATATGCACAAGGCTTTAATATATCAGCTCTTGCCAGACTTTTTAAATAATATATAACTTTGTAGTTCAGATAGAAAATGTTATTGTTTATTCCAACCAAGACTCTTGGTTATATTGGCCACCTTTGTTAATCATTGGCTATTGATTTTACTTCAAAAATGGTTTTATATGCTAATCTCATGTTACTTTGAAACACTTACTGATTTTTATATAGCTTGTAAATCATTTTTCTATTTTTTTCTTATTCATTTTTTTGCTATTTCTGGGTTAGGGTTTTATACAACTATTGAAGAAAAAAGAAAAAAAATGAGTTGTGATAGGAAGAAGAAAAGGATGTTTATTTAAAAAAAAAATTCCTACCTCCAAAACAAGCAACCCTTTAAAAATGGTGAGAGGACTAACCGGTACATCTATGGTGAATATATTATCTCTTATGCCCATTTGTGAAATAACGTCCCACAAATATTACGTGTCATATTAATATACAACAAAGTCCTGAGAAATTTAAAGACATTCATTAAATTGTCTCATTTTTCCTTTTCATTTACGGTAAATACAGAATGATAAAGCTGCCAATCTTAGAAGAAAAAGAAACGATTGGGGATTATTTCTGTAATCCTTTTTAGGACATCATTTTTTCACATTTTAATGAATTAAGCAACACATTTTTCATAACCACACTGGAGCTCATACAGTTCAATTTAATGGAAACTCATCAGAGCATTGATAAAAAAAAACTCTACATATGAACAGTAAAAAAGGGGACAAAGCTTGAAATTGATAATTTAACTTTATATCTTCATTAAAATGATTAAATGTAATATATTAATATTTTAAGGGAGGCATGTATTTTTTATTGTTGCAATATATTGCTATTGACACAGATAACACATTAGAACAATTAATCAGTGGAACGGGTTGCCTCCAGGAGTTGTAGGTGCTCCAACATTGGAGATTTTTAAGAACAGATTGGACAACGATTTGTGTGAAATGGTTTAGGTTTTACTGCTTGAGCAGAGGGTTTGACTATAATACTTCCAAGTTCCCTTCCAACTCTGTTATTCTGTCATATACTAACAAAGGGTTGCATAGAGCAGCATTTCCCAAACTTAGGAACTTGAAGATGCGTGGACTTCAACTCCCAGAATTCCCCAGCCAGCTATGCTGGCTGGGGAATTCTGGGAGTTGAAGTCCACGCATCTTCAAGTTCCTAAGGTTGGGAAACGCTGGCATAGAGAACCTTGTTGTGCAGACTCAGATCTACTCTGCTAAGACTAAATCAATAGAGGGCATATTTTATTTATTTATTCGGTTTATTTATTTATTTTGTAAAACATTGTTTGCTAACCGCAATGACTAAATGCCTTCCCAGTAAGCTATGGGTGTCCTTTCAACTTTCCATTCTTTCCTACCTGTTGACATTCAAATACTAACCTAATCCAACCCTGCTTAAAGTTTTGAGATTGCTTAAACTCAGTTAGTGCTTCCACCTAGTTTAATAAATCCACAATACATATGCAAATATATCACTACACGTTTCTGTTGATAGCTGCATCTGTAATAAAGCATGGTTTTGTATTCACAAACAATGTAAAATGTATAGTGGGAAGAAGTCACAGCAGAATGATGTATGAAGCAGCTTTAGACTCACTGATCTTTCTGTGTTTGCTTTAACACTTGGAAACTGCTCTTAAGAGACTCCTGCAGAAATCCTTTTCATTTTACTTCAAAAGCCAGTACAGTGAACTTGGTATTTTTCTGCATATTAAACATGCATTCTAACTCTAAACTCTGGCACATTTTAAAATATGCCATTATTTAAATACCATGTTTTTCAGTGCAGAATACTATGCTATTTGAAGGTTGGACAATGCTTTGGTAAAACTGCAGCAGATATGTATCTGGGAGGCAACACTAATATCCCTAATGCATTTCATTTATTTATGAGTGTATACATTTCAACTTCAGTGATTTATATGCATTTTATTTTTTTTTTACATTTCAAATTCCTTATATCCTGCCACTATTGTGCATAAATTCATTCCCCACTCCTTATATTATCTAGCATTATAAACAGGAAGCAGATTATTTCAGCTTTTTATTTTATATCATAAAGATAACTATTGCTTTAAAATGTTGTTGTGGATACTTTTCTTATGCATTTTTCTCTCCCCTAGTCTGCTTTTAAATATAAATGCAAAATCAGTGCCAAGTAACCTTTTTTAAGAAATGTTCCACTTTTGATTACTTTTGTATCCAATCTAATTTTCCATACAAGATGTTCTTTTTCTTATGAATCAAGTTAAATAAAACATAACTCTTCTGTTCCTATTTGCTTGTTGATGACTCATTAATGAAGCCGATACAGTGCTTTCTCAAAGCAAGAAGAGTGAGAGGTGTTTAGATATTTAGAAATATTTTCTAGCTAATCTCTTAAGACAGAAAATGCTGAGAAGAGCAAATATACTATTGCATTTAGAACATCCAAAATTCTTTTCTCCCATGTCAGCTGGAATTCTGGGTTTTCTACCTTATGTTGTCTGGTAGTTGTGCTTCAACATTATCTACAGGTTTTCTTTCCCCACCCATCTTCTCCATCTTTTTCACACACAGCCTTCATAATACAAACAGACAATATTCACAACCAAGAGCTACAGCCCTGGGAAAACCACTTTCTCTATTTGGAAAAGAGTTTGAATGATAAATATGGCAGTTAATTGCAAAAACCTGCAAGCTAATCTAGATACTGACAACCATGCTTTATCCATGATTGTTTAGTAGAGCTTTGACTCAGGTGGGATTCTTGAAAATGCTTCACACACACCCTGCCTCACTCCAGAAATAAGGATGTGATATTAAGCTCTTTCATTGCAACATGATGATCGGAGTGTCACAAGCACCCTCCTCTGGATATTTGAGGTTCCTGCAGCAAAGGCCAAGGAAAAAGGTTGAAATAAGGTTGCCTTCCTTACAATCAGCCTGAGCTATACATTTCCAGAGGGAAAAGGAAAAAGACAAATCAAATCCAATACTTTCTGTAAAAGACGAGGCAATCTCAAGTCAGTCATCTGTTAACATAGCAAATGGGAACAAGCATCAGTAGGACATTGATGCTGATTTCAGCATTATGTCTGGTATTGCTGCAGAACATGCTTCTCTTGAAGCTAACTTTCAAGAATGGTTCTGTTTAAAGATTTACTTGATACACTTCCAGATGCTGCTTGGGGGATGATGGGACATATGATCCAGGAAGGACAAGAAGCTGGAAAAGGTTGGGGGTGCATATGACACACTTACCTACAGACTGAGGACAATTAATGTGTCACCTAAATAAGTATGAAAACCTGTTGATCAAGCTGCCAGAGTTTAGAGGAGTAAATTTAGTCGCAAATCACCAAGGCTCCACTTGGTGTTTAATTAGCTAGGCCTTTTCTCATCTGAAGCAGAGATGATAGCTTGTTAGGTTCTCTGTATGTCAGAACCCATATTCTAAGGGGTCTTTTCTCTTTCTTTAACTCAAACTACTTTCTCTTTTCATTTCTGGGTTCTGCCATAGTCCTGGAGGAGAGGGGTTATTGCCTTGGTTTCCTCTATTGCTATCTTGTAACACTTTGCTGCTTCTGCATACTTCTTCTGTGAACTATCTCTCTCCTTAATGTCAGCTAGAAAGGGAGTAGGGAGAAGAAAGGAATGCATCTCCAGCAACTGGTTTATCTCTGCGTTTGCAAAGGTGTAAAGAGCCAACAAAACATTGCTGCAGCCCAGAGATGATCTGATGTTATCTCTTCTTTCCCATCATGGACTTAACACCTGGGGATTGGCCTATTCAAACTGACTGGATGAACCATGGGGTAGGTTTGCTTGGGACACTTTTAACCTATTGATCTGAGCAGGAAACCCTCAGATCCTGTCTATTATGCCTGCTATCAGCTTCTCCTAATAAAAGCTCCTTTTGGAAGAAACTGGTTCCACGAGTTCTACTTTCTTAGGATGACACCGACACTGCATTTGTGTTAACATTGGGGTATATTGATGTTTGACCCAGTTTGTGAGAACTAGTAGTTATGTTTGTTAAACCTGGTACCTCTTTGCTCAGTACTTGGTGGGCAACATGATTAAAAAGGTAAAGGGGCAATGACACATTCATCATCAAAATCAACTGATGATACCATCCCAGAAAGTAGGCATAATAAATGTAAACCAGAGGCCCCACAGTTATCAAAAGCAGAAGGAGCAACTTCCTGATAAAGAAAGTTGTCTTTGAATGCATTGATATTACCAACTCTGTCTCCAATTAGTAAACTTGCACTGACTCTTATTTGCTTAGAAGCTGATTGCGGTCAAATTTACATAGCACTTTTGTTCTCCCCTTGACATATTCCTACAGCCACAGAGAATAGTGGGAAATAGTAGGAACAGATGGAAATAGACTATAATGATCTCCAATAAGGTAAATCAATGTCAGTTATTTGATCAAGCCATCAAAATTTTGAGTTTTTGTCTGATGAAAAATATTAATAATCAAGAAAGGAAATTCCAGCTACTGGGTCTCCTTTGGGAGGACAGTAAACCTGTTGTGGGCTGCGCAAAGAGTTGAGATAAGTAACCTGGGATGAATATATAGTATGTATTGTACCATGGTGGTGCAGTGGTTATATGCAGTATTGCAGTGTAATTTTGGCCACTGCCAGGAGTTTGATCCTGAATGGCTCAAAGTTGACTGAGCTTTCCATGTTTCCGAGGTTGTTAAAATGAGGACCCAAATTGTTGGGAGCAATATACTGATTCTGTCAACAGCTTTGAGAGTGTTTTAAAGCACTATGAAGTTGCACTAAAACCAGCTAATCTCCTTTAGCCTATGGATATGGATATGCTATGCAGTACGAAGTGTTCAGTTAACACAATTGTTAGAGGCACAAAAGCATGCTATCAGACCTATTTTATTAACTGGATATATTTCATTTAAATGTCATTTCCATCCAGGGACAACTGTTGCTCACACTCAACCAATTGTTCAGTAGTCTACAGTATTTGAATGAGGTCTAAGATTGCATTAAGGAAAACAGATTGATAGGTGTCTGTATGGAAGAAAACAGCCCACAACAAACAACAAGATGAATACATAGGATTGAAGTTTAAGCTGCCTTAATCTTAACCTTGATGGGAATCACTTCTTTTTAATCATGCACAATAATATATAAGAACTTCAAAATGAGCTAGTTTTGAGAGAAGCTGGCAATTGAGAAGAGTGAAGAGATGTGTAGTTTGGAGATCAAAGCAAAGGGTATGAAAAATTCTGCCATAATCATGCTCTACAAACTAACTTAAATCAACACAGGCAGTTTTATTATCTTATTTCATGGCTGTGAAAACCAATAGATTGAAAGCAATAGACAGTATATATAGCATCTATCCTAGTTGCATAACCACATGATTTTAATGGTGAGTTTAATCTGCAACATTTGGATGTGAATCAAATGATAAAGCAGTGATTTTGTGTTACAATTTGCAGAATAGGGCATCTTAGCACAGGCACACTCTCGGCTGCAAGGAGGACTCTTTTGAGATATGTGCCTTTCATATTATTTGCAAATCCTGGTAAGAAGGTGTCATCCATATTAGAATGTTCATGTATCTCCTGACTGACTGGTTTGACCAAAAGATGTTGAAAAAAATAAAATGTGTAATTGATAATAGTAAGGTTGATATATACATTGGGTGACAGAAAAAACCCCCAAGAACAATATGTGAGTAAAATTCATAAATTATCTATATAAAATCTATTCTCATCTCAGTTTCTGGTTGAAAAGGTGCTGATAACTGAGTTAACTCTATACCACTTTAATAAACTATGCCAAAGCCAATAGAAAAATACAATACATTAGATTTGTTCACAATCTTTTCTCCAATCTTCCAAAATGAAAGATAGAAAACAATAACTAAAACATTCTTCATACAAATGTCATCATAAATAATAAATAATAAACCTTTATTGTCAAAGTACAACATGTGTACATTGAGATTAGCTGAGCCTCCCCCTGTGCTCTCTCCCCCCAACACACAGTGACAACAAACCCTCCATCCCACCACACTATGTGAACCAACTACACCACACACCGGCCTCGCAAGTCAATTCTGCATAAGATTATGTCCCATTTAAAAACCTAACAGCCCACGGATAAAAGCTATTTTTCAGCCTGTTGGTACGGCTGGCTATATTCCTATATCTCCTACCGGATGGTAGTAGAATAAAGAGATACCGTCCAGGGTGTGAGTCATCCCTGAGAATCTTCCTCACTCTTCCAAGGCAACGAGCCCTGGCGATGTCATCCAGTGGTGTCAGGGAACAGCACACAATGTCTTGTGCTGTGCTCACTACCCTCTGTAATACTTTCCTATCCGCGGCTGTCAGACCAGCATACCAAACCACAATACCATACGAGAGGACGCTCTCTATAGTAGACCGGTAAAAGAGGGTCATTAGCCATTGTTCTACCCTGTTCTTCCGCAAGATCCTAAGAAAGTGAAGCCTCTGTTGGGCCTTTCTAGCCACCTGGGTTGTGTTAACTTTCCAGGTCAGATCTTCACAGAGGTAGACTCCCAGAAATTTAAAGGAGGAAACTCTCTCTACACAGTCCTCCCCGATGTAAAGTGGGGCAGGTTCCTCCTTTTTTCTCCTTTTTTCATCTCTCTGTTGTTCAAATCTGAGTCAGTTAGAATTCCCATCAGAGTTGACTCTTAGTAACAATGTTCACCTATAATGAAGAAAAACAAAACCACTCATGTAGATACATTTGGTTACTGTAGTGTTTTTCATTTTCACCTTGAAGCTTTTTTTAAGCATCATTTTTCCCAGAAGAATACTAAAGGCTTTTATGACCATTTTAAAGCAATGCTAGCCTCCCTATTCACTAAGGTTACATATATTGGTATTTTTCAAACAACCATTTGAGATAGATTGAGATTGACAAATTATAAAGTGCTGTCTTTGTTTTCAGTTTAGCAAATGACTCCCATTTCTTGATTGCAAAAAAGGAGGGATATAAAAATCTAATTCTGAGCTGCACAGATCCAACCACTTCTATATGGCAGCAAAGAGTAGATACAGTAGCTCTACTTTAGCATGTAGTATAAATCCAGCCACTATGGTTTATAAAATGTAGAATATGGCTTATCATGTATTTGGAAACAACAGTTATGATTTTACAGAATAAAATAGCATTTCTCAAATTATGGGTCATGACCACCAAGGAGGGTCACATACAATATGACCAGAGTGTCACAAAACTTTTAGAAAACTTATCAGAATTGTGTAAACAAAGGAGAAAGCAAAACCTTAAGACAGCTTTGATTGATGGCAGTTTGTTGACTAGAAAACCATTCCCCATCAGCTGATGACTACTGGTTTGAATCCTATAGTTTTGGGAGGAGAAATGTGCATCTTAATGAAATTCAGTATTTTAATCTACAATTTTGCATTTCTAGCCTTTTGAAATGGAAAAGGTTTAGTTTAATAGTATAGAAAATCTAACCATAACCATTCTATTGAAAGTGTTTTTGAAAATAAGTTGAAGTTACAAAAGCATGATGAAAAAAAGCTATGCATTTTTTAGCAAGTGGTGTAATGATCTTGCTCAGCCAAACCCAATGATATCATGGGGGTAGGATGTAGCCTTGGGAATTCATTTATGATTTTATGGAGTATTGTCCTGTAGAATTAAGAATCTCATGGTTAAATAAATCATAATCTGCAAACACCTAGAGGCATGCAAGGTCATAACCAAAAGCCAACATGGATTTGTTAAAAACAGATCATGCCAGACAAATCTTATTGCAATGTGACAAAATTAGTGGTCTCGTGAAATGCTGTGGATATAATTTAGTTAGACTTCAGTGAGGCATTTGATAAAGTAGACCACAATCTACTACTTGATAAGACAGAAAAATGTGGCTTAGATGGATTTGTACTGGCTGGCCAACCACATTCCACTTGTAGTCAATGGAACTGCACCTACATAGAGGGAAGTATGCAGTGGGGTACCCCAAGGCTCTGTCTTAGGCCCAGTACTCTTCAACATTTTCATAAATAATTTACATAAGGGGATTAAAGGGGAACACATCAAATTTTCAGATGACACCAAGCTGGCAGGAATAGTCAATACTGAGGAAGATAGACTTAAGATACAGAAGGATCTCAACAGACTTGAACACTAGGCCCTTTCAAACAAAATGAAATCCAGTGATGAGAAAAGTAAGAGTCTACATTTAGGCAGGAAAAACCAAAACCACAGGTATAGAATAGATGGTGCCTGGCTCAAAAGTAATAACTGAGAAAGGAGTTCTCATGGAAAATTACTTAAACATGAGCCAGCTGCCAAAAAGCCAACCCAGTCCTAGGCTGCATCAACAGAGGGACAGATTCAAGATCAAGTGAAGTGTTAGTATGACTTTATACTGTTTTGGTGAGACAGCACTTGAACTATCCAGTTTTGGTTGCCCTTATTAAAAAAAGGTGTTGAGATTCCATAAAGAGTGCAAAGAAGAGCAACATGTGGAGTGGTTGGGGGACTGGAGGCTATACCATATGAAGAATGGTTGAGAAATTTGGGTATATCTAGTTTAATGAAGAGAAGGACTAGGGGTGACATGATAGCAGTGTCCCAATACCTAAGGGGTTGCCACAAAGAAGAAGGAGTCAAGCTATTCTCCAAAGCAACTGAAGGCCGAACAAGAAGCAATGGATGAAAACTAATCAAGAACCAACCTAGAATTAAGAAGAAATTTCCTGACAATGAGAACATTGTCTCCAATATTGCCTCCAGAAGTTGTGGGTATTCCAACACTGGAAGTTTTTAAGTAGAGATCGGACAACAATTTGAAATGATAGGTTTCCTGCTTGAGCAGTGGGTTGGACTAGAAGACCTCCATGGTTTTCTAACTCTTCTGAAGTCTGTTATTATTCAAATTATCTGTTGTAGGAGAAGAACAAGCAGAGCTGGGGGTTGGAGTTAAGCACATCATCAGTTTAGCATCCTTGCATTCCTTAAGCACTTCAAGTCCAACCCCTCTTGAATTCTATTGACCCTTATCTGGCACTTTTTAGCACTGAAGCTTAGTTGAACAGATCTTGTATATAGGCCTGATTAAATCTTCTGTCTTTCAACCTTATGAATTGTCCTGATTCCTCGTGCCTGACATTAAGCAGATAAGGATCAATGGAATTCATGAGGGATTGGATTAGGAGCGCTTGTGGGACTGGAAGGACTCTAAACTGATGACATGCTTAACTCTACAGCTTTGCCTGCTTTTTTACATTTATTTTATAAAACAGAAAATTCTATGAAACTTCATAACATAATAAATACCATCAGCTGAAATCATGCAACTGTGATTACTATGGTAAGTGAAATCTCTATTAGAAATCATTTCCACAGGAAGATAAATATACTCAAGGCAGACTGTTTGACAGGATTCAAATATCCTCCTTTTCAGATTATATCTAAACCCTTTAATGCACAACTATCTTTGATTTACTTTTTCCTAAATATTCAAGCTATTCCTGCTTATTGTAAAACCTTTTTATAAGCATATTGTCACTGTAACATATAAGATTTAGGTGAAAGTATAGAGGTATGGATAAACTATTGAATTTAGTGCCAAAGGATCTGTTCAATGTAAAGAAAACCAACTGGATGTGTAACAGAACAAATTAATGTGAAGCACAGACACACTGAATTCCCATCTGCATTATGGTTACTACAGGGGTGCAATATTGTCAGTCAGTATTGTGGCTATAACTCTGTGTGTGACTAAAGCCTTGTTATTTTATAGAGCATATAAAAGCAGGGGCTTAATGACACTGGAACTGCTGGCCAGAAATGGTCTGCATTTTGGTAGTTTGAGCCCAGCTCTATGAGATAGAGTGAACTCCCATCGCTCAATCCCTAGCACTTGCCTCCCCAACAGTTCGAAAGTATTCAATATTGCAAGTAGATAAATGGATATTACTTTGGTGGGGAAAAAAAGCCTAGCTTCATTCATGTGTATGAAGAACAGAAGCCGGAGCTGGACCTTGCTGGACACGAGGCATCACATTGTGAACAAGGTGAGGCAAGGCAAGGCATAGCAATGCAAAGCAAGGCAAGGATAGACAGGTGGAGGAGCCTAGAAGAGCCAGCAACATGAATGCTGCTAATTAATTGGTGTAAAGCTAGTTCACCTCCTGTGGTGCACCAAGTATAGCCATGCAAGCATCAAACAGAATGCATTAGCAATTTAGACTGTCATGATTGCATTGTGTATGTGTAGATTTTCCTGACACTGTATGCTGCACACTAAATAAATGGAGTCTGACGCTTTTCAGCAGATTTATTAATGACCAGCAAATGAGCTAATCAGCAGGTTGAATGAACCTTTATTGTCAAAGTACAACCATGTATAGATTGAGATTGGCTGAGCCTCCCTTCGTGCCTCCCCAACTCACAGTGACAACAAACCCTCCATCTTGTTACACCATATGAACTAATTGCACAACACACCAGCCTCGCAAGTCAGGTTAATGATATTCATATGATGCAACATTACAAAGGGTAGCAACAGCAAACTAGATAAATAAATAATGAATAGGTAATTAGGTAATGCCAGCTGAATTCAGGATGGAGTGGGACTTGTATGCTGGAAAAAGAAAGTCAACAATAACAAACATACTTGGCTGCATAACTCTAGTTGAACACTAGTTGGCAGCAAACAGAGATAAAATGCTAGACCTTTTTGCTGTCATTTAGTGTCTATCTAGATCTCTGAAGCCCAGGTTTAGTAGTCCTAAAAACAGATGGATGTGCATAAGTATATTTGTGTACATACCAATTTCTCTATCTTTATACCTTCTCCTTAAATCCAGGAACTCAACTAAGATATCAGATAAATATTTGTTGATCTATAATTATAGTATAATATTCACATATTACATTAAGCATTAATGAGGTTCATTTTTGGCTAAGCATGATGTATGTAATGTTCATGTCTCACACACACCTGAAAATCAGAGTTCCCTGGCTTGTTCAATAAACCTGGATTTAAAAATTCTAGCTTACTATAATGGAGGAAGCCATCCATTAAAACATATTTTAAAGCAGAATAAATTTAGCTTTTCTGCTAAGTAGTATCTTAAGAACTGAAGAGAACTAATGTGAATAAAATGCTTGAATCTGCATTTATTTATTTTATTATTTATTATTTAAACTTGTATACCGCCCTATTCCCGTAGGACTCAGGGCGGTTTACAGGGAAAAATTAAAAATACATACATACAAAGTTAAAATCGATTAAAACTAAAATTAAATTAAGTCCCTGAATTTAAACTAAAACCCCATTAACAAATAATTAAAACCCCTCAGTCTGGGCCAGACAGCTCAAAAAGCTAAGTTTTCAAATCCCTGCAAAATGAGCGAAGGTCGGGGGCAGTCCTAAGCTCCGTGGGAAGATGGTTCCAAAGGGCCGGCGCGCCCACAGAGAACGCCCTTCCCCTGGGGATAACCCATCGGCATTCCTTGACCGGCGGTACCCTAAGAAGGCCCTCCCTGTGGGAGTGCACGGGACAATGGGAAGTTGATGCCGGCAGCAGGTGTTCCCTTAAATAATCCAGACCCAAGCCATTTAGAGCTTTATAGGTCATTACCAGCACCTTGAATTCAGATGTGAAGATCAGTAGGTAACAATATATTACAGACTTCCAAATTTGGTGCTTTCAAGATATACTGTATTGTGCTATACTTCTAGATATCATAATCCCAAATCAAGACACTTCCTCTCTTATTATTAGTACACAGTTAAGGATAAGTACAGTGTTGAGGGCTGTGCATAATTTTAAACAGCAGCATATTTTGACTGAGAATAACATTTCCACAGTGCAACAAACAGTATTATAGTTTACGTTTGGTTAGTTTATGTGTGAGGCAGCCACTGTAGTTTGCGAACACTTTGGCTTTATGTGAAAGTGACCAAATGAGGCAAGTTAAAAAAAAAAAACTATAGTTCAATATAATTGTGATTTCAGATACTAAGTCAAAAGGTAAAATGAAATGGAAATAAAAGGCTAAATCTCTTTGTCTGACTCTGTAACTATAATATCACTCAAGTATTTATATGTGACCAACAGAAACTATTGATCAAATTCATACATCATGCTAAGATCTGGTCCCTGGTATGGCTTCCAGGGTTGCCAATAGCAATGCTTTTCCTTAAATAAAAAAGAGCATCTTAAGTAACCTATGTCATTAAGTGAGTGGATAGATCAAGATGTTATTACAGGATCCTTGGTGCTCTCTGACCTTTGTTTTCTTGCAGTCACTTCATTTCCCAACTATGCAACATTATTATATGGTTCAGTCCTGAGCTATAAATAGTCTCTTATATTGGTACAAAGTTTTGTTTTTTTTTTTTTGGGGGGGGGGGTTGGGGGGAAATAATTGAGAATTACAAACTGCCATTATCACACTTGTGGGGATCAGGAAGTGACTTGGAGGATGGAGAACAGAAATGATGTCAATAACAATAATAGCATATTCTTAGACAAATTATTTAATTATTG
Source organism: Vipera ursinii (assembly GCF_947247035.1). Classification (NCBI taxonomy): domain Eukaryota; kingdom Metazoa; phylum Chordata; class Lepidosauria; order Squamata; family Viperidae; genus Vipera; species Vipera ursinii. Next base: position 37,760,291 of record NC_139521.1, on the reverse strand, counting down.
GTTGTCATATAATTGTTAACCTCTTTGGTAGCATCCGGCTATTTGCAATGATTAGTTTTGGCAGTAGGAAAAAGAGTAAGAAAGTAGCCGTATTCATTGACTTTGTATGAATTTGCTGACTGGTGTCAATAGCATTCAAGAGGTCCTCAGCCTTACAACATGGAGTGCATAGAATATCTCTTTAACTCTTTTCCAAGACAAATGAAAGGAACTGCCAACAGTCTGCATCTGGAAGAGAGTTTGTTAAATACTGGCTAATATCAGTGTTGTAGACTAGGTGGTCTTGGTTCGCTATGTGAACAGTCCATTGTGATGTTTTCAACAAGCACAATAATAATATCCATGGTTTAATGACTAATGTATACTTGAGTTTGCAAATGATTGGTGCAAGGCAACTTGTTCCAGGGGAGCCACGTTTCTTTTAGAGCTTCTCAATAAAAAAAACCACCATCCTCCTCATCCTCCTCCTCCTCCTCCTCCTCAAGGTTGGGAGCAGTGAAGGAGAAGAGGGATGAATAATTGTAATTGTGTAGTTGATGGAGCTCTCTGAGCTTGGTTGTTTGCTTGCAGACATTTTGTTATCTGCCTACTTTAACCCTGAGGTACATATATTCTCTTTGTTATAGTTAACTATGTTCCATTTCTCTAGTTACACAGAAGCCTACAGTCACCTTACCTCAAAATATTCTTGTGAAAGGCAGCATCATATTCCAATGATTCAAGCTAGTTCAGACAGGTGTTCCTGGCACTTGATTATTGAAATAACCTACACTAGTGTATGTCTACTATATGTATGAGTGACACCTCATAGACAGCAAAACTACAATATATACACATTCACATGCATTTGTATGTAAGAGAGAGAGAAAACGATAACAGTATGATTTTATTTGTATACACTCTAAACTAATTGGAGTCCTACATTTTCCCAAAGATACTATATTTTGTGTGGAATAAGCTGCAAAAGCTGAGCACATTCAGCCAAAATCAAACAAATCACAGAATAGCTTGTAATATGATGTGTAAATTCAGCATTGTATCTGCCTAAAAAAAGTCAGGTTGCTACTAAGATTGCTAGATTAAACTGAGAGCAGATTTCTTTTCCTTGAAATTTGCCAAATGAAATGTTGCAAAAAAAAATCAGCTTGTTATGCAGCTCTAAAAAATTCACAGCAGTTTTGAAGATTGTAAACATTAGGGAGAAATCTCTTCCAATTTCAGGAGTCTGCAGCCTGGTGTAGCTTCTTTGCTCTGTGCAACATCTTAAAATCCTTCTGCAGTTTAGATTTTATGGTTGTTGTGTAATTAATTCCTAAGAGCTCCTTTCAGATTAACGAACTTCCACTGGCCAGATGATTAATGAAGATGAATCACTATTTTTTAGCAAGGAGATCTTAATTAGAAATCCTCTAAATGTTGACCACATAAAAGGAATTGTTTCTTATTAGGCTACTATTCAAATGTTTTGTGTTAGTCTCCCTCGCTACTCTTCAATTACCATTCTATTCTTGACCTATTTTTTTCCAGTTTCCTCTCGCACAGCAGTTTTGCATATAATACTCATAGATCAGAGATGCAGCTACTATTTAGTAGATGCTTGAAAGCTGGGTCTATTTTAAGAAGCATTTACCCCTTCCAGTTGGGAGGGAAGAAAGTGTATAAAAATCCACTTATAGGTTCCTGGTTAATTTGAAATAGATCTGCAAAAAGATCAGTATTAAACAAGGCAATAACAATAGTTATTGAGAATCCTACATTTTTTTAAAAAAAGGTGTGGAGCTTCTAAAACTCTTGCAGATTGTACATTTTATTCAGTTTTAAAATCTGGATTCTCATATTGCATTATGTCATTTGAGCAAGGCACAATTGGTTGATTCTCACAACCATCAATCCATGAATAATAGTTGGCTAAGCACAGCAGCTGAACTCATACAATTTGCTAATTTTACAAATGGGTGCTCTGCAGATGTATTGAGTTTATCCTTGCCAACATAATTGGAGGGCACCACAAAAGTGCTGTTTAGCACAACATGTTTGCTTGACCAGGACTGATGTATAAGTCACAATTAAAGCTTAACCAGTGTGTGAACCCTGCTATATTTCTAGCAATTAAATACTCCTTGGGCCTTATGTTCGCTTATTTCTCCTATTATGCAGTATGTTCTTTTTTCTGTTCTGTGAAGATATGAAAACTCTATCCTCTCATGGACTTTGGAATGTGAAATGGGGCAGAACAACTGTCTTGTAAGATGTAAGAGGACATGGGAGAAATAGCAAGCATCCTTTATGTTAATCAAGTTTTAGTACACACTCTAGGAACCTGGCATTTTTACTGGCTGGTCCTTTGCTTCATTTTTTTCAGGGACCCTGAACCATTAATCCCCCTTGATAGGTCTATATTTCTGTCCACAGCCCTCAAATGGTTTTCTCATATTCATCCAGCCAATTAGTGTTCCTAATCATATAAAAGCTGTATTCAGTTTTTTAAAAGTGTTGTAAAAAAATGTCATATTTGTTGAAATCATTAGTGTTATTTTGATTGCCCAATTAATTCAGTTTCCATAAAGAAACAAAGAAACTTTCAAGTTCATATCAAAACCGATGGGAAAGAAAGTGGATACCATTACTTCTCTTTTATATTAGTAGCAAAATGTGACTGCTAATATATGTTTGAATGTTCTGCCTGTTGAAATCAATGGTGAATAAAAACAATCCTCTATAATGTAAACAACATGCACCTAGACGCACATAACATATAGAATGAAATTCCTTCTATTTATTGTGTAACCTTAGCTGTCTAGCTGTCTGACTGTCTGTCTGTCTGTCTGTCTGTCTATCTATCTATCTATCTATCTATCTATCTATCTATCTATCTATCTATCTGTCTGTCTGTCTACCTATCTATCTGTCTACCTATCTATCTGTCTATCTATCTATCATCTATCTATCTATCTATCTATCTATCTATCTATCTATCTATCTATCTATCTATCTCTATCTATCTATCTATCTCGACTATATATCTATATATATCTATATATATCTATATCTATATATCTATATATCTAGATCTAGATCTAGATCTAGATCTACAGATAGAGATAGAGATAGATAGATAGATATCTATATCTATATCTATATCTATATCTATCTATATCTATATCTATATCTATATCTATATCTATATCTATCTATCTATCTATCTATCTATATATATATATATATATATATATATATCTGTCACTATCTCTCTATCTCTATCTCTATATCTATATATGAGATTTTTTATTCTTCTAATTACAAAATGCACTTTAACTTCTGCTGGGATGTCAAGAAATGTCAAGTTATTATTTTTATTTTGTAGCACCATTGCATAGTTATACATTTAACATACTTATTCAGAAAGAAATCAGCAATGAATAGAATAGAATAGAATAGAATAGAATAGAATAGAATAGAATAGAATAGAATAGAATAGAATAGAATAGAATAGAACATTGGAGGTCATCTAGTCCAGCCCCCTGCTCAAGCAGGAGAACCTATACCATCTCAGACAGGTGAATGTCTAGGGTCTAGTCTCTTGTTGTCTTCCTCTACCCTGTATTGTCTCTTAGCAATATTAGAGCAAAGAAAACTTTGTTTATACTATGAAGAAAATGAAGCAGTGCTCATTTTGCTCTCACCAGAAGTAAAGAATTTTTTATCTCTCCTCCAGCAGGGCTGCCTTTTCTTCTTTAATTCTTATCCCACATTTAAGCAGCAAATTCCAATTACATAGTCTATATCTTTTCTGGAAGCCTATTGTGTTGAAACTGCCTAATTCTCTCTAGTATGTTAATGAGTAAATAGGAACTCTAATTATGATGGACTCAGTAGGGTCAATCCCATAGTTATCTATCTTTATAAAAGTCTTATTGCAGATCCAGGACTTCTGCAACTTTCAGGTTTAACAGATAAGAAGTAGCAGAAAAATAAATGATCTAGCTCTATGAATACACAAGGCATCAACCTATTTTATTTTATTTATTAAACTTTTATGCTGCCAATCTCTTCTGTAAGATGACTCTGGGCAACTTATTTTATTTGCAGCTTATTTTATTTACTGGATTTATACTCCAAAGCACTTGAGAGCAGGTCAAAAATTAACAGGTGGACAAGAAGATCACCAAGGTCCCCTCCTGACCATGTTATTCTCTGTTCTATGAATGCAAGTTCAAAGGACTAGGGGTATACATTGCATTAAGGTTAACCCTTTTATCATTTTCAAAGTAAAAGAGAAAGGTGACATGCACCTGAAAAGGATTTCCTAGCTTCTCTTGGGTTCACACATTATAGCAAACCAGCTTATTTTCTTCACTTTGGGTTTTTAAGTTGTATATTTAGTAGGCCATTGTAATTATTCAATAAAACAATGAAATAAAGTACAATTTCTATGAAGTGTGTAATAACCAACTATAGCATGCAATCCTGTTGTTGTTAGCTGTGAAGTCATGTCCGACCCATCACGACCCTATGGACAATGTTCTTCCAGGCCTTCCTGTCCTCTACCATCTTCTGGAGTCCATTTAAGCTCACGCCTACTGCTTCAGTGACTCCATCCAGCCACCTCATTCTCTGTCGTCCCCTTCTTCTCTTGCCCTCAATATTTTCCAGCATTAGGCTCTTCTCCAATGAGTCCTTCCTTCTCATTAGGTGGCCAAAGTATTTGAGTTTTACCTTCAGGATCTGGCCTTCTAAAGAGCAGTCAGGGTTGATCTCCTCTAGGACTGACCGGTTTGATCGCCTTGCAGTCCAAGGGACTCACAGGAGTCTTCTCCAGAACCACAGTTCAAAGGCCTCAATTCTTTGGCGCTCAGCCTTTTTTATGGTCCAGCTTTCCCTGCCATACATTGCAACTGGGAAGACCATAGCCTTGACTATATGCACTTTTGTTGACAGGGTGATGTCTCTGCTTTTTAGTGTGCTGTCTAGATTTGCCATGGCTTTCCTCCCCAGGAGCAAGCATCTTTTAATTTCTTGGCTACAGTCCCCATCTGCAGTGATCTTGGAGCCCAGGAAAATAAAATCTGTCACTACCTCCATTTCTTCCCCATCTATTTGCCAGGAATTGAGAGGGCCGGATGCCATGATCTTGGTTTTTTTAATGTTAAGTTTCAACCCAAGTTTTGCACTCTCCTTCTTCACCCGTAACAAGAGGCTCTTTAGTTCCTCTTCACTTTCTGCCATTAGAGTGGTATCATCTGCATATCTTAGGTTGTTGATATTACTTCCGGAAATCTTAATTCCAACTTTTGATTCATCTAGCCCTCATCATGCAATCCTACAGCCATTCAATTTTTCAGGATAAGAAGTTGCCATTCTTGGTGAGTAGCTGAAATGGGCATCTTGGAATGAAGATGAATTAAACCATGTTGCAATAGAGTCCATTAAACTGGCAGTTACTCTTTGATGTAAATGTTCATATGCATCTCACACTGCTCTCTTTCTCTTTCTTTCTTTCTTTCTTTCTTTCTTTTTTAAAATTTTATTGCAAATTTTATTATTTAAAACTTTGGACAAAGTGTTAACGGTCTGACATTCCTTCTTGTCTACATCATTTTTGTATTTTATACACACATATACATTTTATGTACATATCATTTATATACAATTATACAATATTCGATCTTATCAACCATCTTATTCTAATAATGTGTGAAATCAGCATCCTGTGTATCTCTATTTAGACCTTCCTTTCTGTTCCCATCATAAGTAAAACTTATTCCAAATTTTGTAATAATCTGACTGATCCTTATTTTTAATTTCCCTAGTTAACTTGTCCATTTTTCTGCACATGCCCAAATTTTATTTATTACTTCACTCTCATCTGGTATTTCACTATTTTTCCATTTCTGGGCAAATGTTATTCTTGCTGCCATGATGATGTGTATCATTATATATAACTCTTCTTTGGTATATTTCTCTGTTGTTATGCCAAATAGGAGAAATTCTGGTCTATAATCTACTCTCTGTCCTGATATTTCTTCTACCCATATCCATATCCTTTGGCAATACTTTTGTGTCTTATTGCAGGACAACCAAACATGAAAGTAAGTACCTATTTCTTCAGAACATTTCCAACAGCTAGGGGATATATTTTTGTACATCTTAGCTAATCGAGCTGGAGGAGATGCCACCGGTAGAACATTTTATATAAATTTTCTTTCTAAGCTGAGGCCAGTGTTATCTTTTTATTTCTATCCCAGAGAGTTTGCTATATATAAAGATTGATACTGTGTCCCAAATTTTTAGCCCATGTCAACATTAGTTTTTTAACTTGTTCCTCAATCATTTTATACCCCAGTAGCAGACTATACAATTTCCTTATTTGTTTCTCATCTGGCCCCAATAAGATTTTATCCAATGCAGTTTCTTGAATATTTATCCCCCACTCTTTCTTATCTTTCCCAAATCGTGTTTTTATCTGTAAGTAAGCCCACCATTCCAATTTTATCCCTTGTTGTTCTAGTTCCTATCTGGATTTCAATTCTCCCACATCATTCATAATATCTTTGTACGAGATGCTATTTTCCAAATTGAACAAGTTTGGATAAACTATCGCCTCGAGGGTGGACAGCCAGACTGGTACTTTAATGTAATTTTGTTTTCTAATTTTATTCAAAATTCTGAGTAGCGCTTGTCTAATCCGATGTTTTTGAAAATGTTGATGTAGCCCTTGTTTTTCATTCCATAGGAATGCGTGCCAGCCTAATTGCAAATCATGGCCTTCTAAAATTAATAATCTTTTATTCTTTAAAATTATCCATTCTTTAATCCAGGATAGGGCCGCTGCATGGTAGTATGTTTCCCAGTCAGGTAGTCCTAAACCCCCATTTTCTTTGGCATCCTGCAAATGTTTCATTTTAATCCTCGGTTTTTTCCCTTGCCATATAAAATTTAGTGTCAGTTTGTTCAGGTTCCCGAAAATGTTTTGATCTAATTGTATAGGAATACTTTGGAACAAGAATAGGATTTTAGGTAGTACATTCATTTTTATGACAGCAATTCTCCTTATCAGTGAAAGACTCAAGTTTCCCCATGTTTCCAGGTCTTCTTTTATTTGTTTCACTGTTTTATCGTAATTGTCTTCTTTGATTTAAGTACATCTGGACGTAATAGTAATTTCTAGATATTTTATCTTCTTAACTATTTGTATATCCATAATCCTAGCCAAATTTTCTTTCGGTTTATTCGTCATATTTTTTACAATCATTTTAGTTTTACCCTTATTTATTTTCAGCCCAGTGGCTTCACCATATTTATCTAGTTCTTCCAATAGTTTTGGTCCCAATTGTTGTGGATCCTCCATAATAAAGACCAAATCATCCGTGAATGCTTGAAGTTTAAAAAAATTAATTTCTAATCCTTTTATATGCGGTTCATTTCTAATTATCCTCGTTAGGACCTCTAGCATCAGTATGAATAATAATGGGGATAGAGGGCATCCTTCTTGTGTTCCTTTTTGTATTTGAAATTTCCTGGTTACTTCCCCATTTATTATTATTTTGGCTTCCTGATTAGAATATATTGTCCTAATTATATTTATAAATTTTTCACCCATATCCATATACCTAAGTTGTTGATATATAAATGACCACTTAACATTATCAAAGGCCTTCTGAGCATCTAAAAATAGTAACACCATTTGTTGTCCAGTATGTATTTCATAGTATTCTAGCGTGTCCAATATTATCCTAATGTTGTGTTTAGTTTGTCTTTTGGGTAGAAATCTGTTCTGTGTTCTGTACCAGCCTGCTACCGGCCTTGCAGAAAGGCAACCCCTGTACAAATGGTAGAGACTGGAAAACAACTGAGGCTGGAAAGCGTCTGCCAAGTTTAATTCACAAGCAAAACAACAGAACATGAAACAAGATACCGGAACTTTGATCCTCAAACGGAGCGGTTGCTTTCAGCAACCAGCCCTTCCCCAAACACTCCCTTTATTAGAGTTCAGGGCATGGCCTCCCTGTGCCTCCTTCCGAGGAGTCCCACAGCCTTTCTCTGCTTGCTTCTACTGGTCTGCCTCCTGCGTCGGGCGTCCTTGAACAGGGCCAGCTGTGGGTCCTCTTCATCTGCACTGTCGGGCTCGCGCAGCTGAGAAGAGGGGCCTGGCTGAGGGCTCTGCGAAGCCTCCAAGCCATCATCAGCAAGTTCATCTTCAACACCCTCCTCCTCCCCCTCGTCTGAGTCATCCGAGTCATCCGAGCCGGCTGCCGGACCCACAGGCTGACCCTGAGTCACAACATTCTGATCCACATGTATAAAATATTTTTAAAATCTTTTTAGTCGCTCAGCTATAATTGTTGTAAATATCTTGTAATCAGAGTTAAGTAAAGATATTGGTCTATAGTTTTGGATTGATGTATGGTCTGTGTTACCTTTTGGGATCAGGACAATATTTGCCTCTGACCATGACTTTGGAATTTTTGCTTCATCCAGGACCGTGTTGAACACATTCAATAAAGGTTGTCCTAAGATGTTTTGTTGTTCCTTGTAGATTTCTGTCGGAAGACCATCAGGGCCCAGTGCTTTATTATTTTTTGTTTATTAATGGCTGTAATCACCTCTGCCATCCTAATTTCTTCATTCAACATATTTTTTTATTTCATCTGTAACTTTTCATAGTATTGCTTTTTTGAAACATTCCTCCACTTTCTCTTCATTTTCCTGGTTATCTTCCTTGTATAATTTCTCATAAAATTCCTGGGCTATAATTTTTTTCTCCTCTTCTTGGTAGTGTATTCTCCCTTTGTCATCTCTTAATTTACTAATCCATTTTTTCTCCTTTTGTTGTTTCAATTTGGGTGCAAGCCATTGACCAGGTTTGTTTGCATTTTCAAAGAATGTCTATTTTATACGTCTTATCTGTTGTAGTAATTTTTCTTTTTCTACAATGTTAAGTTTATGTTTAATTAAGTCCATTTGTCGTTTTACATTCTTTTTTTGTGGTTCTTGTTGGAGCATTGTTTCTAATCTTTTATATTCCCCTTCTAACATTTTCTGTTGTTGTTTTTTTCTCCTTATTCTTTTTTGCCATATATGCTATGGCTACTCCTCTCATAATTGCCTTAGCAGTGTCCCAATGATTTTGGACAGAGGTGTCTTCAGTTTTATTTTCTTTAAAAAAGAAGTTCAATTCCCTCTCCATCTTTAGTCTGAAGTCATCTTCTTTTAATATTGATCTTTGTATAGTCCATCTAGATGCTATTTTTGTATCCTTTCCAGCTAAATTTCACAGGATTGTGATCTGCCCAGGTGCTTGTCTCTTTACACACATCTTCAACTTCAGAGTTAATTTCCTTTGACATCCACACCATGTCGATCCTGGACCACGTGCTATTTTGATTAGAGTAGTATGTATACTGCCTTGTCTCACGATTCCTTTCTCTCCATATATCCTGAAAGTTTAATTCTTTGGACAATTTGAAAAAGGATCTTGGTAGTGTTCTTCTTTTCCTTTTCCTGGTCTTATTACCCTTGTAATCCAAATTATTATCGATAATAGCATTGAAGTCTCCTAGCACACAGATCTCATTGTAATCTATATCACATATCTTATTATGTAACATTTTAAAAAAACTGTTCTTGATTTCCATTCGGGGCATATATTTCTACTATCACTATTTTCCTATGGTTTATTTCTACCTCTGCTATCAATATTCTACCTTCTCTATCTTTATAAACTTGTTTAGCTACCAGTTTCTCATTCACATATAATACCCCCCCTCTTTTTTTGTTGATCTAATGATACAAATATATTTCCTAGTTTTGGCTGATCTAACAGATATTTTTGTTGTTCTTTTATATGAACTTCCTGAATTGCTATTATATCTAGTTTTTCACGAATAGGTTTATTAAAAAAAATTCCATCTTTTCATTGGTGAATTTAAACCATTGATATTCAGTGACAGAATCCTGCATTCTTGTCCCTTTATTTTAGTTATATCTGGGTCTCGTGCTTCTCGTTGTGTGGATCTCTTTTGTTTCTTTGTCTCTGCCTTCATATTTCTCTGTAGTCTCTCCAGATTTATTTCCTCTATCCTCTGTTCCCAGTACCTTCTGTTCTATAGCCATCTGTCTTGACATGCACCTGAAAAGGATTTCCTAGCTTCTCTTGGGTTCACACATTATAGCAAACCAGCTTATTTTCTTCACTTTGGGTTTTTAAGTTGTATATTTAGTAGGCCATTGTAATTATTCAATAAAACAATGAAATAAAGTACAATTTCTATTATGTGTGTAATAACCAACTATAGCATGCAATCCTACAGCCATTCAATTTTTCAGGACAAGAAGTTGCCATTCTTGGTGGGTAGCTGAAATGGGCATCTTGGAATGAAGATGAATCAAACCATGTTGCAATAGAGTCCATTAAACTGGCAGTTACTCTTTGATATAGATGTTCATATGCATCTCACACTGCTCTTTCTAATTAATACTAGGATTTTATTTAGCTTTTGTTCCCCCTACTCAGGAAAAAGCTTTTTTCAAGATTTATACCTTAAAAACTCCTATTTGGCCTTGGATTATGCCATTGAATTTTTTTTCTTGCTTTGCTAACAGCCCTCCTCAAAAAAAAAAAAAAAAAAACAATCCACCAAAGCTTGGTTTTGAAAATAGTTCCTTATATAATTCAGTTGATTTAGTAGCTGGGAGCAACTTTGACCAGCTTCATTTTGTATGCCAGCTGCTCCTACAGGAAAAGCATTTAAAAAAAAAAAGATGCTAATTGCCTTTGTAGATTAGATCAGACATGTCAAACTCATGATGTCACATGATGTCACACAACATATCGGAGCTTTTTCCCCATTGCTGGCAATAGGGTAGGTGCGGTTTCCCAGTGATGTGTCTGGCCCGCAGGCTGGTAGTTTAACATCCCTGGATTAGATGAACTGAATATGACCAAGGAACTATGGTCAATCTAAAATATTGTTACAAATCAGCTACTTCTTGGTAAGATATGTAACACATTAATTAAAATGCATCTTAATTCAGGGACCCAATTCAAAATGCTGGTTGTTGTCTTTTAAAATCATTTACAGTTTAGAATCAGGATTATTGTTCCAATACATATTGATTTAGACTCTGGGAATTTTATCTGAGGCCCTTCTTCAAACACTTACACTAAATGAGTAGCCAATTGCCCACAAGAACATCTCCTATCAAACACAACTGGACTCCCTTTGAAATAAACAAAAATAGAATTGTTTATGTTCCAGCTGTTATGTCTGCTTCCAAACCTTATCTGAAGGATTCCTATAGACCAAATGCAAGGTCTTTGAAATATGTGCATTACCATTTCTACCCAGCCAGCACAGTCTACGGAAAGAAATTAGGTGTGCTCTGTGCCAAAGTATCTGGAGCATGCCTGGTTCCTCAGCCTTAGCAACTTTAAGAAGTATAGACTTCAACTACCAGAATTCCTCAGCCAAAGTTCACACCTACCTATTAAGTTGCTAAGGTTGAGAAACACTGCTTTAGAGCAGGGTTGTCAAACTGGTGGCCCACGAGCCAGTTGCATCATATGGAAGCTGTGCCCACCCCAGCTCCAGCAATGCAAAAAATGTCACAACATGTCATGTGACATGGCGAGTTTGACACCTGTGCTCTAGAGCAGGTATGTCGAACTGCTGGCCTGTGGGCCGGATGTGTCACGCCGAAACCACGCCCACCTGATTGCCGGCAATGGGGGAAAAGTCACAATATGTTGTGTGACATCATGTGATGTCATGAGTTTGACATGCCTGCTCTAGAGAGTTAAAATTTGGGAACAGCAGCTATTGTTTAGACTCACATCATCATATATTACCTCATATAGTCAGGCTGGTTGGGGAATTCTGGAGATTGTAGTACACAGATCTTAAAGCCTTCAAACATGATAAGGCTATCAACAATCATACCGCATATTCATTTTAATGGGGTTTTGGAGTAGTGGATCTTCCCAGATTGCTCCCTAGGGCTGTAATGCATACAATTGCACAATGTCATTTGCCTGCAGTGGTAAAGCCACACTGATAACCCTCATATGGTACCTATGTTGCAGTCATTTAAAGGAAAGGCATTATTTTCCACCATGGTGCCTTAAGAATAAGGTTTCAAATATTGTAGGCTTGAAACTTTTGTGAAAGATTGTAATAAATTGCAAATGGCATAATATGAATGTATAAATTAAAGCTTCAGGGTTAATTTAGTCTGGTGTTCTGTTTTGTTTTTTTAATGACAAAAATAAACATACCAAAACAACAACAACAACCACCCAATCAATGCCAAATGCCCTGTAGATAGCAGTGTTTTTAAACCTCATGGGTTTCTTCTTTTAATTAATTTTCTTTTATCTTCCTTGTAATTAACCAGCCTCATTTCCAAATTCCATTTCCTTTTGAACATTTTCTTTACATGGCACTGCTTCCTTGGTTTACCCATCAACAATTCAACCACATTATTATCCTTTTAGAATAATCGTACAGCCAAGCAGTGCCAACACAATTGGAGCTCAGCTTCAAATCAAATTTGTCTCTTTTGATGTGAACCTTTCCTACGTGCAATGTATAGGAAGAAGTCCTTGGAGAGAGCAGTGATGTACTAGAATTTTAATACGTTTGTTTCCAAGCCAATGTTTTAAATATATGTGCTATGACTTATAAGTGACAAAAGGCAGGTCCTCCCTTCCATTGCAAATGTTTCAGAAAATAACTCTTAAGTGAAATGCATTATTCACTCTGTCTGCAAGGTTAAGAACATTTTGTTTGCCATGGATATTCAGATATGATGACAGAATTTTGGAAGCCTGGACTAATAACTTCAAAGTCAGAAGAAGGGAACTGACCTAAACTACCTGTTTTATGTGTTGTCAAGCTTTATTTTAGAGTCCTGTTCATACTCAAGAGAAAATTAAGCCTATGTAGTAGCTTGGTTCTACACATAAGCAGCTGGGAGATAATGGGATTTTTTTTTTCTCAGCCACATTAACGTGCATTCCTCTGGTCTATTTTCCTGACAATTCAATTTGTGCTGATCTCACAACCAAGAAGTAATCTGCCTCAGTAATAAAGGCTGCAAATGGTCCTATGCTTACAGGCTTATGGCAGGACACTCTAAGGGCAATGATGAATAGATTTTCCTACTATTGTCTTCTTCCCAATCAGTATAATCAGTCAGTGGGCAGAATGAGTGCAACTGAACACACACCAAACTCTTCTGAAGATGTTGAGTCAGGCTTGGGAAGTGTGGCAAGTGCTGGGATAGATGTTTTAGCAATGTCAGTAAGTATACCATTGGTGTCAGGTGTTTTGGGATTGCACTCAAGGTACTTATTACAATTGGTACTATCTTTGCTTTCTTTTGCCACAATTGTTCTATTTGCAAGTGTTTGCATTTTGCTATTTTCTTTAGCTGTGTCCAACTTTCAGACTTTTTTTGTCTTTCTTATCAACACTTGTTAACCTGGTTATTATATGGCAGGTACATGTCAGCCTGAATTCTAAAATCCCAGAGTACTTCATCTTCTTCATTTTCTGACTTTCTCTATTTTATGGTCCCATCAGATTTTGCTTGCAGATATATGGTGTGTCCTGCAGATCTTCCAATGCACCATTATTGCTACTTTGTCATGCTTTCATTTGTAATCAGTCTCCGTGACCTTCTTGCAGCAGCTAATAGAGGTTCACTGTTTCTTCAGCTTCTTTGCAAAGGCAGCACTTGCTGATTTTTTCCCCTTTCTTCTCATTTCTAGCTTTGAATGCATTTATTCTTAAGGCTTGGTCTTGTGTAGCCAGAATTAACCTCTCTCTCCCTCTCTCTTTCTTCAACTGTCCTTAGCTACTGCCAGGTCTTGTTACCTATTTGCCTGCTAGTTCTTCAGTGTTACTGGACAAGTAAAACTTGGGCATGTAAGTTCTTTTCTATTCTTCATTTGATTTTTCTTGTAGGCCGGTTTGGTCTTTCAATAAGCATTTAAGGTATAGCAGCTTCAGTATGTCTTCTCCACTCTTCTTCAGATATTTTTCCAATGTCCCTTTTTTTCCTTCAATTGTCAGGTGTGCTTGCAACATTTCATGCTCACGTATGCTCCTTGGTAAGTAGAGTCCGTCAATGTCATTACTGTTGTTGTTGCTGCTGCTGCTCTTGTTATTGTTAAGTTTGATTCACAGTCTAGGACTGGTAAAAACCTAACAGTTCAAGTCCTAACCAAGGACCTAAGAGCTGTTAAGGTAGCATATGAGTATATAGGCAGTTCCAAGTAGAGATTTTTTTTGCTTTTGTTTTTCGCAAAGGCAGGATATTCAGGTTTTAATAAGTTCAAAATTTTCATGTATCTAGGCAGCCCTTTGGGTATGGCTCCAAGGGCTCCTATTACTATTGGTACAACCATTGATTTCTTCAATCACTCAACTTCTATTTGCAGATCGTGTTATTTCGTTATTGTTTCCAGCTGTTTCTCTTCAATTCGTGCATCATGTGATATTGCAATATCAATGAACCAGACATTATCATCATCATCATCATCATCATCATCATTATTATTATTATTATTATTATTATTATTATTATTATTATTATTATTATTACTATTATTATTATTATTATTATTATTATTATTATTATTATTGATCAAGCAACAAATATTTAAATATATACGATTTAAAACACATATATAAAAATTACATCTCTGTGAGGAACTGTGAGGAAAGCACCTGTAATTTTTCATAAGTTAAATCTACTAATTAAAAAAAATCACCACTGCTATTAATGTCCATCAAGATTCTCAGTCCAGGTCATGGTATTCACAAAGGTGCTTTTCAAAAGGCAACTGGCCTTTCTTGGTTTTTCTCTTGAAAACATTTTGCTTCTCATTCAAGAAGCTTTTTTGGTTTTTAAGGAAAAAAACCAAGAAAGTCAAGCTACCATTTGAAAAGCACCTTTGAGGTACTAATGTTAATACACCTAAAAATTGGTCACTTAAAAAAAAAAAGCTATTGCTGGCTTCCGGTTATATATTCCTTGATAAGATTAAAAATACGAATCCCAGGCATGTTAAAATTAACAAACAAATGAACACTGGGATAGAATTAAAAGCTAAAACAGTTTTTATTGCTGAAAAATCAAGCTTTCGTTGGCCAACTGCCAACGTCATCAGGATATATATATATATTGCTCAAAAAAATAAAGGGAACACTTAAACAACACAATGTACTGTGTACTGTATTTAATAGTAGGATGTCTTATGGTGGGTGTGTTCTGATTGGGTGGGGGTGTGTTTTGAGTGGATGGGCTGGTCTCAGCTGCCAGCCTTAGACCTGAGCTGGTGAGTTGTGCTCTTACCACAACCAATGAAATACTAAGAGGCTATGGGAAGGAACAAGAAGAAGGCCCATAGATGAAAGCCCAAACTTTGACTACAACTAAAGAACCATCTATACAAAATACAATAGAAAAAATGAAACATTCAAATACTATGACAGAAGAATCTACTATTCAACAAATATTGACATTTGAAAATCCAGAAAAAACATTGACATCTTGGAAAAAGGAAAAGGTTTCTTATACAACTCAGAAGGAATTAGAGGATCTAGGAAAAGAACAGTTGGATGAGAAGATAAACAATTCAGAACAACCACATCTATATGGAAGAATACAGAGATGACCCACTAGATCTACAAGTCCTCTAAAAAAATGGTGACTGGATGGTTTTGCCAATATCAATTAATATCCTCGATATTATAAGGAGATTAGTTCGATGACCCAAAAACAAGGACATGGAAGATGACTTGGCAAAGGAAAAAAGCCAGAATAAGACTCAAGAAGAATGGAGTTTTGACCATCTTATTGAAATCCAAAACAGAATGTACTTAAATAGATAAGATGTGCATGTTGAACACAAGATATTGTTATGAACTGAGATAAAGTAAAAAAAGGTCATTAAAATTTAGCAGTATAAATACAAATAGCTAATTTGAATATTGATTTGTGCATAAAGGTCATGTAAAGGTGAATAATGTCGACAAGCTAAATAACTATTGTTGAAAGTAATAAATACGTCTATATGGAACGTTAAAAATGAAAATTATTAATTTAAGCAAGAGATAGCAGATACAAAGAGGAAGAGAGAGGAAATATTAAATACTGAAATGAAAAGAAATTTTGATTACTACTTAAAAAATCTGAAAACTAGCAAAAAGGAAGGATATCATATTGTATCCTTAATTTGTTGACATAGAGGGTGAGAAGTTAAGTAGACGGGATGTGTATTTTGAATATTAGATTTTGTGAGGAATGGTGATAGATGAATTGGAAGTATATTAAAAATCTTGGGAATGATAAATATCAAATGTTAAATTTAAATATTAGTGGAAATTAAAACTGAAAAATCTATTAGGTCGTTGATTGTCTAAAAGATTGTATGTTAAAACAACTAGAATATGTGTAAACTAAAAGCTATGGATATATGTAAGAAAGTTATTTTCTGTGTGATTAATAAGATAAAACTTGTGTTTTAATTTACAAATAGACAGTATATATAAAGAGAAAAAGTGAGGAAATGTTTATGGTAGCAATCTGAAATCTGTACTAATGATATCTGTATGTAATTGAATTACTACTACTCAGCCACCATGTTGCTTTTCAAATATGTGAATGTAATATTAGAAAATCAATAAAATTTGAAAAAATAGCTATTGCCACGAGGAAGATTATATGTTCTAATGAATTGATTTAAAAGTTCTGATCACACTTGTGTATTATATGGACACTTTAATAATACATGAGATGTTGATTCAGCCTCTATATCAGGGGTGTCAAACTCAATTTCATTGAGGGCCACATCAGCATTGCGGTTGCCCTCAGGGGGGCGGGTGGGTATGGCCAGGGTGGGCGTGGCCTACTGGGTGGGCGTGGCTAGAGTGTGTATGGCCTACTGGGTGAGTGTGGCCAGCTATATATCGTTTGCATCAAGGGTGCCTATGGGGGCCTGGGCAGGAGTGGGACAAATCTGAGGGTCTCTGGCAGGAGAAGGGTCTCTGGGCCAGGGCCAAGGCAGTGGGGGCCGTTCCCTCACTGTTTCCAGGATGGCTTCGCGGGCCGCATGAAACCACTTCGCGGGCCAGATCCGGCCCCCGGGCCTTGTGTTTGACATGTCTGCTCTATATTTAAACAGATACAAATATGATTTCCATATGAGAGGTTGAAATATCTTTCAGTTTTTGACCTAATGTGTAGTATATTGAAACAAGCCAGAGATAAAAACATCTCCTGCGGAACAAGTATTGTCTTTCAAAAACAGCTGTGGAGAGTGGGACAATTCTACTACCATAAAGATGGAAAATTTGGCCCTATGCAACTGAGTAAGTTCCAGACCCTCCACTTGAATTTTGCTAAGGTTTTATCAATACCTAAAATAAGTAGAATCATTGGTGGTTAATAGTACCAAATTTAATATCAGTTCTGTTTCTATTGATTAGGTTTTTAAAAAGTGATTGATTCTGAATAGACTGTTGAAAGGAACTTTTGTGCCCTGTGGATACAGAGAAATAGAAGGGGATACCATAAAGTAACCACAGATTACTAGCTGTTGGAGAATAAATTGGTTAGATTAACTTCCAAAATAATATCTAAAGTCGTCTAGTTCTTACTGCTATCTAAGAAACAGCTCTCTGTGACCTGCTAGGAACTTTGATCGGTTTTTCTGTGCACTGTGTGCTGAAAAGGTCAACAGCTGTTCTGCTAATTCAAGTTACAAATATTGGAATGGCTTAAAAGAGGTAGGGGGGGAAAAAAGGAAGCATTCACTCCTTTGCTGTGTGTAAAAAAGAGGTGCTATTAGAATACATGATTATAGATTTTAATCCCCTCCTTTTAAAACAACAGTCTTCTTCCACCTCTTTTCTTGTTGGTAGAAGCTACTTTGTACACATAGATAGTGCACAACAGAACTGCTAGTTCCAGGGCAATCAAAGGCCCTTTTGTTTTAACCATCATTAAAAGAGGCATTAAAAAGGTAAAAATCTACCAGCATTTTTAGCAATTGCAGCATTGTAAGTGTTATGTATTGGGTTAAATGTGAACAATTGCAGCAGCTGCGCAGCCGATACCACCAGGTGGCGCTGTACCGAAACTGCTGTGACAGGGATCAGCTTTCAGCGGGAAAACTGAGGTTTGAAATGATTGGTTGAATGCGTACCTGGCCAGGTATATAAGGGGCACAGGTAGCCCTAATTTCTCAGTACAGTTTCATCCACAATAAAGAGCTGCTTGCTGTACTCCTCTGCCTGGCGTCTTTCCAGAACCCACTACACAATAGTAAGGGGCAGACTGAATGTCATACTTTTACCCCTTAATGTTGTAAGAATCAAACTCTAGGCACTTAAGCCTAATGCACCTTTTCCTGGATTTATCATATTAAATTCACATATGCAGACTTCTATTTCTTCCCTATTATAAAATATAATTATTCAATGATCCTATAAAGTCTTTCCATAGTGAAATCCAAAATTCTCTAGGTGTCTTAAATGTAAAAAGACACAAATGTAAGTAATTTTATAAATCTAAAAGTGACACATTTGATGTAAATAAAAATCAGATTTCAAAAGATCAAAATCCATAACTTTGGTGGATTCAACATTGCATGATTTTATTAATTATGGCTTCTGTTATACTTGACAGCTGGTTATGTCATAGTTTATGGTTTATGAACTAGCATGACTGACTTCCCATATGACACTAAAGTGAAATCAAATCAAGCACATCATTGTAGCTTAGTATGTCTGAAAAAAATTACTAACAGCCAGAAGATATGATTATTTAATGTGTGGAAATAAAGGGAACAATGTTATGGTTGTTGAATTCATCTAAGGATAGCATCTCATCAGCATGTTCCTGGGGCTAAAATATTCCCTCCCGTGAAAGTAGGTCTTACTTCTCACAGGTGTAACTGTAGATGATGACTGGATAGTACTTTAATGCACAAACATAGGGAAAGGAGAGGAAACATTTTGTCATGTATCTGTCTCTCAAGAAGTCTACAGCCTTAAGAGGATTAAGAAGTTTACAACCTAAAGAAGAAATAGCAGCACTTTGCATTACACTCTGTATAAAGTACTCAAATCCAAATAAGTGGTGCCAGTCAAAATATTGAGTGCCACATTTTGCGCCAGTTCAAACATCTGCACTATGTTTATGTAACTGAACACACCAGCTCAAAGGGGAAATGATCAGAGTGTAGCTAGCCCTTGACTGAGCTATCTTGTCCAGACAAAGCTTGCGCATCAGGGAAAAATGAAATTGTCCCTTGGAGGAGGGGGTTTATTGCAGAGGGAGGCTGGCAGCAGAGAGGTTCTCAGGAACAATGTATAGTCTGATTTGTATGTGGTGGGAATCTCATATGTGGTGCTTAACAGTAAAGGTCTGAGGCATAGCAGAAGCTTCATTGACCTCTTCTATCTCTGAAGAGGTCAAATTCCTGCTGAATTTCAGCGTGTTCATAAAAGTAAGGGTAAAGTTTTCCCTTGTCCAGTCATTTCTGACTCTAAGGGATGGTGCTCATCTGTTTCTTAGCCAAGGCACCCAGCATTATCCAAGCACACTTCCATGACTATAAGCCAAGGCACAGAGAATCTACATTTACATGCTTTTGAACTGCTAGATTGGAGCTGGGGCAAGTAATGGGAGCTCACCCAGTTGTATAGCATTTGGGTCTTGAACCCGGCTCTCAGCTTTCCAGCTGTCCAGCTCAGTGTGTTTAACTGCTGAGCCACCACACACACACACACACACACACACAAACCCTGTCATTCTGTTCATAAAGGCACCTAATAAATGTGTCTGGAAACCACTGCCAGCCACAGATGTTCATCCCCAAGCTACACACTAAAGAATCATCTCGGACATTAGAAAATGCCTGATCAATGTTGAACATAAATGCAAAAATTATGGCACAGTTTAAATAGAAAAAAATCCATTATGTAGCATACAAGATTCATCTTTTCTTCATGAATTTACAACTGCTATTAAAATGGTGGTGAATGCTTTTTGACCTTGAGCTACTCTGTCTTTGTATATCTGAGTGGGCTGAAATATTTATTTCACTCTGAATGCCAAGTTTCTAAATGTACTCTGGGTCTTATTTTCTGTCGATGGCCAAATGTCAATATCTAATCCATTCTATTTTCTTGCTTTTATTGTCTGCTGTGTCTGTGCAGTATTCTAAGGCAGTCTGCTTAGTTTACAAGCAAAGTTTCTGAAATGAAAGAATGACACAACCAAGATGGATAGTTTGGCTAACGAGAAGAACTTATGGGACAAAAAAAACAAACAAACTATGCTGCAGCTTCAGAGTTTTCTAAATTATCTGCCCATCCATTTCTAAAATTTTAAAATGCAAATTTAAATGAAATCAAAATAACAAGAAAGCCTGCTTACATTTAATATTCATAGTTTTACAGCCAAGGGCTCATCATAGTTAACTGAATCTCAAGCTTGCTGGCTAGCTAGATTTCCTTTTTGCCTGTGTCCAATACTCAGAACCATCCCGTTATTGTTCCTCCATAAAAAGAACAAAGAAGAACAAGCTCTCACTCTCCTCTTCCATGAGTTTATAAACAACTACCCCTTTCTGAGGCTTCTGCATAAGGTGTGACAGGCAGTAAGAGAAGTTTGGTGGTTAAAAAAATGTAAAGAAATGCTCTTGAAGAAACAGCTCCATAGGCACGCTGAGGTAACCTGAAACTTGCCTCACAGAAGCTTTTCTCAGCAGCTGTAAGCATGGTGGCATGTTGCCATGGTACCAAAACTATATACAGGAGCTCTGCTCAATGGCTGCAAATTTTGTGAAGACACGCTAAGCCATTAATATAGAAGCCCTTCTATAGTGTGTGTGTGTGTGTGTGCATATGGGTGGGAGGATAAATAACAAAGAAAGCTTATGCAAACCCCAGGACGTTGGAGGCTTTATGAGCATGATGCTATAGGGGAAAGGAAAAGTAGGAAGATTGACTGCCGAGAGCTGTAATGCCCTAATTTCACAAAGGAATGAAATATTGAAGTTGAGCACAGGTGTTTGGAGATATTTTTTTTCTGTACAAACAACAATGCCCTCAAGGGCTGCAGAAGGGCAACCGAGGTTCCTGATATTATAATTAGAATAACAGCGTAGGTAATATACCTGCACAATAAACAGATAAACAACTATGCCACCAACACGGTAGTTTGCAAAGCGACAACTAGCCGTTCTTTGGGAGAAGGCCAAAGACGAGAGGAGCAGGTTCAATATTAGCTGGGTTATGCTTCATGAAAACAGCAAGCACACAAGGCATTTGTCTGTTAGACTAAATCATCACCTACATAACTGCTCAAACACATCCATCTGAAACAAGCATAAATTCTATAAATAGGATATTCTTTTTTGCATTTTGGTGGCTACAGGAGCCATTTAAATACTTTGAAGGCATGAAAATACACAGTCCCTCTTCTTGTGCTATCCAAAATGCAAAAACCCTGTAAATTATACTGCAGTGTTGGAAACAGTAATACTAACAAAAGTTAATTGTCAGGTCCAAGAATTTAATCTAATATGTGTATTGCAATCAACTAAAAGCTTTTCCATCTCTTTGCCAGTACATTCAGAGCCTCAAATGCTGCCAGCGAACTACAAGTACTAATATTTTTCTTTAAATATTAAGGATTAAAATGAGCATTGTCATTCTAAATGAGTTTCCAACTTTCTGTACTATTTTCAACATCTGATTGCACTCCTATATGACTAGTGACAGGTTTCTGGATGCCACTATGCAGTGTGATTCCAGTTACCAAGCTCAAGAAATCAGATGTATCCTGGACACCATGATCTTATTCAGGGAGCATTGCTGAATGCCATTAATTCCTATGGGGGAGAAGTAAAATGCTGTAAGCCCCCATCTAGTGAGAGAAGCCTTCATGAAATATCCTTTTTTCCATGTATTGAATGATACTAAATTTGGGTCATTTGGAAAACAAAATAAATTAAAAAGGATGATGTAAAACCTGAACTCACTTTCCTGGAAGAAAGCTATGCCCAATACCTAGAATTAAATTATAAGTACATATGCATCATATTGAACTATTAATGTATTAAGTGTACTAAACAAATGCTGTGCTGAAAGTGTATTATGCATTTTCTTCTAGAGTGAATAAATTAAAGGTACACTTTATGTTTGACACAAAAACAAGCTGCTTTGTAACTGCAGCTGAAAAAGAAGAAATAATTCCTGATGTCTACTCTTATGGAAAGAAATCAATTTACAGCAGCTGATGACGCTTTAAACAACCCAGTGAATCACACATAAGAGCTGAGAAAGCCAGAAGTGCATGATAATGAATTAGTGAATCAATCCGCTTATCAAGAAAGCAAAGTTTCCAGAGCTGAATGTTCTGGACTTGATCCTTATCGTTAAATAAATTATTCCAAAGCTTACTTCAGCCCAAAGTACCACTCTTATGAGGAAATTTAAATCATTAGTGGTTGTTTTAAGACAGGATTTTTTTAGCACAAAGAATATATATTGATGATTAAGGTGCAAAATTTGCTCTATTAATAATGAGAGTGGGCATTAATTTTATGATATCCTTGAAGCAGGAGGCATACAATGTTTCTGATGTAAGAGGTGAAGATTATGTAAATATTCATTATTCAAGCTACAGCCATCTGATGCAGTAATGAGTGTCATAAACCTTCTACCCAATCAAGGTAAAGTCCCAGATTTTACATGCAGAGGCCTTCCCAAATATGCCCCAGCCATCTCCCCTGTGGCAACATTAATTACAACCACCTGTACAAACATGAATAGGTGATGGACAAAGTGTGGACTGTTTTTGTGAATTTCTCTTTGAATTGACGCATGACCTTGAGTAGGCTGTATTCCTTTTCCACCCTGAAGCCCCCTCCACACACAAGGGGTGCAGAGTGAATGACATGACAATCCAGAATTGGTGCCATTACCTGTGATATGTTCTTGGATTCTGCAGTTCAGTTAAAAAGACAATGTTGCATTTTCTACTGAAGCAACAGTTCATACATTTCCCTATGAGTAATCTGCCTTTGGTCCTCAGATTTTCAACCTTCTTCCTATAGCCAAGGCATTGATAACTATCCTCCTTGGGTAATACAAATGTGTTTCTTCTGTTTTTCCTCAGCTCCAAAAGCAAATGCACTGAAGAAAGAAGGAAGAGATGGGCAGGTGCCAGCTGGCTGCCATTTTTGCAGTTACCTCTTGGCCACCTGTGAGGCTTGTTGGCTGGTTCTGTGCAAGAAGAGAATTCGCAAAACAAAACAAAAATATGAGAGTAAGGCTGTTAGAAGAAGTGCCTGAGACAGGGTGACTGTGAGAAACAAAGGGGATGTTTTTCTCTGTTCTGGGAATCTTGATTTTTAATGTGTTTACCATCACAAGTTAGTAAGGAAACAGATCATTGCTTCATTTTTCTCAGATTGTTTTTGTTACTGCAGTTGAGTTACCTGCAGAAAAAATGGCTTATTGCCTGGTTTAGCTTGTACCCACAAAAATCTCCCCCCAATACATCAATGGAATATAAATAATACAAATAATTTACTTTCTCCTAAAGCTTACCAACATAATAGAGAGGTTCAGAACTTTCAACTTGGGAAAACATCCAAAAAATATTTGGAACTTTGTTATTGCATATGTTGGTTACAGCAAGAATTCTATATGCACAAAATGGAAAAATCCATCAATTCTTACAATAGAAGAATGGATGGAAAAAGCAATGGAGCCAAGAGAGATGGCAGAATTGACTGTTTCAATTAGAGAACAGAATATATCTAGTTTTGTCTCTATTTGGAAACCATTTCTGGACTTTGCACTCAAAACAGAAAAATGAACTCTTGATTTTGGATTCTGCTGATTAATCTAGTTGGTTATTATAGAAATGGCTAGTACTTATTTAGTTGGTAAAATAAAAAAAACTGAGGTTGTAATTCAATTTTGTAACTTGGGAAGTCAATGCTTTTTTGTTTCTTTTCCCTTTTGCCCTACAAATCTTTTTCCTTTCTTTCCTTTCCCCATTTCCCCATTATCTTTATTTTCATTTGTATTTTATATCATGAGAATGTTGATAACATTCTTGAAAAAAAAAATTGGGGTAACTTCCCAGTTAAACAAATTCATCTTGCTTTGTGCATCCATCACTTTTGCTCTCCAACTTTTCAACTTTTCTTTGTTTTCCTATGATTCATTCAACTTTATGATTGGCTTATACCCAGAAGGTGTTACATTTGAAAGTGCAAAGTGCTGATATCCCCAAGCTACTTTTAGAATCACCATGCCAATAAACAAGAGTAGGTCCTTGCTAACTGACTAGCACAGGAGCAAAATCATAGCATGATATAACAAATATTTACAAAGCAGGATAATGTAGGGAGGAATACTATATCCAGTCTAGATAAAGAACTATCATGTAAATAAAATTATTTGTTGCATGTGAACAAACATTGTAAATGTAAATAATGCTAATATAAGATAATTGAAAGTTGGGAAAATGCAGATTAAACTTTTTAGACAGCTCAATGTTAATAAACTGAGGAAAAATATCATCCCACATTGAAAATATTATTCTTGATGGCACTGTGTTGTTCAGATTTGTGGTTTTCAAGTTATATGCTGGAATAATTTAAAGTTCATCAAAAGCTTACCATTCTGAGAAATCATAAATGGCAGCCACATTTTAGTGAAAGAAAACATCCACCATCACTGATCATGTAAACCTGCAAATATAGGAAAGAGTTGGATATTTGTTAAAGTAGGGGAAGACAATCTGGTAGCCCCCCTGATATTTTGGAACATGAGTCTTAATGATCCTTACCATTGCTATACTGTTTGGGGCTAATAGAAATTGAAATTCAAAATGCCTGGATGCCATTGGCTTATTTCCCTGTAATATACACTTGGTTTTGGGATGATTCTAATAGACTCCAATATGAAGCTACACACTAGAACAATTTTTCCTCAGCAAGTTTAAGATGTATGGACCAGTTCTCAGAATTCCCCAGCCAGCATGCAGCCTTAGAGTATCATAGCAATTCTCAAGCATTCCATGGACCTGAAGTTTTCATGTCAATATAGAAGGTTTGTAGAGTTTGGAGCTCTTGAACAAGATATTCCTAATTCATAATCTTTCCTGAACTGGCCCACCCTTTGTCACTACTTCCTTAGTTGTCATGTCTTTCAAGATTCATTAAGAACAGCAAGCAAAAATTATTTCACTAGGACAAAATAGATTGTCCAGTCCTAGAACTGTGCAATTTAAATTTCAGAAGAAAGAGGCAAGTGTTTCTCCTTTTTAAAGCCATCCAGTCTGGCTTGCTCTCATCACTGCTTACATGCTTTGATAGTACAGACAGACAGAAAAGGCAAATTGGGAAAAGCAGGTAGGATCTTGAGTAAATAGATCCTCTTATTATGGCATGTAGGTCATGGCAGGTGCTTGCTTTGGTTGCCGATTCTTGCTGCTAAAAATTGAAAGCTTAAAAGCTAATAGCATGGGGCATGAGCTACAATATATGCTGCATACAAATTTCATAGCTGCATACAAATTCAACAGCAGGTGCAGAGGGATCTATTGGCAGACAAATCAGTGCAAAATGTGTTCCTTCAAGGTGACAGATAACCATCAATACAGAAGGAAGCAATCCATGTTACATACACTATGCTATTTCTGTCCATGATCTATAAATCATGTATGTATGTATGTATGTATGTATGTATGTATGTATGTGTAATTAGGCTGAAGAGAACTTCAAAACATCCAACCAACAAGTGGTTGTTTTCACTGTTTAGCTCAAGGACAAATTTGAGAGCATAAGCCCATGACAGAACTGCAGCTTAACATTGTAATTTATAATCATATTTTAATCAAGAAGGCAGTAAACTCTTTCACAGTTCAAATTCATTGGTTTGTCAAGCAAAACATCTCATATGAGAGATGTCCTTTGGGGGGTTATTATATTGCTTTGATTATGTCATTCCTGAACAGACTCCTAACCAAAACACATTTATCCAATAATCAAATTTAGATGAATGATTTAAAAAGCAACAAATCTGAATGCAAATCCTTAAACTGAAACCTGTTTCAGAGTAAACCCCTTTACTCTTCCTTCATCCCCTCCAAAATTTCTACTTTGGAGACAAGATAAATGCAGGACTAATTGTTGAATGCAAAATAAACACAGATACTTCTGTAGAATGAGAAACTTTCCAAAAATATCCCCCTTTCTGAAGGAAATGCTGCAAAACCCTTCAAACTGATCACGGATAAAACCAAACTCTTGTAGAGGTTAGGAACATGTGAATTAAAATGTCCTCAGCATCAAGGACATCATTCACTGATGGCTTCATTTTTTCTCAGCCCAGTCTCCCTCTGTTAGCCCTGCAGGGCAGTCCAGACTGGAAGCACAACCAAGACTATTAGCATTAGCTTCATTGTGAGGTTACAGCAGGGGTGTCAAACTGCTGGCCCATGGGCCAGATGCATCATGCCAAAACTACACCCACCCCATTGCCAGCAATGGAAAAAAAAGTTGTAATATGTCGCAACATGTCACGTGACGTTGCAAGTTTGACACCCCTGGATTACAGTAAGAATCTTGCAAGTTTGAAAGTAATTATCCCCTCTTTTCCTTTACTCTATAGAAAAGGAGTCCCCAGCCCGTTCAGAACTCAGCTGCGAAAGTGTGCATGTGCACAAAACCATTCCCTCCCCCCCACCCATCCCATTGCCACCACCACCACCAGTCTGCCAAGCTGGAAAGGTTGGAGACTACTGCTCTAGAACACTAGGGAGGGTCTCTTCTGAAATGTTTCCAATGCCATCCCTCCTTCTGTGATCTAACACATCTTTTACATGTCAGTTGCCCATCTATGGCTCTCCTTCCTTTGTCCCAAGGTCACTCCTAAATATCATTACATCCTCATTTTAGAGGTCATATAACCCATGCATATATGCAATCATGTTATCATACACAAGGTGATTGTTTGTTCCCCTTATTCCCTAGAACAGACATGTCAAACACAAGGCCTGGGGGCCAGATCCGGCCCGCGAAGTGGTTTCATGTGGCCCACGAAGCCATCCTGGAAACAGTGAGGGAACGGCCCCCACTGCCTTGGCCCTGGCCCAGAGACCCTCCTTCTGCCAGAGACCCTCAGATCTGTTCCACTCCTGCCCAGGCTCCCATAGGCACCCTTGATGAGAATGATGTACAGCTGGCCACGCCCACCCAGTAGGCCATACGCACTCTAGCCATGCCCACCCACTAGGCCACACCCACCCTGGCCATACCCACCCAGCCCCCTGAGGGCAACTGCAATGCTGATGCGGCCCTCAGTTAAATTGAGTTTGACACCCCTGCCCTAGAATGTAATTTCTGCGAGTTCATTTGGCTAACAAATTTTCAATTCCTCAAAAGTTAGCAGCCATGCTGAGACAAGTTTTGCAAACGTGTTTTACGATTGTGACATTTTCTGGGAATGACTTGTTTATATTATTCCACTAGAACTATTGGTTTTCAGGAAAAAAAATATGTAGAGAAGGCTTGTGTGCTGTATAATTTCGAAGATTCCTATGGTGAGAACACTTCATGAGGATTTCATATTTGGAAATCCTACTGGTTTAAAATCTCTGCTTCATTTTATCTTAGATTATTTATGTTATATTGTCTATGAAATAATACATGGGCTGGTTATATGAATTCTGAATAAAACTCTGAGATCATGTGATGTAATTTGACTATACTCTCTAGTTAAAATTGTCTCTTCCCCAGCAAGTATAGAATCTTCCTGTTGGTCATTCACAGAACATACAAGAAAAACAAATGGTAAATATAACAGAAAGGGACCCTTATTTTCTGTCTCAGTTGGCTGACATACTGTCTCAAAGAACTTTATAAGCAGTGCTTTTTCTGTAAAATAAAAAGGTGCCGGAACTCACACATGTCATACAACCCGCTTTGCCTACCCTACAAGGTTCCATCCAAAAAAAGGTGCCGGAACTGCGTTCTGAGCGTTCTATGAGAAAAAAAGCCCTGTTTATAAGATGTATTTTAGGAAGGAAGGAAGGAAGGGAAATAGGACTCTAATGTATGCAATTTGCATTCCAGTGCATACTGTAGATGTATACTGATTGACTTCTCTTGAGATTTAGAATTAAGTTGCTTCTTAAAGGCAGTCAAAGCTTTTCCAAGAGCTACTGATGGTGATATTATGAACCTTATGTATTGAAATTCTGTTAGAACTGTCTGATTTATATGTGATGCACAGTATCACCATCGTATTCTTATCCCCAGTCTTTTGAATTTACAACATTAGGGTTTCTTTTGTTTGTTTTTTCAGATGAAAGCATCAATAAAAGCAAACTGCACTTTAAAGTCTGATATGGGTTGCACGCTACAGATGCATTGTCATTTATATCTATGCTTTATTCTTTAAAAGATATGCATTTTCTTTAAAATAAGAGGAGATAGAATCTTTTCTATATCACCCCCAGGGACAGTACAGTCTTTCAGAAGATAAATGGCTTTACATGGGACTAGAGAAACAACTCTATCAAAACAGAAGTGTGGCCATACAAACTTTCAGGTAGCACTCAATCTTCCCATGTAGAAAAAGGAAGTTTGTATTTATACCAATCATCCCTAACTTGGTGTCCTCCAGATATATTAAATCATATATTCCATTATGCCAACCAACTTGGTTATAAACCAATGGTTTAGGACTAGAATAACAAAAGCTTCTGAATGTCCTGTATGAATCTGCTTTACTTTGAAATAGGTTTTTGACATCTGAGACAAGGCAAGTGTTAAACCTCTCAGTTGTAATACCTCATATTTCAAACTCCATTTCCATACAGATCTAGAAGACATTTCATTTCATTTATTTCAAGGACATCTTCTGTGAACCCATTTAGATTTCTTGGCAACAAAATAAAGTTTGCCTTTTTTTCTGGGGAGTTCACCCTTCTTCCCCTCCTCTAGTTTTCTAATCTAGTTAATGCTTTGGGGTTTTTCTTCCTGGCCTCACATGAAAATGTTAACCAGGCTCAAAGCTGCTCAGCTTTTTTGAGGTCAACCAAAGTTACATAGGTGCTGTCAGTCCTGTGTTTCAAAGCAGAGTATCTATAACCAAAACCAGTTCACAATAGCAGCAAACATCTGCTGCGAAGAGAACACAGTGTTAGTGTCATTTCCAGAAGTCAAGCTGGTTTCAAAATAAATTTTCTTTACTCTTCTTCATTCTTTCTCTTCTTTGTTCAGCTCATCAGAAAGAGCTCACTAAGAGTCAAGCATTTATAAAGAGGAACATCTTTCACTCTTGATACACTATTTGATTATCCTGTGAGAACAAGAGGTGAGAAGAGTTGGGAAAGGGCAGGGAAAGAGGTTGGAGAGAGAGAACACATGAACCTATGCTTACTCTCAGTTTCACCTTGGATATAATTGGAAGAGACAGTAGTTTCCACAGGCATGTTAGAAAATATCATGAATCTTGTCACATTTCTTTGTAGCACAAAATAACCTTTATTTTATTCTGCAAAGGCCATTTGATTTGCATCAGCCCTGCCCATTCTCCCATGTCTACCCTTTGTATGTGATCTTCTGGTAAGGACAATGATCATATCAAACAATTAAAGGGAGAGCCTAGAGTAGATTCTTATTTAAAATGACAGCAGTTGAATATACCAAGTCTTGATTTATGTCAACACTGCTTTTTTGTAAACAGAACATTTCAAAGCAGCCTTCCAATGGCATGGTGGCATTGACTTTGCCACTCACGCTTGATTTTAAAGAACACATGTGACTGTTTAGAATTACCTGCAGTAGTAAATGTTATCTTTATTGACAGCAAAGACAATTGTTGTGTCCAGAATAAAACTGATTGTTTAAAAAGCTAGATTCAGTTTTCCTACATTATTTTTAGCATTTCAGATTGCTGCAGATTCAATCCTCTGACTCTGTCTATAGAAAAATAAAATTCTGTGTATGATAGAAATACAAAAAAAAGCTAGGCTCATTAGGTTTTTAGTGCAAATTTAGTCAATCTTTCCAAAATGTATATGCCAGTCAGAATGTATGTATTCTCCAATACCTGCAGTTTGCCAAATTTGATCTGTACTTCAGAATCCAACTGATTGCTAAAATACATTTAGGATGTGCTAAATCCATCCAATACAACTAGTAAACAAAAATTAAGACAAAATTACTGTATTAAAAAATGAAAAATTTAAATTGAAGGTTGAAGTGTCAGTCCTGAAAGAGGACAAATTACTCTCACAGCAAAGGCAAGGATTAGTGTTTTATTTTCTGTTTTATTCATGCACAGAATCATCTACTATTCCCCTTAAGGCTGGAAAAGGTTGGCAGCCGAGCCCTCCAAAATTGCCAGGTGAGGGTCCCTCTGTCCCTCTGATTCATACTCTCTGCCTGGGAACATAATATGCTAAAACAAAAGCCTCTGGAGGACTATCACTCCAATTCAATAAGCAGAAAGCAAAGTGTACTTCTTTTAAAGTTATCTTTAAAGACCTCTGTCTCACTCATATCCATGGCCTATCACAGAGTAAGGACACATATGATGCACCTGGTGCTAATTTTTGAGAGTATGCAACCCCACAGCAAAGCAACAGGTCAGACATTTAGTTTAGTACATCTGAACTAGATCAGGAATATGCATCAACTGGGAACTGCATTCTAAGTTATTTGTGTTATGACACTATTCTCAAATTGTATTTAACTCAATCAGGCACTAATCCAGTTAAGCCTTATAAATGGGCCTGACAGTAACTCAGTACGGTGCATTTCTTACCAGTATCTTTGAGTGTCTTCTAGAAACTTTCAGCCATTCTTGTGCCAAAATAATAGTAAGAGACTTTGTAGCACTTGAAATAATGATTGGATGATGATCTGAAGCTGCTATAAATCACTAATCAGGAATTCTATAGTAACTAGGTCAAAAGTAGTCACTTGAGAAACCAAGAATCCCATCCATTTCTTTCCATGCAGGGCCTAGCATCTCCTGGGACTTTACACTATATACAGGTAGCATTGGTTCAGCCTGAATACATTACTAGCTCCTTCCCCACTGACCAAGTAGGCAAAACCAGTTAGCGTTTGGGAAAGGTTTCCATGATGCCAAGCCTTGATGATGATTGGAGGTAATTAACTAGGATGTTGGTGTTTCTGTTACATGGCTATTTGAATGAAATTAATTTAACCCTATGCAAGATTAGATTTTTGAGGTGCTAAATCTAACCATTCAAAGTTAACTGATTGATTCAATTAACATTTTGAGCTCTTCTGCTCATAGGCAGAGTCTGTAGGAATAATAAAAAAAATTAAATATCACTTTGGGAATATTTTTTTTCTGTGAGAAGTGATATAAATTCTCTATAAATAACATTCTAATGATTACTTGTAATTTCCTGGAATGGCTTCTTTGCACATAACTTGTGATGTGGGCAATCATATTACTTCAAATCCATTGTTTTTCACTAGAATCATAATCAGCTGCCAGTCAGCAAACAAAATAATTGAGTTTAAAGAAATTAACAACATAGCATTTATGCTTGGGTGATCTGGCTCTTAGGAATTTAAACACTTAGACTCCACAACTGTCAAACTGTATTATGGACAAGCACTTGAAGAGCAAAGACAAAGCAAAAGTCTAGATGGATACCAAATCCAGAAAGGCAAACAATTCACCTGGGCATAAGATGCTCAGACTGCCCTCTGGAACCAGCTGCCCGTGGAGCTTAGGACTGCCCCCGACCTTTGGTCACTCCGCTGGGACCTGAAGACCTGGCTCTTTGAGCTTTCCAGCCCAGGCTGAGAGGTGTTTTTTTTTTAAGGGATCAAATTTAATTATTTTAACTGTTTTTAACTCTTGTATTGTACTGATGTTTTTAAATACTTTGTAAACCACCCTGAGTCCTACAGGAAAAGGGCGGTATATAAATTCAATAAACTTAAACTCAATAAACTTAAAAAAGTGGGCAAAAACTGTCAACAGCCCATTTTGAGTTATACTTGTCTTGCCATTTCTCTGAATGTATGGTTTTCTTTATCCATAAGAAAATTGACACGCTAACTACCAGTATTTTGCATACAAAACTCTATTCTGGTAGAAGACAGTTAAGTTCAAGAGCCTTGGTGGAGCAGTGGGCTAATGCCTCCTTAAGTAACACCAGCTGCCTGCAATTAGTGCAGGTTCGCATCCCACCAGGCTCAAGGTTCTCAGCCTTCCATCCTTCCGAGGTAGGTAAAATGAGGACCCAGATTGTTGGGGGCAATTAAGCTGACTTTATAATAATGCCGCTTGGGTGTGTGTGTGTGAAAGCCCTAATAAGCAGGCATATACATAGAATGAAGGCTACTGCTAAGCTTGTAAGCCGCCCTGAGTCTTCGGAGAAAGGCGGGATATAAATGGAATTTTTTAAAAAAAGTTTATATTATGTCAAGTTTCCACTATGTCAAGTTTCCACTGTTCACCAAACTTTTGTTAAGTTCTACTCATTATCTCTAAGTTTTTGTTTGTTTCTACTACCCCTGCTCACTCATAAGTGTTCACATGTTTTTCTACTATCCTTGATCTCCTTTATAATATATCATTTCAGAGTATAATCCTGGTAGATGCTACCTGATTCTAAGTTAGGTTTGTCTATGATTACGAAGTTTAAGTGCAAGTCCAGTCTTGAAATGAGTTTTTGTTTTGTTTGTATGAATATGACATGCTTTATTAAAATCAACATTTGAATCAAATGTTTTATAAATCTCAAGTTTTTCAAAGTGTTGGTGCCGACTTACAACCAAATGAAAAATCTTTGAAAATTATATTCACCTTAACCCACAAATTAGTTTCGAAATGCTTTATTTGTATACATTTGAATAGCAAAACAAGGATTCCTTTTAAATCCAAATGCAGTGACAGTCTTAAGTAAGAGTCCAAGTGTAATACTATGTATGTTTACTTGGAAGCAAGTCCCTTCCAGAATATGGTAGAACAAGAAGAGATGGACGTGCCTGTGGTATCAAATGAGTCTTTAGCACTCTCTGCAGTGGCCTCTAGGAGATCTTGTTGCTTTTGATGTGGTACTGCAAGATCTGACTCTTTGAGGAGCATGTGTGAGATGATGACCATATCGAGAAGAAGCATGACTTGTATCACAAAACTGCTTTCATCAATCTGACCTTGTCCCACTTTCTAAGTACAGGTCATTGATTTTCCCCATTAAATCAAGACTCAGTTAAAAAGAGGATCAGAATTAATAGAAATACCCTTTTAACATACTAGTAAATGACTAAGGCATACATATCTAATTTGCCAATCTATCACAATGTGATACAATTCACCTTTCCTATAAACATGCACTTACACACACACATACATATGTTGCATTATGTCATTATGACATGTTCCATATATAGAGTTTTATATGTCGTCTATCCCTCATTGTTTTCCCTTTTTTATTTATTTGGGGGGGGGTTAGAGTGATTTCACTATCTGCATCATTGTGACAGCTTAAGGCAACATGAACTGTACACACAATTTATAAAGATTCTGAATATTTCTTTCTTCAATACAATCATCACTGGGATCTGGGTAGTTAATCCATTACATATTGTCATCTTAAGTGCAATGATCCAAACAATCCATGAGTTCAATTCCTGGTGGATGGCTCAAACCCCATAGAATAAGATATGGCTATGTACATCTGATGATTCCTAATAAAGATAAAACTGGCTTGATTGTCTCACGCCACTTTTCCAAGATTCTGTTAAAAATCTGATTATTCTGTATCTATGATAACCTTGCTTTCTTGATTGTGAACTGCAGTAAGAGTCTTCATATCAATGCTAAGTCAACTTTCTCTCTTTCTCAGAAAATATATTTGCAACCTTCCATTATTTCTATGAATAATCATGAGCTGCAAACATGTATTATTGTATTCTAGTTTTTCTTCTTATTAAGATACAGTACATCCCACTTACTTAGAAACTTGGCTTATGATTATTTGCCAGCTAGTGAGTTTATAAATGTTTTATTAAATTTCAAATGAAAGACTTTGGCTTTACTATGGGATGCACTTGCACAAAATAAATTTTGGCCTATATAATCAATAATCCCTGAAATACCAGGTGCTCAACTTCAAAGTCCACTTTCTTTATTTTCTTATCACTGTGCTTCAGTTTTATTACCTACTAGATACTGTTCATTGACCAATGCCTAGAAAAGTCCCAAGGTCAATAGGACAGATGGTACTTTGGCAGAGAGAAGCTTTTGTTTTATGAGTGTCAGCACTATGATGGAAATTTTATCATTGGATGCAGCAATGCCACTAATGTCTCCATAATTTTATTAGGCAATAGTGCAAGCAGTGTTAGTAGGCTGACTGAATAATATATTTACATGAACAGTAAATATTATCCACCTCATCTAAATTAATACAAAATGAAATAGAAGCACTGCTAGAGTGCTTACACATGCATGAGGAAGGAAGGAAGGAAGGAAGGAAGGAAGGAAGGAAGAAAGAAAGAAAGAAAGAAAGAAAGAAAGAAAGAAAGAAAGAAAGAAAGAAAGAAAGAAAGAAAGAAAGAAAGAAAAAGATCATCTTGTACATTTCTTTTTCAAGTGTTTTTTGCAGATTGGAAAGACTGGAGAACTGTAGACTGTTTCATTTCTATTGTAAGGTGCTAGTAATGTAGCAAATAGAATCGAAATATGGTTCTCTTTAGCATCTATATTATCTAATATGATAATGTGCATATCCAGGATTTTAGGCAGACATTTTTGTAGCCATGACAGAGATTGCATTGTGACATTTTAGATCCAAAGGATATGATGTCTCCTTGAACATTAGAGCTTTATGTTCAGTATCTATACTGGCAACATTGGATTCAAAAATATCTAACACTGAACAGCTGATCATGGATATTGCTTTGGAGGCAGAGAAAAAATCAAATGAATAGTGGAATCTAATAATTATATTAAATATTACATTTATATTTTAAAAATGCGAGTCCCAGGTATATTCATGATAGAAAACTACTAAAAATATTGATCTCTGAGACTAAAAACTTTATTAGAAACTAAGCTTTCATCAGTGGCTGCTGACGTTGTCAAAATATAAGCCAGGATCTGAGAACGCTCGTCTTTATATTCTTTGGGAAGCTAACAATTTGGACAAAGAATGTGTCATTGGTCTGTCCATATCATTTGGTAGAAGCAAATATGTGAATCCTATATTGAATTCACTACATTTAGTTCTCATTTAGCAACTACCCTGTTTAGTGACCCTTTTCAGTTATTGATGTGATGAACCAGTCTTCACACTAGCAGCTTTTGCTGGTCTGTAAATCAAAGGAAAGCCAAAGTAAGATCATAAGCACAATTATGAGTTCATTCATCAACTGTTTCACAAAGTGACCAAGTTGCCAGTGCCATCTGTGGTCAATGAACAAAGACTATTGGTATTAAAAACACAGAGTTGCACTGTGGTAGGAAAAGCTGGAAGGCTGCAGAAAATGGATAGGAAGTTGGCTGTGCCAGGAAGGTTGCTTCAAAAGAAAAAAGGGAGATGGCTGCAGAGGGTGGACAGAAGTTGGCCATGATGAATAGGACGCTAACATAGAAAAGGGACAGACAGGAAGTCCGTCCTGGCTGAAACAAAGGGTCAATTGGTAAGTCATGTGTCTTGTTTGGCACTCATCATTTTTCATACTCGTTGCTTCTCCCTGAACCAATTAAAGAAATACTGAGGTACCACTGCATTTCTATTATTTAGTCACTGTATCCCTTTTTCTCTAAGTTCATTAACAAAGGAGATATTTAGAATTATTAAAATAAGGATCAGTCAAATCTTTCCTGGACAAGGTATGGTTGCAAGAGAATATTAGTGAATTCCACTACTTAGAACTTCCTACTGTATATTCATACAGAATTCAATAATATAGGAATATTATCATTACATGTATTAATGATATAAAATTATTGTATGCTGACGCTCTATAGATCTTAAAGAATAATCATTAACAACAAGCATCTGTGTTACATAGGTAGACTTCAATAAATTGAGATAATCTCTTACTGGTTACATTTACTACAAAAAATGGTGTGTGGTTACTTTCTTGTGAAATATTTTGGGTCTTTTTTCACTTCCTAATCTAATCTATACACTTTGAAGTAAATCATGTCCCCCAAGTAAATATCAACCAGATCTGACCATGCTTTATCAAGATCTACCAAGTTTGATTAGGTGCTGGCATCCCTTGAGGGCCTATAATATTGTCCATCAAATGTATTTAAAATGGAAATGTATGGATTCTGCAAAGTCATCTTTTGTGATAAGAACTGAGATAACTTGTAGTTGAACGTGTAAACAAAAATGTTATTTTATTCATTTCCAATGTTTAATGGAGAAGTAAAGAAAAAATAATAATGCTCCTATTGATTTTTAGCATATTTCATTTGTATTCAGAAATGTGTGTTAGCAAGTCATAACATTCATATTTTTTATAGTTTTCAAGCTGAGTTAAAGTGAACTGTATCCAATTAGAGATAATTTGTATAGTAGGAAGATGATAGTTTCATGGTAGAACCATGCATTTTTATAGAAATGCAGTGCTCATCTACATATGGTTTTGTTTCCATTCTGTAGTACAATGAGCTATACTCTGTGCTTAAAATCACTTTCCCATTTTGATTATTTTAAGAGGACTTTTATTAAAGATTAAAATTATAATAGTAAAAACTAATGCAAACTAAAAGAAAAAGAAAAGAATAAAAACAAAAAATAGAAAGAAAAAACAAAAAATAAAAGTATATTAAAGAAGAAAGAAGAAAAGAAGAAGAAAAATGACCTCCACCTTCATCATAAGTATAAATAATTTTTGTAACATATTACCTTGTCTTAAAACACAACAAATAATCTCTTGTTCCCATATCCCATCCTTTATCTATAACAAAATATATAGATTTGTCATTCCAATACTGATGTCAGCAAAAGTTCTTTAAGAGTTGACAGAGATAACATCATATAAATTTTAACCTTGATCAAATAAACCAACTTTGTACTCCTTCCTTTTACTTTTAAAACAGTCTTGATATTTATTCCAATCAAATGCTATAGAATTTTTCTTTTCATTTCTTTTTTACCTTCCTACAAACTCTTGAAGTTTAAACAAACCTCTTTTAGAAATCTAATATACTAAAAATATCCATGTCAATCTCTTGGTTTCACGTTTGTATATTCCTTTCAAACATTAAAACATAGCCCAGTTTCTTTTGTCTGTTCGTGTAACATCTTTTTTGATCATTCTTATAGCTTGTCATTTTTATGTCCATTTTGAAATCAATCTCAATATTGTCAGGTATAACTCTTCCACTTTCATATCTTTCAGACACAGTCAGTGTATAGAAGCAGACACTATTAAAATTTGAAGCCATTGTTCAAAAGTAGTATATCCAAAGTAAAAATACTTTTCTACATTCTGTACTGTTGAGTGATCTCCTTCTTCAATTATAATCTTTAGTTCTTTCTAGTTTCCTCTAATGTCCACTTCTGAGGTCTTAACTTAGTATGTTACTTTTGAAAGAATTCAAACCAAAGCAGTTTCTCACAAGAAGCATTCTTTATAATTAATTTCAAATTCTTATTTCTAATTTATTTTGATCCTTAGTCTATTTGCAACTTTCTAAAATCAAAATTTTAGCCAGCCTTTTTCTCTTTATTCCAAAAACAGAGTCTTACAGCTGTTAAGCTCTGCTAAGGATTGAAGAAAATGCATCCAGTGCACAATTTATGAACAACATCCCTTCCAAAATATACATATTTTTGTATGAGATATTTAAACTTAGAAATATTTCAACATTTATTTTCAAGATAAATAATACACCTGCTTGTGCTATAGCAAACTTAATTTTGACATATTACATTTTTCTCCTATTTCTCCTCGAGTAAAAAAAATGATAGATTTGTTTTATGAATCAACCATCCTAATTCACAGTATAATGTATATCCAACTGCCAACTAGGATGGTTTTGGCCTTAACAATTCAGGACATACATGGCAACACAGAGGAGGAAAAGAAGTAGGTATGAAAATATGACTTTAAGCATCAGATGTACCTAATTTATTTATTTATGCATACAAATATTTGCCCACGGCCCGCCCCAGAGACTCAAGGCAGTTCAAAATAACAATGGTATACAATCAAACCCTCTTCAACCAACCTATTAAAACATCCAATACAAATACCGTAAATGAAAACAACACGTAACAAAAAGTCCATACAGCTTTAATTACCCCCTAAATGAGAGATGATGTAGGGAACCTTCTAAAACTTAGGGGATAAGCATGTTATTCAATGATCTGGAGACGTCACTGAGAAGGATTATCATCAGATCTTCACTGTCTTGATCTACAAGAAAAGAACCCTCAGCATTTCTACTTAAGTTGATGCAAAGGATGTTTGAAATGGGTATCCATGTTATAAATTAGCTTTCCTGATAGATGATCCTGATGAAATGGCTCAGCTAAGGATATTCAGATGTTATCTTGCCCTGTATCATTAGAGGTTAGAGTTGTTTATTGCTAATGGCACCACAAAAATCTATAAATGCATTTCACGATGTGACTTGATAGATGTGCAACCAGGTCTGTTTCATTGACTGAATTTGTACAGTAGTCCTCAATTTACGACTACAATTGTGACCAGAACTTTCACTGCTAAGTGAGGTAGTTGTAAAATGGGACATACCTGATTTTATTATCTTTTTTTTTTGCTCTGGTTATTAAGCAAATCTGGTTTTTACCATTGACATTGCTTGTTAGAAACCAGCAGGGAAAGTTGCAGATGATTCTAGGACACACTGCAACCATTGTAAATACATGCTTGTTGCCAAGTGCCTGTTCTGTACCAGCCTGCTACCGGCCCTGCAGCAAAAGCAGGGACAACCCCTTTACAAATGGCAAGAGGCTGGAATAAAGCCTGCCAAATTTATTAACATAAAACAGAGCAAGACAAGACACCAACCATGAAACAGGAGCTATGAAACAGGAACTATCCAAGCGGTTGCCTTCAGCAAACCAGCCCTCCCACACATTCCCCTTAAATACAGTTCAGGGCATGGCCTCTCTCTGCCTCCTTCCGAGATGCCCCATTGCCTTCCTCTGTTTACTCCTGATTGACTGCCTCCTGCGTCAGGCGTCCTTGAACAGGGCCAGCTGTGGGTCATCTTCATCCACGCTGTCAGGCTCACACAGCTGGGTCTGCGTCGTGACCAGATGAGAGGGGCCTGGCTGGGGGCTCTCATCAAGCTGTCCAATCCCCTCAGCAAGCTCTTCAACGCCCCCTCCTCCTCCTCCTCTGAGTCGTCCGACCCAACTGCCGAACCCACAGGCTGACCCTGAATCACAACAGTGCCCAAATTCTGATCATGTGGCCCAAGGACACTGTGACAATCATAAGTGCAAGGATATAAGTAACTTTTTTCAGTATTATTGTATCTTCCAATGGTCACTGAGTGAATTATGGTACATTGAGGATTACCTGTACAGCAGCAATACTCCATTCACTTACTTACTAGTGCTGATTATTACTGGTGAGCCAGTTTGTGTAGTGGTTAAAGTCGGTCACTTTCTCTCAGTCCTAGTAAGGAGGGAAAAGCAAATCACACCTGAAAAACCTTGCTGAAAACTTATAGGACTTCTCCATGCAGTTTCTGAGAATTGGATATGATTAAATGGAAGGAAAAAAGTGCTTATATGCCACACTAGTTTATGAAGATTCAAAGAGGCTTACAAGACCCTTTCTGCTAAGAGGATTAAAAGCAGTACATCAAAATAACAAAAGAATAACAAAATGAAAAACTTAAATTAAAATAGGAATGAACTTCATGCCAAAGGAATAACAAACATCAATACATAGTCTATTAGGGGCTTCCCTCTTCACAACAGTTCCAAATTCCAAATCTTTGGAATGGCTTTAACAAGAAACAAGCTAGTGCAATCTCAGGAATCACAACTTAGAAGTCTCAACCCTAGATTTTGCAGATGAGATTCTTTTAAAAAAGCTATCTGAAGGGAGACCAGTGTTCCAAGTTATATTTAATGGGCAGAAACCTAAAGAAGTAGCTGGTATCAAAGATATCCAGGTCCAAAGTGATATAGGATTTTATTAGTGACCACCAGCACCAACTGTATCAGGAAAATAACTGATCACCAGTATAAGTTTTGAAGCTGGGATGTTACATGAGAATGCTTATTGGCATCTATTATTATCAGTTCCTGCATTTTAGACTAGTTGAAATTCTTCTCACTTATTTTAAAAATTCCTATTTTTGTTTGCAATTTTTATTAATACACAGAGCTTTTGCAAGCAACTTTCCTGAAAGTGCACACTTGTTGACAGAAACTTTATGAGAACAATATTTGTACATTAAATTTCCTAATATCCTATTTAAGAAACATATAAGTAGAATTTGCATAAAGTGCAGGCCACCTTCTATCAATTTTGTGAGGCACGCATTCTTGTTTGAAACATATTTCTTATAAATAAAAAACGATGTAGCATTTGAGTAATTGTATACAGATATCATTTACC
This sequence comes from Vipera ursinii, assembly GCF_947247035.1. Taxonomy (NCBI): domain Eukaryota; kingdom Metazoa; phylum Chordata; class Lepidosauria; order Squamata; family Viperidae; genus Vipera; species Vipera ursinii. The sequence continues at coordinate 37,719,622 of NC_139521.1, read as the reverse complement.
CCAAGTATCCTGGATTACTGTTTTAATTGCTAGGTGTTTTTAATCTTTGCATACTCCCCAGTGTCACTGCAGTGAGGTGGGCAGCTAGATAAATTATCTATACAAAAAACCAAAAAGCTTACTTATTATATCATTGACTCTGCATATGCAATATGCACAAGATTCAGCCATGTCTACTCTACCCTGCTCAATACTAGATACCTGGAAATGAACCTCTATGAAGTCAATTAAGGAAGCAGAAAATAATACAATACATGAAAGTTCCACACTGAAAGGAGATCAGGCTAGCATTTGAGTCCAAGGCTAGTCTTAATGATCCATGAAATGGCCATGAAATTTAGCTGAATCTCTTAAAGCGTTATATTCCAAGAGCATTGTGGATCCTTTGGATAACCATTTTCTAATTGAGCCTTTGAATATACTAAATTGCTATTTTTCCCCCTCTTCTTTTTTTCTTAAATTATTTGAATATCACAATTTTTGCAGAATGTGACATTTCATGAGAATATGGATATGGTATATATAAAAAGCCATGAATAAGTCTAACTTAGAACAATTTTCTTTTTAACCAGACCTTCAAATATGGATACATTGTCAGCTTAAAAGATAGTGAACATAGCAAAGTTTCTAATTGAAGTGCTTAGAGTAACTGCAAATGCTTAATAATGAAATATTCCAACACTGTGGGCAACTCATTGTATTTATTTGCATCATCCTTTCATCAGGTCCAACTTATATTCTGAAAGCAGGTTTTTTTTAGAAAAAAGGAAAAAAAATAACTTACAACAGTTCGCTTAGTGACTGTTCAAAGTTACAATGGCACTTTAAAAAGTGCCCCCCAAGCCACATCTGAGCAAGACACCTGACTGCCCGCCCGGCAGCTCTCTTCCTCCTGTCCGAGGTTTTCATTGTTGTGAGCATTTCTGTTGAGGATTGGCAATGGGGGTGGGGGGGTGTTTGGTTTTTATTTCCCCCATCTGCTGGGTGGTTGCAGCAGGTTTTGGTCACTTCACATGACCCTGGGACACTGTGACCATCATAAATATGAATCAGTTGCCAAGCATCTGAATGTAAATCACAAGACCCTGGAGATGCTGCAACATTCCAGCTGATTGGCGCTTCTTCTGGGCTCAGCAGAAGCACCAGGATCAGTGCTGAGCTCCAGCTGGAGACTGGCACTTATCCTGGTGCTTCTGTTAAGCCCTGACAACCCTGAAGAAGCACTGATCCAGCCATCTCTCGCTCAGGCTTGTGCGGTGATGCCATTCCCCTCCCCCGTTACCACTTTTCTAGGATGGTTGTGTACCACCTGCCAGGTTCCAATGTACCACAGGTGGTACCCATACCACTGATTGAAAAGCCCTGGTCTATATATGCATACATGTTTTTTGCTCCTCATTGATACACAGATACTTGTATTTTACATCAGTACCATTGACTATACCTATCCACACTTTTCTAATTTTTCAAACTATTCTTGCTTATATCATATCTACATGGAAACATTTTTTCCTCTTTTTGGTGATCTCATGAACTCGCTCCAACAAATGATTTTCTAAATCTTTGTCCCCTTCTTGACCCATTTTTCTCTTTCATAGATGTGTTTTACAATTTCATTTTTACTCTTCTCTTTTTATAAACAAACCATACTAAAATAATTATTTCATACTTCTCTGTCATTTTTGCATTCAGTCCTTAATCAGTATCTGATTGGGACCCTATGTCTTTTTGTTTTATTACATGACTTTAGTACCCCATTCCTTGTATATTCAACTTTTGTTTCTCCTGATATCAATTCTCAGTCTCCTAAAATAGAAATGAGAAATACACTCTTAGACTCCCCTTTTTTAAAAAATAATTATTTTTTTGACACACTCCAAATTCTACCTACCATCTTTGAGTCACTATTTTAACAACCTAAAATTTCTCCTTTCACTTTATCATTTTTAGTAAAACTCCTATCTACCAAGTTACCAAATCATCTTCTTGCTCTAGTTTTCACCATTTATGCACATTGTGCAATTGTTTGTTCCATTCTTTCTGTTAAATACAAATGCATTGGTATTTGATTCATTAATTTTTAAATGCATACTTCTTATTTCATCATAAAATCCTTCTAAATTGGATTTTCAACCAGCAACATGGCATACTCTCCATTCAAAAGTTCATGTTCATGTCCCCAGCCAACACACTCTAATGTAATCACAAAATATTCCTCATATGTTTATTAATACATATATTAATCAAGCAAGGAGGAATTGCTTCGTCACTAAACATTCTATAAATTTGCATGCACCTGTCTATATTTCTTAATGATCTGCTGAAGACTTAAAAATTTGGTTTGAACACTACTGCTCAGCATAAAAATACAGTGAACCTTGCCAGGTTTTGCTCATTATTACATCTTATATTCATTCAGATTCTATGATTTCTAGGCATACTTAACCATCTAACTTTTTGTATTCATTCTTGCTATTTAATTTCCTCTTAAAGGTGAACAACAATGGCATTTTCCAATCATCAGGTACAGATGCAACCTCACACACAATCATCCATATGAATGGCATATGAATTTAACAAATTATTATTATTCAACTTTCATAGTCATCCATAAACAAACTTCATTTGTACGTATTTTAATATTTCTGCAGTGAGATAGTTGCCATTTTTCAACTCCTCACATCCTTTTTCAACATCTCACACCCCTTTCACCTTTTTACTTCAGTTTCCTTAGCCACTAACATTTATCTCATTTCCTTAAATTCCACTCTTTAACATATCACTATAATTTCCAGAGAAGGGAATTATAGTCACTAGTTACTTTGGGCACAAATACAACCAAAGTCCAGTTTTACCTCAAACATGCTCTCTCTAATCTGCAAATTATTTTGCAAAACAACGTAATGTTATCTGCATTCCATCACTTAGGAGGAATAAATAGCAGACTAACCCATGTTTGAGATCCATTTAAAAAAGAGAATTTACAGTAATTCAGAAGATTAATGCAAGGCTACACATTTATATATATATATATTCCATTTTCATTCCAAGTGATGGAGAACAACTGCTTTTTTGTCCAAAGAGAAGAACATTTTGTGAATTTGTTCTCACAGATGGGCTGTGATATTTTTTTCTGTGTGATTATCTTTTCTTTCCTTAAACAATAACTTCTTCAGTGATCTGCATCTTTTGTCTATAACCAATCCTCTTGTAAGATGTCAGAAAACAACCATGACAGAATTCCTTCCCTGGTGATTTTTCAGATCATGAACCTTATGCAGTTATGCTGGCTGTAGAATGATGGGTAGGTGCACATTAGGAAAACAACAACAAATATTCTCAGGCAGCTTTGCCACCATAAGTTCAAAGACATCCTTTTAAATCTTCATCCAGCCTAAAAAAATTCTAAAGTTGTTTCTAAAAGAAACATGAGGGTAAAACTTTCAAGAAATTGGAAACAATTTGAATCAGAATTCTAAAAAAAGAACTTTCCTTTTGGCTTCCTTTCTGGAGGGGCTGATGAAGTTTTCCCTCAAAATCTATTCGTATCTACGTAACTCCTAGAGTGAATTTGCAAGGCTAGATCTTGAATCCTTGACCTGTTGACTCTGAAAGTCATCTCACTATGAGCAGAGGGATTTGCCCCCAGATGAGTGTGGAGGGGATTTTGGTCTAATATTTGGGATTTAGGATCTGTTTCTTTATCAGTATTATGGCACCTCTTGATCCAAAACAAGAATAAAAATTTCCCTGGTGTTACTTTATTCCTGTATGACCTTTAATTAGGAAGAGTTTGAAGATTAAATATGCAGGAGGTGAACTGCAAAGGTTAATTGTCTTTTATCCAACACTGATGATGACAAGCTTTGTGAAAATGACATGAGTTGGGGAGGCATGCAAAAGGAGGACAAAAGAAAGAAGAGCTGTTTGTCCATCAAACTAGTCAGGTAGTTGCAACCACTTAACACTCTCCTCACTCCAAAGCCAGCTATGAATAAATGCTCAGTGCATAATGCTAAAAATATGTCAGTTGCTACTGAGTTGTATTTTATATTATGGAATGACGAACATGTTACTGAAATAAAACCACCTACTTATTTTTACCAGTAAAAAAATTCCTCCTACACGGCACCAAATCTTGACTCGGCTTGGCTCAGGTCGAGTGAAAGACATAAATATATATATATATATTTAAGATCTGAAACTGAAGTACTTGGTTTTGAAGTAGTTTTTTCAAGATTAAAGAAAAGTGCTGAATCAGCTTTTTGTAGTTTCCTCATTTAACATTCCTTATGCCATATGCTGTACTTCTCAAATACCATCAATCTACTATGTGCCAGAAGAATGTTCACAACTCTCCATCTGTAGCCAGTTTTGTAATATACTATTCTTAACTATGCAACCATATTTCATCTGGATATTGAAAATTGGACCAAAACATACGTAAAAGTGTTAAAACTTGTTAAATATTTTTTAAAAAAAACAGATTATTTTTGTCATCTTCTTTTTCTTTCATTTCTGGTGCTGATACGATTAATTTATTTTTAAAATCACCTTGTTAAAATCATGCTAATCTGTTTCTCTGCAGTATTTCTAGCAAGAGCAGTTTCCAGAGGTAAGGGCAGCATAGATTTATCTGCTTCTATAAGGCTACTAGCTCTGACCTGCTTTCTTATATTAAGCAATGTTGCCAGCAGTGGAATTTTCTTAGATATTATCAAAGGAAGGTAATTATTATTCTTGAGGTCCCTAGAAGCAGCAATTGAGATAAGTGCATCATTCTTTATGAGCTCATGCGGTTCTTATGTAGGTGAAATCAACAATCCATTCTACTTGAAGGCCAGGAGATCTTAGAGAACTACTGGTTAGCATCTGCAGTTTGCCATTTAAGATGTCTATTTGGCTACCATCAGGGAAGAAATCTTATCAATTATAGTGCCCTTGCAATGCTTTTCAGAGGCATTGGGAGTCTCAACCTCCGAAATCCATTTGTGCATGTTCCAGAGTCTTAGAAATCACACATGCACTACTATCCCTTTTCAATAGGAAAAATCAATGGTGGAGCAAGTCCCAGTTTAGCTTTCACAATTCAGAATAGTCCTGACAGCTCTTCTTCTGAGTCTTGCCTTACAAAAAACCCATAGAAAACCTAGCCAATTCACTTTGATGATATCACTGTCCCCAAAACAGCCCATCCAGTGAAAAGCATTGTATTTCTGACTGAAAGCAAGTATTTTTTTTCTAAGTTGACCAGTTTTTGTCAGTGCTACCAATCTAGATTTGCTCCTGCACTAAAACAATATTTTACATATTACTTTAGGCATCATTTATGACATTTCACATATTTTACCCTAAGTTGTATTGATAATATTTTTGAAAGTCAAAACATAAATCTTGCCATATAATAATATTATAAGCAACAGGAAAATAGTTAATAAGAGTGTACAGAATTAATAAAAGGTTATGCAGTATTGTGTCTCTGTGTTTTTAATCTATTATTAACATACTAATAATTATTAACATATTAATAACACAGAGAGAGGTGGAATTCAATAAAGTGCTCTACATGCCATAAATTTCTAAACTTCTAAGAAATATTTAAATGATTATGAATGGGGAAAAGTGGCAATCAACGTGTTTCAAGCATCAAATGTTTTAAAGAAAATAGCATAAATCTATAGCAATATATATAGTATTTGTATATGTAGCAGCAAATAAATTAACATAGTTAAAATATGAAAGTTTCTCTTGTGTCTCTTTTAAATATATCTAATCTTTATGTGTTCCCCATCTAAATATATGAATTATTTCATGCAACTATATTTCCATGTGTACAAATAAGTTCAGGATCCTACAACTTTATTATGCCCTGATGTTTTTACATCCTCTTGCAATAAGCACTATCATAATACACTTATCAACAAACCAAAGTTGAACATATCTCAATAATTTCATAAATTTTAGAAACAAAATTCTGTGGTACTGTACCATAAGGAGTGAAATCTTCTAATCAAACATCAACTTCATTGAGTTTGTTATTGAATTTATCTCCATATAGATGTGGGGGGGATGGTAAGTTTATGATATTTTCATCTCTTTAAGAGAAATCAGTATATTGTGATATTCAACATAAAAACAAATTTGAATTCTTGCTAATGATTCCAAATCGATATATCACAATGATGTCAAAATGAGGATACATGGGTAGTGATGTCATTACACAGATACCACCATTATGATGGTGTATGTCCCATTATGGATTTGAGACACACATATTCTCAAGTTGTGTTCCAAATTCTGTTATTCTCTGAAAACTTGGCAATGCCCTTTTTATAGCACAGGCTTAATTAAGCATTATTAAGTTTTTGTTGCAAATATATGTTTTTTTAAAAGCAAGAAAAGATTGTTTCAGGAAATCTTGAATCCTTTGTAGATATGTAGTTTAAACAGGTGACTCAAAAGATTAACCAGATTGACACTGATGCTAATTATTTTTTTCTGCAGGGGTATGTCACCAATATATTATTGAAGACTATGGGATAATTTAGTACAGGAATTAATGGCTAAAGCCAAAACATTGTGTTCACCTTAACTTTTGTATTTAAATACAGATATATTTTTCAACTCCATAAATATTTGATATTTAAGCAAATACTGTACAGAATAATCTTTTCAAAAGTCAGATTAAATGTTTTAGCACCAAATATGCTGTATGGAAGATTTCAAAGAATTCCCATTTCTCAAAGATGTTATCCCTGTAATGATCCTGAAATGGTGAATCACATTTTATTCTACTGTGTATTTTGTAAGAGTCTTTAGTTGGAAGAATCTGACCTATTTTAAAATCCAAATCAGGAAGAGTACTTTTGTGCATGTAAAAATTTTACTTGCAGATGAATATCCTAAGATTACAGTGGCAACAGCCAGATTTTTAACACTAGCTATAAAAATAAGGCTTTTAGTAACAAACTAAATAATCTTACAAATTAAATAAATCTGTGACCTGTTGGGTCACAGTTTCAGAGATATGTCCTGAAACATAGAAACAGAATGACATAGGCAGGCAAAAAATCAGTGAAAGTAGGAATGACTTCTGAATTCCTGTTGGCTTGCCCAGTGAGTTTACTTGTGGAAAGCTGACAGTGAGCATCAGAAAGCTCCCTTCCCTTCCCTTCCCTTCCCTTCCCTTCCCTTCCCTTCCCTTCCCTTCCCTTCCCATGTCTAAGTGGCTGCTGCTAGATGGATGAGAAAGTGACAAGGAGGTTAGGAAGCTGTTAAAGAAAATGAGGAACTTGTGAATGTGGCTGACAATGGCAGCACAGCAGCAGCACTGAAGCGGCAAAAAAAATAATCCTCAAATTTCATTTCCTTCAGATGGCATTCTGTACATCACACCATTTGAGGTACCTCTGTTGACAAAGTTTTGCCCTATAAGGCAACATTTTGCCCAACTGAAAGTAACAAAGCATTAAACAGACATGGGAGTTTTAGCTGTATATGCATGAATGAGTTGGGGATATGTCTGTTATGAAATACGTAATAAATATTTTATTTGAACTATTTTATTTTATCTGTGTTATTTAATGCTAAATTCAGATTATATTTGTCACTTGCTTTGGAGACTTTTAGCCATAAACAAAATTGATTAATTGAGTCACGTATGCAAGTCACAACATGTAATGTTGTAATGATATCATGAATGTTTTGTCATTTGCACCCCTTGAGTACTGAGTTGTAGCCTTGATTAATCTTAACATCAGTGTGCTTTGAAACGAAACACCAGGTCTGTGTGAATAAAAGAAGGTAGGGAAAACCTGCACAATTCTTTCCAACTTCTTTATCATTAATTACCACAGGGAAGGCCAGTTTGTTCTGTCTGTTTAAAAGAAAGTGCTGTATATGTGTGTTCATTCTGTTCTTCTCTTATGTCACATCTGTGCATGTGTATGTGCTTAAAGGAAACACAGGAAAAATGCATATGCTTTGCCTGGGTCACCTGACCAGCAGAATGGGAATTCTAATCAAACAATCAGCCATGTTCCAATCTGCTTTCTAACTACTTTCCTACAATGATGCATTGTGGGATATTTTCTAACCTGAGCCCAAATTGAATCCAGTTCAGGGATATATTTTTTTATTTGAGCTTTCTTTGTCTGGCTTTTCCCCCTACACCAAGTCATGTTCTCTTCAGGTTCCAGAGAGTTTGCCTACTCAGGGACAAATGATAGACAGACTCTTTTTTTTATTAAAGAGTTTTACAAAAACAAAATTTTACAATATATCCCCAAATCCCTCCCACCTCAAACCCACCTACTTCCCCCCTAGACAGACTCTTGATCACCTTTACATAATTTATTTCCAATATCCAATAAGGTAAAGAAAATAAAACTCCACAATATTTCTGTATCTATATACTGTATACACACACACACACACACACACACACACACACACATTTTACACACAAATACATGCATACATACATGGTATGTCTGAATTAGAGGTACAAACTGAGAAAGAAAAAAAAATTAGAAACCTAAACCTTGGATGATTTTTTTTCTTTGCTCATTTAAGTTCTTATCTGCTTCATCACAAACCTGTACAGTATAAAGACTATCAAAGAAGAAAAAAAAAGCATATTCCCTTGTTTAGTTTCCAAGTTTGTCTCAACTGATCTTTCCAATGTGCCCAGAACTTTTGAAAATATTGCAACAGACAGCCAGAGAGGTACTCAGCAGTGGGCTTTTTTCATTCCTTCTCTTAGCTAAGTGCTTAATGAATCTCAAACTTTTAAATGGACTTGGGAAATAGCTTAATGTAAGCTGTAAGCTTGCAAATAAAAATCTGGTTTGAGCCAATGTAGAGTCTTATTGCCAAACTACCCACAAAATTAGATGGCAAGTCAGTTGCACTGTCTTTCCATCAACTTCAAATAATGATTTGAATTTTCCCCCTCGTATACCTGGGGCACAGTTTTCTCTATATGAGCAAAGGCAGAAGCTACTTATTTACAGGACTCTAGAGAACTTGCCAGAAATCTCTCAATAGCAATTTAAAAGTAATAATAAGCAAAATAAAATTAGGAGAAAACTGAATTATGGATTTTTGACTGAAGCTATGTATATGTCTAGTACGTTTTGTAATTCTTGATATAAGCCAACCCTCCTTAGCTGTTCTTTGTCCTTATTTGGTAACTGCTGATGAAGATGATGACTATAATAATAATGACTTCTAACAAAACTAATGCTTGTGACCCACTCCTTAGAGAAACCCAACTTCTTCACAGAGGGAATAAGTATTCTAGTAAAATGTGCCCATTAAAGCATCGAATATGGAACACAGATGCTCATATAGCATGAGATCATTGATTGCAGGAAATGAAAAATGAAAGTGCTCTTTGAGAGATTCACAGTTGAGAAGAAAGCTAACTCTAGTTCTTTCTCTTTCTACATTGTGCATAAAATGAGATTTGATAAGCAAGTGTGATTTGCAACAACATACTTTCCATCTGCAAATGTCAGCAGACTTTTATTATTAAGGGTTAGACAGTAAGCTGTTCTCCTTTTGACCACAAACAGTAGGGCATGGAAGCATTATTATCCAGTTTTCTAAAGTTTTTTTTTCCCATCTGACTCTATTCCTTGAATATATGAAGGACTCATTGGTTAGTTTGGGCTTTGATTTCAGAATGTTCATTTTAAAGGGTTTTTAGTAAGGGTTGCTTATACTCTTCAGCAAATTTTAAGACTCTATTGAGTATGCTGATACATCCCTTTCATTTCCCTTGTGAGTTCCATCCTGATTTTGCTATTGAAGGGGGCAATAGTCACCATAAAATCCACTCTATCCCATTGCTTCTTTTCTTAAAAGGAGAGATAGTAATATTCTTGCTTTCCTGCTTTCATTACACTGTTTGCTTCTCAAGGGAAGCAAAACCGCCTCCTGGATCCCTCACTGCTTATCCCTGGAATAGAAAACCAAAGAACAGAATTTGGAAGGGTGATAGTATTTATGCCACACTGATGACCAATCCTCAAGAGAGGGAGAAGGTTAAAAACTGGGCAGTCTGCCACTTTATAAATGCTTGCCCATTGTTACTAGGACATAAAATAGGTTTGTATTTGCAAAAGTGGGGGAGAAAGAATTCTTTCTTCTTCTTCTTCTTCTTCTTCTTCTTCTTCTTCTTCTTCTTCTTCTTCTTGTTCTTCTTCTTCTTCTTCTTCTTCTTCCTTCTCCTTCTCCTTTTTGCATGGTTTTGTTTTGTTTTCAATTTATTCCATGATTGTACCAACTGCAGGCCACTGGAATTATGGGTCCTATTTGAAAACATGTAAGAGGGACTTTGCAATCTGACTGCTGAAAGTCCCTCTCTGTCCTTACATACAGTGTACTATTTTGTTCCTATCTCTAGCAGAAATGTTGGGGGAATATGTTTATATTCCTCATGACACAGGGCATTTATACATATGGCCAGATCTCAGAGTAAATGTTTATTTTTAAACCCAAATTCCATATCTTGAGAACTGTATGCAGCTAAACTGACACAATTAATACATAAACAAATAAACATGACTTTCCATTCATGAAATGCTCTGCAGATATATTTAGACAGCACTTGTAATTGTTATTTTGTAGCTCAGGTAGGTTTTCAAAACAAGATACTCTGTATTTTTTGTGGTGATACAGGTTTAAAGCATTTTTTTTTCTTTTTAAAAAAGGTACTACTCCGCTGAGTCGGCTCCATTTCAGTACAGATGCTGGAAGGAAACAATGTTTCAGCAGTGCACCTATTTGTAGATGACATCAAATCAATGAGAAGATTTCCCAAAGGAATTTCCTTTAATGGGAGAGAAAGTATTCAGTGGTAGAGCACTGACTTTTCATAAAGATTTCAGGTTTAATCTCTGGCATTTCCAAATAGAATACTCTGTTGCTCTGGAGAGAAGATACTGGATCTATGTCAATAAAACTGGGCCAAATGTAGCAATTGGATCAACTGAACATGGCTGCTTCCTATTTGTCAAAGTGGGGGAACAGCATGGCTAATGAAGTTTCATGCAAATGAATGTCCAAGTGAGGCACCATGGAGTAATATTACCAATAATATGGTAATGTTGAGTAATGATAATAAAGTAGATGATGATGAAGGCATCACTAATGGGGCTAACATTAAGAAATGGGAAAAAATCAGCCTCTGACTGAAAAAGGTGACAGCTATATAGAGGCAATGAAAAGGTCAGTTTCCACATTAGCACTAATGAAGAAAGAGGCTTAAAATAAGATGGCCTGCTAAACAATGCCATTTGAGAATGCTCTGTTGTATTTGCATTTAGAAGTTGAAGCACCTGTCATAACAGACAAAAGATTATTTGGACAGTACTGGTGGTGAGATAAAATATAGATCTATAAAACAATTATACGGTTAAATTAAAAGGAGGCTAAAGAGATTATGTCCTTCTACTCCCATATCACTGGAGTGGGATGTGTCACTGAATTAAACTGACAGTCGGTTCAGTGCTCATAGAAAGGATTTATCTGTATAGTACAATTGCTTCTCCAATCTATGTTGTTGTTGTTATTGTTGTTGATGATGATGACAATGACAATGATGATTATTAGCTAGGATAGTTTTACATGAAGATAAGGATAGATCAACTATTTATATATAATAGGTTTATTTATGGTAAGTAGGAGACAGAGCTCTGAAGACTAATCACCAGGTATTACCAGTTACAGAGGTCCATACAATAAATGTTACTGATTTGCCTGTGCCCTTGAAGTCATCTAATTCACATTGGACTTGATGGAACTTCAGTCTGATCTAGCAATGCTCTTTATTATGTCTTAAAAAACAGAGCCAAGAAATGTGTATTATAAAAAGTAAACCAGGGCCTCACACAAGTATAAAACAATATGTGATTCTTCTAATCCATGTGAAGAAATGAGAATTCTGGTCCAATCCAACATCATTTTTTTCCTGCTTATAAGCATGTAAGACATAGGATATACTTCAATAACAAAATATGCTGTGCTGTGCATCAAGTTTTGTTTTACCATTGGAAAGCATGGATCCAATCTATGGATGGATTGAATCATTGTCAGGGCACCAGAGAAATGTAGTTAAGTTTATTTGTAGTGGGCCACTGAATACCACAACCTCTTTATCAATTTGAATTTCCAGTTCCACTTCAAAAAACCCAGAGTTGGACTCCTGCAGACCAAATAGATCTTTTGTTACTGCACTGTTGGGTTACATAGTAAAGAGAGAAAAAAAATCATACAAAGCTAATGCTAGTGTTTCCCTCATCTAACCAATAATATTTTTGTCTCAGGTATTCTCATATTATTACTTGTTTCTACAGGCATCTCTTGTTGCCAACGGCTTTTCAACTATTTCAGTTTGTTAGATTTGTTTGTTTATGTACCAACCTTGTATATTTACTATTTAGAAAGGAAAAAATAACAGCAAGAAATAAAAGAAGTCTAAAAGTTGCTAGTGAAAGGAAATATCACTGACTGCATGAGGTTTATCCTTCTCCAACCAAGAGCCCCTTCCAGGTATCTTGTTCCTTCTCTTCAGGCATACAGGTGAAATCTTACATACATTGTAGTGCTTACTGTCTAGATACCTAACAATCCCTTGATTGAATAATTTAGGAAGTAGCAGGGTTTAATAGTAAAATAATAGTAAAAATGCTGATGATATCACTCTTGGAATATTAACCCAGTAATGTAATAGAAATATAGCATATGCAAATTTTGTCCTCTTCCATGGCTTGAATTAATTTCTTACACTTTTAATCCAGCTTGCAGTACAGCCATCTATTTGAAAATAACTTTCTCTGTCTTCAGTGAAACTCACACCAATATAAGGAGATACAGGATTGCAGCCTTAGTTTCAGAGATGTGAACAAAACTTACAAAATATGTGTGCACAGCCTAGCATGGTTAAATACAGAAAAAGTATCATAGATACACCACAGCATCCTCTATGGGTAATTGGTAGAATGCAGGAAATAGTTTCAAGGTACAAAATTATACTCATAATGTACTAAAAAACCCAAATAATGTCCATCTCTGGAAAAGATACTTTGGGCAAGGACCCTCTGATCAAAAAGCGGCATGTCATTTTTAAAAGCAGTTGGAAACCAACTGGTCCCTTGTTCTAACCTGTACCAGTGGTTATTCCCTTTTGGCCTTTGGAGAGGCAGCAATCCTATGGACATGCGCAGCTTAGAGCAGATAATACAACAACATAAGCAGGATGGTCCTGCCTGAAAGATGAAATGAGGATGTCTTTAATTTCAAGATAACAGAAGGCAGATTCCCTTCCATTCTCCTCTTTTCCTCTCACTTCTCTGTAAAGTTGAAGCTCACCTTAGCAAATGCTGATGAAAGCACCCAAAGCAAACAAGAACACCAGGAGTCCCTTTCATCCCAGCTGCTGATCTCAAGGTCACCCACTAAAACATCTGCAAGCATGGCCTTAATTGCAGAGCTGCTCACCAGAAGATTAATGGGAACATCTCTCCCTCCAGCTATGCTCCTTAGAAAAAAGTAGTCTACTACAGGGGGGAAAGTGTCTGTGAGACATAGCCCATTTTGAGATTTCCACATAAGAACCTGATCCAGGATCCAGGTGGCATTTTCTGCTAAAAGCACCATCCTTACACTGAACTTTAATGTCAAACTTCAAGAGGAATCTGTCAAGATGAAAGACAAACAACAAAGTGATCTTCCAAAAAGACTCTCCTTTCCCGGCTGGGAAATCTGCACCTTCATTTTAAGAACAGATCCTCCAGATTCTAAAACAAAATACATTGGGTCTCTGCATTCAGCAGGGAATATTATAACTTTTAAATGATTACAGGTATCATTGATTCATGGTTGGAGGTTTCAGTAAACTGAGGTTGGCTTCTGAAGAAATGTGCAAGAATCAGCCTATAAAAAGTTGATGTGAGGACACCTTAATATTAAAACAAGGAAAGACAGCATTTGGGCATAACCCACTCACCCTTAAATTCTAACTTAACTTTAGAAAAACAAAGAATGGGGAAATCAGAGAATGAAGCAATCCAGTAAGTAAGATGATTATTCTTTTACAAAGGTTTTAGAATCCTCAAGATTTCAGACCAAAACATTTTCAACCATTTGTCTTGATAAAGATTATTTAAATCCCATTGGAGCTCTGAGTCTATTTTTCCCTTTTAACTTCCCTCCCCCACTACTGAGTTTTTCCCTTCTTATGTTTCTCATCTGATCCCTTATATTTGCCTCGCACCCCTCAACTTTCTGCTTCATTTCCTGCTCCTTTTTCTAATTCCTTTATTCACCTTCCCCATTCCCTCCACAACTGCCATTTCTGCAGCACGTTCGCTGCCTTCCCTTCTTACTTGCTTGATCCCCAAACCCACTCCGTTTGATGTAGTAGGGAACATATTCTAAAATAAGGGAGGGGGGGCAGCAGCTTCACCCCGCGCATGCTCCAAGCTCTTTCCCCTTGCTCCTTAAGACGGAACCTAAAAGAAGGAGAAATCTGATGGGGACACTTTTTTTTTTAAAAGGGGGGTGGAGGATCTTCACTCCGCGATCCCCATTCAAAGTTTGACTTGCCCTTCCCTTGTCCCCGTGTGACATCGCGGCTTGAACGCCCGCTGGATCTTCCTAAACGGCCTTGCGTACACACGTTTGGAAGGAAGATTGACTTTCGAAGGGAACCACCAGATCCACTCTTCGGGACGGGAAGAGACGACATCAGTCGCCGTCTCATCCCCAGGGGAATGCCTTTCCTTTGGAGAGATCCGAGGCGCTGCGCGGTTTTCAAGACGCTAGGCAAGGGGACAGCGAGCGGGAGGAAGGCAGCTCCGTCGCGAAGCGAGGGAGGGCGGAGCGGGGGATAAAAAGCAGCTGCCTCGCAGACCAACCCAAAGGGGGGGAAAAAAAAAGCCACCTCGCCGCCGGTTCCTCGGCTCCCGCCTTCGGAGCCCGAGGCGCTGTCCGAAGTGCTGAGGGCGCCGAATTCCGGAGTCCCTTTAGGATCGCGCTTATTGATCGCGCAGCCGGAAAGGAAAGAGGGGCGCCGGCACGGAGCCTGTCCCCCCCCCTAGAGCTCTCTTCGCGGTCTCTCCTTCCTTGCCCCCCCTTCCCCCTCCTTCTCTTCCTCCTGCTTCTCTCGCTGGGGATCGGTGGCCTGAGCGGGCGCGCCTCCTGCCTCCTCCCCCGCGCCGGAAAGCGCCCCCAACTCCTCCGGGCCAAGAACCCCCCCCCCCAAAAAAAAAGAACCGAGAGCCGACCAAGCGCGACCCAGCCCCCGCTTCCTCCCTGCACGGCCCCGGAGCAAGAGCACGTACCTTGAGCTCTTCAATATCCAGATGGGCTGAGCGGTCCATAAACCGAAACTGAAGGAGCCGGAGGCGAGAGGGCGAGCAAAGGCGGGAGGCGCGAGCAGAGCGGCGGCGGCGGCGGCGGAAAACCCCCTCTCGAAGTTGTGCCAATTGCTTGGTGGGGGGTACCCGAATCTCGAATAATAATCACACATCTATTCTCGGCTCTCCGTTTCCAGACCAAACTCAGCCGTCTCCTCTAAATCCCAGCTGCTGGGCTGAATTTCATTCCCCGGGAATCGTCTCCGTGGCTTCCACACAGTCCCAGATATCGGCGGAGGTTGGCTGAGCAATCCTAGATCCCCTCCGGTAGCCCCTCGGTCCTTTCCTTTCCGTCCCCTCCCCCGCGCCTGCTTAGATCTCCCTCCCCGATTAAAAGCGACAGGTGATCTTTCCTGCCCACGAGCTGGGGATCCTGTCCTGGAGCGAGGCAAAGGGGCGGAGGGCAGGACCAGGCGAGCCAGCAGAAGGCGGCGAAATCACGCCGGGCAGGCTCAGGGCGAGGGAAGCTTCCGCCAACGGCCAATCGCTGCCTCCGAAGGCAAAAGGCGGCGCAGCTTCCCGGTCTTCCCTGGACGGCATCAATGCAGCAAAACCGCCAGCCTCCGACCCTCTCCTCCCGCTGAAGAGCGCGAGCGTCTGGGCACCCCCGGCACAAGGTGTCGGAGCCTCCTCCCCTGCCAGCTTAAGGCAGCGGCGGCGTCCACGTTTCCCGGCCGGAGCGACGCGGATCCAAGTCCTGCAGAGATCCCCTTCGAGCCGAAGAAGGGATTCTGGATTGCTTTTCTTTTCTTTTCCTTTCTTCTTTTTTTTTCTTCCTTTCCTCCCCCCCCCCCCCCCAGGATAAGCAATCCAACCGCTGGAGCGGGAGGGAGGGAGAGAGGGAAGGAGGGGAAGGGAGGGGAAAAGAAAAGAGGAGGGGCGGAGGGGAAGGAGGAGGGGAGGGGAAGGAAGAGAAGAAGAAGAAGAAGAAGAAGAAGAAGAAGAAGAAGAAGAAGAAGAAGAAGAAGAAGAAGAAGAAGAAGAAGAAGAAGAAGAAGAAGAAGAAGAAGAAGAAGAAGAAGAAGAAGAAGAAGAAGAAGAAGAAGAGCAGGCAGGCAGGCAGGAAGGAAGGAAGGAAGGAAGGAAGGAAGGAAGGAAGGAAGGAAGGAAGGAAGGAAGGAGAAAAGAAAGGAAAGGAAAGGAAAGGAAAGGAAAGGAAAAGAAAAGAAAAGAAAAAAAAAGAAAAGAAAAGAAAAGAAAAGAAAAGAAAAGAAAATAAAAGAAAAGAAAAATCCGCCGGGAGGGACTCGCTCTGGCAGGCTACCCTGAAAAGGTTTCCGAGGGGGGATTTCTTGCCCGACGAACAAGAGCGGGAAGAGCGCCGGCTGAGGGCGGGGGAGGGCTTCCCTCTCTCTCCCTCCCCTTCTCTGTTTTACTGTCCTTCACCACCAGGTGACCGACTTCACTTGGCGCCTCTCAGGACCAGCTCGCAGGGGATCTCTCGCCTCTGTCAAAAGGCAACATTTCCTTTCCCGACAGACGCTCTTTTCCTCGCCACCCCTCCCCACCGCGCCGTCGGGTCCTAATTCCCGTCGTAGAAAAGCTATTTCGGAGCCTTCGTGAACATGCATTAGATTAGAAGGTGGACGCCTCTGGTTTCCTTTGGCGGCGGAGCGGGCCGGAGGACGGGCGAAGAAGCTCATTGGCTCCGTTGCTTAGGAGTTGTCCTGCGTTGTAGATGGAGAAAGAAAGAAAGAAAGAAAGAAAGAAAGAAAGAAAGAAAGAAAGAAAGAAAGAAAGAAAGAAAGAAAGAAAGAAAGAAAGAAAGAAAGAAAGAAAGAAAGAAAGAAAGAAAGAAAGAAAGAAAGAAAGAAAGAAAGAGAAAGAAAGAAAGAAAGAAAGAAAGAAAGAAAGAAAGAAAGAAAGATAATTTGGGGGGAAAAAACCTCGCCAGTAGGACTATGATTAGCACCAGCCACTTTGTGGATGTGGATATGTGCTGGTGATTCATGGGTGCAATTCAAAGTATTAGATTTGTTATCATAGCAATTTCCTCTTCTATTCCCATTCATCTGAGATCTCCATTGCCCCCTCCCCCGTTCATTTCAGCATTTTCTCTCTCAAAGGACTTAGAACAATATCTCTTTAGCAATTTCTTTTTAAAAAAACAACACATTTATCTGGATTGGAGTGTGCATTAAAAACATTGTCTGTTAGGTCCCTTGATTGTCCAATGGCCATGAACGCCTGGGCCCTGAACAAATGGTATAAATATACAACAATGTTGCAACTAGCGACTGAAATGATGAGGTTCCTGTTATTCTCAATTGATTGGTCTATACCAGAGGTCCCCAACCTTTTGGGCACCAGGACCAGGACTGTAAAGAGAGGGGTTTTTTGCAGACCAGAGGGGGTGTGATTTTGTGTGCTGCCTGCATCCTATGGATGGGGCTTCACTTGTTTCCATAGACCAGTTTCTGGCATGCTGCGGACCGGTGCCAGTCCACAGACCAGGGGTTAGGGACCCTTAGGCTATACCACAAACCTTTTTCTTTGGCTTAACAACTTTAGCTAGTTTCAGTCTATTTGTAACAGGATTTCTATATTGTAGGATTTACTTAAGATTGGATGCTTACTCATGTTGGCACCTACAGAGTACAATAAAATTTAAGAAGGATAAACTTCAAATAAAGTTCCAACTGAACCATTTTGTCTTCCGGCAAGCATTCTGAAACCATCTTGCTGAAGTTATGTTCCCACTTGCATTTAACCATGGCACAAATATGTTCTAGCAACATCTTTTCTGTTGTGCCTCCAAAAATTGCTTTCATCTTGTCCAGATTCAGCAAGCACTATTTCCTTCTTTATTCAAACACAATCTAAGACAGCCCCAAGGTGTGCAAAAGTTGTGAGGCCATTATCTTTGAGATACTGTAAGTCTAATGATTGGCAATGCCTATTAACACAGACAACAGAGACAGGATGAGGTTGACAAAAGGGGCAGCAAGTTTCATATCAAAAGGCATTTTTGTAGACTTAAGGTTGAATGGAGAGCATGTCAATTCAACCTGAGCTAATTTCTGAGACATGTGCTGTCTGCACATGAGCAAGAATCCCAATGGGGCAACCACTCAGCAGCCCATAACACATTTTCTTCTTCCAGGAAAAAGGATTAAAGTGAATCATTCTCCATATACTGTAATTAAGATTATATTGTACTTGATGAAATAGTTTGAGGGAAGACAACAGGGACCTTTGGGAACTTCCTTTATTCCACCAAGTGCTGTTGGTAGTTATTTATTTATGTATTTTTAAAAAAGAACAAAAAAACAGCAAGCCATTTGACCAGGAATGCTTCAAAAATTAGTATTTGTATTAGTATTATTTGTTTCATCATGTGGCTGAGTTTTTTGGGGGTAAAATTGCTACTTATCATTCATGGCCCCCATTCCAGTGGTTGTACAATAATACTTTCTCAAAGTTCTCAAGGTGGCTATTAGACTGAAAAATGGTCCATTGCAATAAAGAAGGGGAACATATTTCCCAAGGTGACCATGATAATGGTGATGGTTCTGATGGTACTCCTTAGAAGTTTATCATTCAGCATTGTGTATACCAAATGCCATAGATCTCCAGGATTTCAAACAAGGTTCTTTCACAGCTCAGTCTCTGGGGATTTAACTTCAGGATTTCTGCCTATAGGACATAGACTCATTGTTCATACTACATCGCTTCCCAGAGAGAAGCATTTTAGTGTTAGGCTACGAAGCTATTTGTGTTCTTGCCCCCCCCCAAAAATAAGATTCCACAGTTCTTATTTTCTTTAAATCCTCTAAAAATTTTATTAAAGTGTTGAATGTTGGCCAGGGAGATTCAGGATCCCTATTTGATGATGAACTGCACTAGGCAACTTTGCATCTGTCAGTCCATTGTCCCTTCCTCTGCACTGCCTTAAGCTTTCAGAGGCAAGGCAGAATTGTTATGCATGTAGGAATGCATTAATAAATGAATGAATATTATTCAGAAGATCTGTGCCAATCCTCAAAGCATTGCTTTGCTTTGATCAGCTCTTGACTTATCTGCCCCTTTCAAGCTATTCCATGAAGCAAAACAGCAGAGACTACCTGTGGAAGCTTGTCAGGGCTGAGCCTCAATGAAGCAGCTGTTTTGCTGACCTTCAGTGGTCATGCACGCGCTCAAATTACTTCCAGTATATTGAAGCAAGAATTAATTATATAATCCAGCAAAACGGAGTTTTTCTGATCAGAATAGTTCCCTGTCTGTTTTTAAAGTAGAATATTAATTATCATTGCTGGCTTGTAAGAAAGAGCTGATTTATAATATGTTAAGCGTGAGTTATAATAATGATTTCATACTGTCTTCATCATAACATTAAGCCAACAATCAAGTAAACAATACCCCAATCAAGAAACTGCCATAGAAGCCAACAGCACAAAAAATCTCTAAGACTACCCCCACTAACGCTGACAGGGCAAGCCTTTAGAATATAAACTGACAGCAAACTGCACTCCTTACTAGCACTGATGATGTTACCTAACTTGCGTAATGAAATGTCTGCAAGAAAACAAGCAAGCTCAGAGAGCACCAAGGACCCCTCAAATCTTAATTGTATTAAACTGAGTGAGACCCAAATATGAGAAAGTGCTGAAAATCATAGGTGACCTTCCTATCATTTTAAAAGTAAAAAAACACAATAAAAACTAATGTATAAATGTTAGAATAGATACATTTTTAAAAAAACCCACAAACGCTTCATTTTTATTGAAATTCCTTCTGGGTGTTTCATGGCCCTCTCCTTTAGATTAACATTTCAGCCAATAAATACATTGGCCCTTCTTACAAATTAAATTTAATTCTATTATCCAAAAGACTGCCTGTCTCTGATCTAAAGGTATGGACCTTGCTTGATTCAAGAATTGAAATAATCACATGATTACGTGAAATAATCCCAGCCCTTGGGAATGTGACCCTCTCTTTAGAGATGGAGTGCCACACGGGCCAAGTATGTGTTTTGGAAATGGAAGATTTTACATTGTATTCCTGACATTTTCAAGGAAGATTTTCTGTATAAACTAATGCTTTTGAAGCTCTATATTGCCTGTGGTTCAGCAATGTCAAACAACTATAATGCTTTGTGTTGCAGTTGTTGTTTTTTCAAAAAAGGTAAAATATACAGGTGTGGTAGCCTTTTTGTATTGTTCAAAAGAAATCCCTTTCTAAAGTTTATTAAACTGTTTATTCCATCCTCCTCTTTTAGAGGCAGTTTATATGAATAGGGAATATACTGTGAATCAGGGTGCATTACACAATGATTTTTTTGAAATCCACATCTGACTGTGAAATACTTGTGGAGTGATGTTCCAGGAAATAAGCGACAATAGAAGGTTTTTTTGTAACGTATTTAATTTAAATTAAGTGCAAATTAAAGTTCATATAGTGAATATGTTTGCCATGTATTTAAGAAGATTCTCCTTCCCTCACTTTGAAAATTATCAATTTGGGGAACACTGTTTTGGGAACAATAGTCAAATTTGGGTGTCAAAGAAGGTCCCAGGACCCCTGACTGTATAACCCCTTCCATACAGATTTTCATACATAAGTTCCTTATAGCAAAACAGATTTCAGAGACAAAGAGATTAGAATAAAAGCAAAACAGTTTGAGGCATTCTGCTCAAAAGAGAAATTCTGTTTTTATTCTTTTTTTTCTGCACACATACAAATGAAACATTGATTAGGAGAGAGCTGGAGTTTGGGAACAAATTGCCTGGACTGAAATTATGAAAGATCACACAAAGAAATTAGCTAAACTTAACCACCAGTTCCATTTAAACTTTTTTTTAAAAAAATCTTGTTTTAAAGAGAGATATTGCAAAGGATATAAAAATATTGAAAGAACATCTGATAAAAATGCAATGACAGTTAAAATTCCTCTCTAAAAAATATCTAGAATTCCTAATAAAACCACTTCTCCTTCATCTACGTGGCTTGGTTTTTTCCTTTATAATGAGCTTTTAGTGAAAATACATCATATCCAAGCTGGCAAATAGAAGAGCCCTTTGAACACCTGAAGTCAGTTTGAAACTTTGGGAACAACTAATTTTTTTCCCTTCAGTCTACTCTAGACAAATGCTACTTCCACCACGGAGTACTTTGCTTGATAATTTAATTTTGATATAAATGGACTTCTTAATAAAAGAGATTTGCTGAATCATACTAAAGGGACATCCACATGAGTTTGAAAGCAGCTCTGGTCCTCTGTGATACCTGAGATTGAATGCATTTCAGTGCTAAATAAATTTATTTCTGCCTCAGTTTTGAAAGTGATATTAAAACAACTGCTTCTTTTAAACTATTATGGCTCTATGGAATTTTTCAACAGTCTGTTTACCCAAATGCAGTGAATTCCTGCCTCAAGATGCTTCATATGCCATAATCTGAATCTTTCCAAGGTGACATCATGGCTTTTCAGCATTCTAACATGGTAATTGCCTGGATTATTATTATTATTGAAATTGCTTTTATTTTTGTAAACAGTCAGATGAATGCACATAAAATGAAGTCAAAATATGAAATTGGAAGGAAAGAAGGAAACAGTCTAGTTCATGCTGGAGTGGGGAATTACCAGATGTTTATTTCAGCAGACACATGGCATCTTGGGGGTGCAGCATTGTTTTTTATTTATATATATATATATATTATTTTCAGGGTAGTTTTTTATTTTCAGCGTATGAGGTCCATGAAAGAAAAGATGATCTTCTAAATACTTTTGAGAGATTAGGGAAGAAGAACAATGGTATTATAAAAATGCTTCCAGGATTGAAACCCATTTCTAGTAATGGCCAATTAGCAGAAAATTCAAGAAGGCAGAGAAACAGCATCTCCACTCACTCCATCCCATTCTTTGTGGACCTGGACCTGAAATTTTGCCAAAAGACTTTTAGAAAATTGTGTTCCTATATTGGTTAATAGGGAATACTGTCCATTGTAAGTCTTATAGAATTCATCTGCCTCTTGAAGAAATTAAATAGAAAATATTACCCTCCCTTTGCTCTAAAATAGAACATAATATTTTCAAAGGCTATTTCACACAGTTCTACATTACTCTGGTTTATCTCTGATGTTGACATTAATGATTCTTTAGTTATTTAATTTAAAAAAATTAGTTATGATAAAATATATGGTTCAATTAAAAAGCTTACACTCATTAAGGAATCTGTGGGTTCATAATTAATTGTTGATTTCTTAAAGTAGCTAAATGTATGGCTCACAAAAAGCCCTTTTAAAAATAAGGCAATTCTATTATGCATTAGTCTTTAATTAAAACATATAGCTTAGCTTTTGGTCAGGCTGCTTTGTTAGTTGAAGAAATGAGAAGTAAAATCACTCAGTATATCTGGCAATAGCATATCTCTGAGGAGCAACAGTTTGTCATGGAAGCTACTACTCCTCTTTCAAATGCATAAATTATTGCTTTATTCAGCAGTACAGACTGAGGGCATAATCAAGTCTTAGTATTGAAGGGAAATATTTCTCAGAAATGGAGCTTGGAATGGGGCCATTTTCCTTAATCTCTCTGAGACATTGTGCTGTAACTCTTACAAGAGAGCTGCTATACTTTTTCTATGTTCCTCTCTGATTCTTATCCATACTGAATATTTCTTTAAACACTTCGAGGCAGACAAATGTTTGTACAGATATTTTCAGCTTGTGCTAATTTTCATGAAACTGCATCTCACCAGTGAGCAAGATGTTTCAATGAGATGAATGGGACAATCTATACTGTCCACAAGATGTCCGCACACTGTTCAGGAATATAGTGATGAATGATCAAGATATCCTTTGAAAGATGTCTCTCAATCTGGATCAATTAACAGAAGATGTTCCACCTGCACAATTTATTAAGGAATCAAATATAGGAATTTCCAGAAAGAAGCATCACATGAGCTAATGGAATAAAAATACATCAGGGAAAAGACCATCCAGATGAAAACACTCTTACCCTAATATGTGGTGTTCTCTATGAATGGAACTTAAAACCAAAAAGGCCATGAAATGAAGAAAATTGGAGTTATAAATTCCATGTTTGAGTTTGATATAGGTAAACATCTAAAATATGACAAAAAAGTTTGAAAAAGCAATGTAGGTATGAGGGCAATTTGGAAATAAACTTCCATTTGGTTATGAATGACAGAGACTCACAGATACAGAACTTTTATTATACACATTAGAAAACTACAACATTACTTTACTTTTCAACATAACTGCATTCAAATTAAGGCACTTGTCATAATGTCTTACAAGGTTTGAAATTTCTTCTGCAAAAAAATCTCCTTCCTGGGAATGAAGCCACCCTGTAACAGCATCGTGAACCCAGTTGGTGTGTTTTGTGCTCCTCAGAATGGAGTTTTGGTACCCAATGAGCACAGAACTTGTGGTATCCCAAATTTGCTGTCACTACCTCATACCAAACAATCCGAAAAATTTGGGGAAAGTGTAAAGAAAGTGCAGATATCATGAACCAATACAGTGTCAGTCTTGCTGTAGCAAGGTATTAATTATCTGTATGTATATTAAACTTCTCTTTGTGATACTTAAATAATGCTGTGCTTATTTTAAAACTAAAAATATTGTGTCTTAGTAAAAAAGATGATGATTGCTCTCCTCTGATATAAGTTAAACATGAATGGTGTGTATTTAAGACCCCAGAAGTCTTCAGATAAGCTAATGGTGCAACTAAAACAGAAACAAACAAGATAACTTTTGCAATGATGTGAAGTTAGCAAAGGTACAGAAGATCCCTTGCTCCATTTCTATGTTCAATTACTTATATTCAGATTCTAATCTCAGATCTCACAATAACATAAGGATGGTCTTCCTTCCTTCCTTCCTTCCTTCCTTCCTTCCTTCCTTCCTTCCTTCCTTCCTTCCTTCCTTCCTTCCTTCCTTTCTGTTCTGAATTTCCCAGCCTTATTTTCACTGGCTGGATCCAGATTCTACGGTAATACTAAAAGAACAGGTGAAAAAAAAGTTCTTGCTATTTCTTATGCAACATGCAAAACCTTACAGGTATGCAGAATATACTCTCTCCTCCCAACCCTTGCTAAATAAAATACTGTCAAATCATGACATTATCTTCCTGAGGAGGTAGGAATGAGCCTGGCTCCTAATCAATTTGCTTGTGTTTGACTCTCTCTCTCTCTCTCTGTGTATCTTTGAGTCAGTGTTGGATGAGCATATATGATTCTGAACTTTAGTCAGTACTCTTATAATGTAATCCCACACCTTCTAAATTTAATTGTTCTATTCCTAAATAGACATGGACTTAGATTTAGTTTTACTTATTTTGGGATAGAATGGCATGAAATTAATACAGTTATTTAACTAACAGTATCTTTATATTAAATAACAAATGGGCCATATCAAAATATAGAATATAAAAAACAGAAAGTTCATAAAACTGTATGCAAAAATGGAATAAAAGAAACAGATTAAATAAAAAGAATATTGTGAATTATATTTGTTTTATGCCTACAATTTGCCCCAATCAGACCCACATTTGTAAATCTCAACTGAATGGTTACATTTAAATAAAGGACTACATGTGAGTTTTTAATTCTGACTGCACTTGAAATATGTTGTTTTAATATAAGAATCCCAATAGGTTGTTTGCCTGATGGGCAGTCCAAGATACTGATGTCTCTTTCTTAAACAACTGACATTCAAATAAAGTATGTCTTATGTTTTCTGTCTCTGGAATTACAATTTTTTTAACTCAATTCATTGAATATATTTATTTATTTACATGCCAAATGGACTACGTTAATTCCATACTTCCATAATAAACATCTGTCAGATGTTAGTTCAGGTTCCACTGAATTTCTTTTGGGAGCAAATAAACACATTTACATTCCACATACATTAGAAATAAAACAATAAGCATATTTATTATTTATGTGGTTGGTGTATTATTTTTAGTGTTTTTGCTTTTATTCTAAAGTTTAGGTGTTTAAAACTGTTACTATAAAACTATTAAATGTTTATATATTTGCATTGTCTTGTAAGGAGAAAAATATTCTCCCATCCTTCATTGTTTTTTTTAATTTAATTTTAATTTTATTTTACTATTTGGCAGTTAACATTTAAACTAAATAATAACAAGCCTCAAAGCTGTGAATTTGATTGAAAGATCCTGTGAGTTTGAGATAAGAAATCAAGAACCAACGTGTAGATTTTAAAATAGGTTTCATGACCAATTTGTTTGTTCAAGGAAAAGATCCAAAATTTTGCTTATAAAGGAAAACATTCAAACTCTTTGTACAAATCTAACAACCTCTTCAGTGGTAGCCTTGTCCATTTTATGTTGGCATCCTTTCTTCTCTATTTCTAAGTCACCAGAAGATTAATAGAAGCCTTTAGTTATAAAAAAAAATCTGCCCCCTCTCCAATGTAAAACCGATCTACTTCTCTTCTCCAGGAGAAAAATATAGTTAGTACTTCTCCTTTTTCCACCATAGGTGAATAAAATAGACACATACAAAACAATAAGATTGTGACTGGGAAAATGGCTGGCAAGGAAATAACTGGGCATGACTCCACATAATTATTGGTGTTTTGCTTTGTTCTTGATGATAAATTATTCTTGGAGGAGAGCTATATTCTGAATAATCTAAAAAGAAGTTGGTTGAATCTAGACTGAATTGCATAAAACAGAATTTATTCATTATCAAGGCAATGCCTCAGAAGTGACAAATAAAGTCTTACTCTCATATTTTGAATGGTCTAGAAAGTCCTCAAATATTTGCTTTCCCTTTTTCATTTACAGCTGTTTTGTTATGGAGGTCATGCTAGAAAATGGGAATGAAATGGGAAATATAGTCTTTCTCATTCAAGTTATTTATAGAGTTGAATTCTACCAAATAGCAACAGTAAAGTTCCTCAGTCGTGCTCAGCATATAGATGGTTATTAAAATTCTTAATAGATTTCGGATCAACAGCAGGGTGCTAGGAGACCAAAAGAAGAATAATAGAATCTACTGTGTTAGAAAGTAGATTAATTCAAAAATATATTCTTCCAGATTGTTTTGAAAGATAACTTTTGTTCTTCACGTGGATGTTTTGGTGATTGGGGCCTTTTGCTCAGATTACAGGCATTCAACAGCCATATGCTATAAATAACTATTTAAAAATGTTATTTATATTAGTAAGTAATGCATCAGGGTTACATTCAAGCAAGAGATATACAACCTGGTATATCCAGATGGCTCAGACTGTAATTTTCATAATAAGGTTTTAGAATTAAAAAACAAAAAGGCCCATGATTTTAAAAAAATAAATAAAACTAATGTAGGAAAATATTTTCCTTGCCATTTTTATTCTTTTCCTATAGGTATGAGATAATTGACTTTTTGTAAATCATTGAAAATTGACTTTGTAGAGTAAAATATCACACCAAAAGTTTGCAAATTAAGGTAAAGGTAAAGGTTCCCCCGCACATGTGTGCTAGTCGTTTCCGACTCTAGGGGCCGGTGCTCATCTCCGTTTCAAAGCCGAAGAGCCAGCGCTTGTCCAAGGACGTCTCCGTGGTCATGTGGCCGGCATGACTAGTCGCCAAAGGCTCACAGAACGCTGTTACCTTCCCACCATAGTGGTTCCTATTTTTCTACTTGCATTTTTACGTGCTTTCAAACTGCTAGGTGGGCAGAAGCTGGGACGAGTAACAGGCGCTCACTCTGTTACGTGGCACTCGGGATTCGACCCGCCAAACTGCTGACCTTCTGATCGACAAGCTCAGCGTCCTAACCCACTGAGCCATCGTGTCCCTTTATGAACCTACTTAGGCAAGTTTAAAAATACAATATCTTCTATTTTCAGAACTGAAAATAAAATTCCAAAATATAGCATCTGGATTTCAGAAACCTGCTGTTCCCATTTGCTGTCATGAGTACATGATTGCCCATTAATGCCATTGTACCAAGGATTTTTCAGGACTCAGTTTGGAAAGTATCAGCTCTTTGAATTAATGACTGACAAGGAAAGCATATTGTGGTTAAGTTGATGATGACTGTGCTAAATAAGCAGAAGATTTATAGGAGGTTCTCAAATGGGTGGGAATTGTAGTAGTTATATCCAACACATAGCTTGGCTAGTTACACCTTAATACTTCCAGTTTGCCATTGCGGCCGCTGAGGATCCTGGAAGGTGAACTCCGTCTTCTGTGTTCAGTTTTGCTCTGCTGGGGACCCTGGAAAGGGTCAAAAGACGCTCTGTAGGGGCAACGAGCAAGGAGGAGACCCCCGCTTGATCACGGGAGGACAGCAGCCCTTCTGCTTGATCTGGGGCAGCCCTCCAAACTGGTGGAGGAAAGACTGGCCATAGTAATATGGCCCATCACTAGGCTGCAGACAGCTGAAGTCAAACTCACCACATAGCGCTTCAAAAGCAACACGGATGAAACTGGGTGAGATCTAATCTTTTCTTTACCCTAAGTATTTTCTTTTCCTGTAAAATCTGTCCAAAGTATCTTTCCCCCTGTGAGGAGAGAGGGAAGGGAATTTCTATCCCACTCTCTAAGAATAGTTGTGACTGACTACCCAGGGGAATTAAAGCACTAAAAGAATATCTTTAATTTAATTGGATTTATATGTTCCTGAAACTTGGGAACCAAAATTTTTCCTATTTTTATTGGAGACTTTTGCTTTTATCTACAAAAAAGAAATAAAATTGGAAAAAGAATTATAAAAATTTTGGACTTAAAAAACTTTAAAACAGCATCGGTGACATGTTGTGGTGATGTTTGGTATTACAACTTGTTATTTCATAAAAGAGACTTGGCTCAAAACCCAGACCTTAGATAAGACTCTTCTGACCTTGGTACGACCTGTGAGAAACTCAGCTGTAAGAGAACAGCTGGGTGGCATAACTAGCTTACCTGAACTGTGAATGTAAATCTTTACTGACTTTCAGAGTTATATGTGGGGAATTGCCTTCCTATCTCTTTATTTAAGGAATATTGGTTACTATATGAGATGATGAAATACCTTGGACTATAAAATCTTGACAAATAATTTCTACTATAAAGACTGTTTATAAACACGTGAAAGAGATGGATGAGGACCAGGAAAAGATTCTTTCCATGTTAAAAGCAATACATGAAACCATCCTTTCAGCTTGTGACGAAATAAGATGTTACGGAAAAGAACAAGATGTCAGCTTAGATATACAAACCCAAATTCTGACTACAGCTAAAGAACTAACAATGCAAAAGGTAACAGAAGATGTGGAACAATCAAATACTAAGACAGAAGACTTAATTGACCAGCAAATATGGAATATCCAGAAAAGGGACTGACAATACTGAAAATGGAAAAGACTTTCTATTTAAATCAGAAGAAATTTGAGGAGCAAGAAGAAGAACAGACTGAATAGAAGATAAACATACCAGCACAATTATGGGGATGCAGAATAATAGGCAGATGATTTAAAGAATACAAATGAGGGAGATCTATTTGATGATTTAAAAGTATTGACATGAAATCCAGCAATTGTTTTGAAGGCCATTATTACTTGAGTCTTTTTAGAAGTCTTCATGGGATGGGTTTTTTTTTTTCACACATTGCAAAAACTCATTTTTTTCATAAAAAAGCTTTACCTCTGAATTTTGTATCAGAAAAAAACTTTGCCTCTTGCTGTGAGGAAATCTCATATTTTCAGTTCTCAACTTTTAATATGAATCCATTCTTATTTTTACATAAATTCACTGCACAAAATATATAGGAACCAAGTTACTATAAATCTGTATATAGAATAACTATACAGTAACAGTAGTAAAGATATAGTCGATGAATTCCTTTTAATCTGAGTCTAAAGATCAGCACCTCCAAATTCTGGTCACTTTTTGTTACTTATAAAAATTATAATTAATTATATATTTTTATAATTATAATTAATTATTATAATTATAATTATAAAAATTAGCACAGAGATGAAATTTTTGCTAATTAAAATAAGATTATTGTTGTAATATAATATTGATTATTATGAAAAATAATCTGGGTGTGGATTTATACTGATATATTGTAGTGTAAATCCAGGTCATATTTTCAGTCATTGATCTGAGATAGGCTCTTAAATGTAGCAGCTTCTAAGCAACTTCTTGTAGACTTAGAAAAAAGAGGGTTCAGATTTGCTTAGCTCTTGGATGGAAAATCTTCTAGAGAAAAGAGGAAACTAGAGTGGAAGAATTTAACTGTCCAACTATTTTTATCTTATCTTGCAGCTAAGAAAATTAAATACATGTATTAATGAAATATCAGGACTTCAGCTCAAGTTGTAGGAGGCATTTTTGTTATTTCTACCTGAAATATATAGCATCCCAAGGTGCATAAAGCATTTAATAAAGTCTCTTAGCAGCCATCTTTCTTCAGCCAAAAATCAGCACACAGACAAGAATCTGTATTGATGCATCTGCAGAAAAACATGATTCTGAAAAATAAATGCAAGAAAATAAGTAAGAATATTTTCATTTTTTAAAAAGTACATATTTGAAATAACTTTTTAAAAGGAAAAAATGATGTGCTGTTTATCAAAATATCTTCATGGACAAATTTATGCTAAAAAGACTTAGATAAATGTATATTACATTGGTATATCATATCAAAAAGCCTGGTTACAGAAATTTGCAAAGGGCAAATAATTTTTTAACAGTTCCTTCAAATAAATAAATTTCAAAGCTCAACAGGCCAGGATATTGCAGTTTTAAAATGGAGAATAAAAACAGGATGGATTCATATTGCATCAGATACATTATTTTTAGGCACAGTATGCCACAGCAGTTTCCCCAAACTTTAATAACTGACATTCAGTCTTCCTTCTCCCTTAATACATTTAATTTATACTCCTTTAGGAAGGGATGGAATAATCTGGCCTTCTCTTCTCCTTCCCCCATTTTTTTATTTTTTTAAATACCATTTCCTTGCCATATTCAAATCAATCTGCTGAAGTGGAGAAGTTTAGAAGGAACAAGAAAAAGATAGAAAAGAGACACTATAGTCACTCTAAACCAGGCATGTCAAACTGTCGGCCCGCAGGCCGGATGCCTCATACCGAAACTATACCCATCCATTGCCAGCAATGTGGAAAAAGTCCCGATATGTTGTGCGACATCACGTGATATCACATGATGTTGTGAGTTTGACATGCCTGCTCTAAACTCATTGAAACTAGATTAAAGGTCATTAGCTAGTTATGGAAACACCAAAAACTCAGTCAACACTGGGATCCCTGGCTTACAGTTTAGGACTAGGCAAAACTGCTCCAGAATTGAACAGTAGAAGTGAAATTATGAAGAAGTAAGCTTTTTCTTCAACTAACATCTATTTGAAACAGAAGGATTTTCCCCTGGGTAGCTTTAATGTGCAGCTATCTACTTGTGCTTTAATGCTAAATCTTCTGACCAAAATCCAATATACACTCTTTCTTATAAGGTATTCTGAGTCACCACTCTTTTTTCCTTCATTGATTTAATCTTGAAGTCACTTGTACATGTACTCAGTAATAAATCTAATCAATGAAACATTTTTTTCACTGAAGGTATGGATTTTAAAATTTGTTTCTTTTTCAAAATAATTTTAAAGTATACGTTACATATTTCTTCAGGTAAACACTACAGTACTTCAAAATATTAAAGAAGCGTGAAAACATGTGGATAAATAAGTTCCAGCCCAACATCTGACAGGGAGGTAAAAGTTATATCACCTCATATCACAATTTGCAAAGAAACATTTCTCTCATTCTCACTCCACATAAGCTCTTGTGGATCATTTGTTAACTCTTATACTATAATGGATTTGTTAGTCTTTTAAGATGACAGAGGACTCTGTTGTTTTGCAACATCTGTTCCTCTGGAAATTTAAAATTTGAATTGTTTTTGTTTTTATTTCTATCTTGGGAATATCATATTTGCATGACTTTTGAAGCACAATTCTAGCAGAAAGCCAGAGAGCCAAAATGGAGTAAGTTAGAAATTGCCATTGTCATAGTTAACTAACAGAAATCATTTGTTGATGGGTCTTGATAGAATCTTGATTCTTGCTGTCAGCTTAACTTCAGGCAGGTTCTTGTTCTGCACAGCAATGAATATTGGAATATATTTAACTGACCCACTCAGACTGTATAACTTTTATTAATATATTTTTTAAAAGCTGAAAGTAATGTAAAATTTTTTGGAAATGAGAGATATCCTTCAGCCCATAGATATCCTTTTGACATCTCACCTCTTTTTAAAAAAAACTTTTTCCCATACCATTATTCACATTATATGGATTCTTAATAAAACTGATAAGCTCCACTCAACTTCATCTTCTTCTCATGATTCCTCTCATTTCTAAAATTAGTTGCTATCACAGAACAGACATCTCATTTAAGCATTGCATATGCGTTAATTTTTTTCTTCTTGAATTCAACAGCCGGCTATCCATTTCAGCTGAGTGGTTCTTCAGCTAAAAATCACCCAGAAGAATGAATAATGTATAAAGAAGCAAATGTTCATCTATCAAACAAATGTTCCTCGAACCACTTTTCACTCTAGTTTTCTCATCATGAACTCTCTATAACAAGAATTAGAATACTGCATCCAACTTTGGTCCCTATGGTTCAAAAACATGTTGAGACTCTAGAAAGAGTGCAGAGAAGAACAACATAGATGATTAGGAGACTGGAAGCTAAAGCATATGATGAATGGTTGTGTGAACCAGGTATGTCTAGTCTAACCAAAGGAAGGACTAGGGATGATATGGTAGAAGTCTTCCAATATTTGGAAGCTATCATAGAGAACAGGGGGTCAACCTATTCTCTAAAGCATCTGAAGGCGGGACAAGAAGTAACATATAGAAGCTTATCAAAGAGAAATCCAACCTAGAATTAAGATTAATTAATTTCCCATCAGTGAGACCAATCAATCAATGGAAAAGGTTGCCCTCCAAGGCCCCTTCCACCTCTGTTATTCTGTATTCAACATTCTATTCTGTATTCATGGTGCAGTAGTCAATATTTCTTACAGTAATGTAGCCTGTGTACAGACTACTTGCATGGCAACTCTCAAGCCCCTTCACCAATAATGGAGAAATGACTAATTTGCTTAATTTCCAATGCAAAAATCTAAGGTTTATTTTACAAGTTGGGGAAGCAGAAATACACCCTTTAAGCAAGTAATGTAATTTTAAACCAAATCTTTAATTAACAAAATAATGGGGGAAAACAAGAGTCCATTAATTAAAGAAACCACAGTTCATAAATAATGTAAACCTCTGTCCTTAGTTGAACAGATCTTCTAATTGTACTAGCTTCAGTCCCAGAGTTGACCATGTAACCTTACCAGAAATTAAGGCATATGTAGCTTCTTCGTTTGCTTTCCAGTCCTTGCTGTTATCATTCTCCTTGGACTTCATATTCTTTTTTCCCCAGAGTTTCGTATTTATCTCCTACTGCCCTCAGAAAATGACTCTTCACAAGCTTCCAAGGCTCTACTGAGATTCTTTACAGCTTCCTGGTACTTGTTGCCTATGACAGCCCCTGGATCAAAGAGAGATATACTCTGAAGAGCTCCATAGAATATGGTTATATACAAAATGAATCTTTGAGGTATGCCTACATATTTTGCCCAATACTGAATACACCTAAATGATAGGAATTTGGCAATTTCATTAGTGTTGTGTAGCCGGTTCTTGCAGGCATTGAGTGAGACAGAAGGTTCAGAACAGCAACAGGCTTTATTGAAGGTCAGAACATAACAGAAGCAACAAGGGAGCTGCTGTGCAGCTATTTATACAGTTGGCCGATAAGGGGCGACCAATAAGTTTGAAGTAAGTAAGTAAGGCGACCAATAAGTTTGAAGTTTCCCGCCCAAAGATCTACTTAGACGGCTGCAGACAACCAGTCTGGGCCAGCTAGCAACTGTTACAAGCATATATGTGAACTAGCACTTAGCAATTGAATGCAAGCAATTAGCAAGCTGTGCAACATGAGCAAACACTTACAACATACAAAAGGCCAATAAATTCCACCTCTTCCCCCTGGATGGTACACATATTTACTTGGTTACAAAATCTTGAAGATGTTCGGGGAGTCTTCAGCTCGTTCAGAGCATCAGGGTGTTGCCAGAATCTCCCGGTCTACCAGTTCGTCTGCCATGCTGTGTAGACCCAGGCTCTGTGGTTTAGTAGAGTCAAAACGACTTGAGTCCCTTTAGCTGGCCTGTCTTGGTCAGCCCAGCCCAAAGTCTAATGGTGCTGCTAAATTGGCGTGGCTGCTGCTGGGTGTTGGGTGACTGCCTGGCCCTTGCTGTCTGGTCAGGGGAAGTGCTTTTATGGCCCTGTCCCCATTCTCTTCCATGCAAAATGTCTCAGAGCGTCTGAACTGCTCTGCTGAAGTGTGAGGTTGTGGACTCCAGGTCGGCTCCCCTTGGGAGTCCTGAGCCAATGACTGCTCTGTTAGTTGCTGGTGCAATTGATCGACATGTCGGTGAATGACTCGTCCATCTTCCAGGACCACCTCATAGGAGAGTGGTCCTGACACTTTAACAAGTTTTGCTGGCACCCACAACTGCCCTTGCCTGTAGTTCCGAGTACAAACCCGGTCCCCCACCTGTAAATGCCTAGGTGCCTTTGGCTGTGCTGTGTCAGAGGCCACTCTATTGGGGTGCAATCTGTCCAATTTTGTTATTAGTCTCTTGCCCCAATGCAGCTTTGCGGGGCTCTTGCCTGTAGCCGTACAAGGCATTGTATGCTGGCATAACAAGAAGTTAGCGAGCCTGTGGTGTCAGTCCCCTGTAGTAATGCATTTAAGGGACTCTTTGGCTCTGTTTGCCCATTTGACAATGGTGAAAAGGAGCCAATGTGGCGTGCCTAATGAGATTGGCCCTGAGGAAGGCCTGGAATTCTGACATGGTGAACTGGGCTCCGTTGTCAGAGACTAAGATGTCCGGACGTCCATGCGTTGCAAACAGTGACCACAATACCTGGATGGTCTTTTCAGTAGTCATATTGGGAATTGGAACCACCTCCAACCATTTACAGTGGCTATTGACCACTATTAAAAACAACTGTCCCTGAAAATTTATGTGGATTCTTGACCACGGTGTGTGTGTTTCCTCCCATCGGTGGACAGGGGCTTGTGGCATCTCTGGTCTGGACTGTTGACACATGTAACACCCATGTACTTGGGCCTCGATAGCTTTATCAAGTCCTGGCCATCAGAGGTAGCTCCTCGACAGTGCCTTCATCCGGATGATGACCAGATGGCCTTCGTGCAGAGACTGGAGAACTCTGGGCCTGAGTGAACTGGGGACTACAACCCTGCTACCCCAAAGGATGCACCCCTTGTGAGCCAAAAGCTTGTTTTTCTGACTGAAAAAACTCTGGAACTTGGGGCCCCTGCTATTTTCCAGCCACCCTGTGTGAATCCAAGCCAACACGTGAGTTAGGATTTTGTTGGCTGCCATTTCTGCAGCGTAATCTCCTGCATGTAGGGGAAACTCTGGCAAGTCTCGAATTGATAAAATGCGTGCAGCTGGAGCTGGATCACGCTCCACATGTGGCAAGGGCAATCTACTAAGGCCGTCTGCATGGCCCACTTCTCTGTCAGGTTTGTGAACCAGCCTGTAGTCATAGGCCAAAAGGAAGATAGACCACCTCAACATTTGTGGTGACAGAATTTGAGGTGTCTGCTTGTCCATTGTGAACAATGGACTGACTTTGTAATAATGCCGCTTGGGGTGTGTATGAAAGCCCTAATAAGCAGGCATATACATAGAATGAAGGCTACTGCTAAGCTTGTAAGCCACCCTGAGTCTTCGGAGAAGGGCGGGATATAAATGGGATTAAAAATAAAATAAATAAATAAACAAGCCTAGCAAGGGCTTGTGGTCAGTAAAGACTGTGAAGTGCCTCCCATATAAATAGTCATGGAACTTCTTAACCTCAGCCATGATGGCCAAGGCCTCTTTGACAATTTGCGCATAATTGCGCTCCACTTCCTCGAGTAATAGGTGATGGTGACTGTCTCTCATCTGCTGACAAGTGACTCAGCATAGCTCTAACCCTGTATGGGGATGCATCACACGCGTTGCAAACTGGCAGCTTTTTGTTAAAGTGCGTGAGCACCAAGTTTGAGGACAACAATGCCTTGACTGCCTGAAAACTCCTTTCATGGAGTTTGGTCCACTGCCATGGAGAATTTTTGTCTAAGAGCCAGTGGCTCTGCCACTGTGGCCTTGTTGGGGAGGAATGAATGATAAAAATTCAGGAGGCCCAAGAAGGCTTGAAGCTCTCCCTTAGACCTAGGGCTTGGTGCCAGCTGAATTGCTTTCAGCTTTGACTCTGCAGGATGGATGCCCTTGGAATCAATTCAAAAACCAAGGAATTCTGTGGACGGGACCCCAATCTTACATTTGTCTCTCTTTAATTTAAATCCTGCGGCGTAGAACCACTGAAGGACAGATCTAAGCCACTCAGCCAGAACTTCTGTGGACTCCCCGGCGATGAGTCCATCATCAAAGTAGGGGCAGACCCCTGGAATGCCCTTGAGTGTACACTCCATGATCCCCTGAAAAATCCCTGGGGCTACACTTACCCCAAATTGAAGGCAC
The DNA here is from genome assembly GCF_947247035.1 of Vipera ursinii. Taxonomy (NCBI): domain Eukaryota; kingdom Metazoa; phylum Chordata; class Lepidosauria; order Squamata; family Viperidae; genus Vipera; species Vipera ursinii. The sequence goes on along the minus strand of NC_139521.1, from coordinate 37,683,595 downwards.
TTTACCTTGAAGCCCCCCCCCTGTGCATAACAATCAATTGTGTGGCTGCTGTAGCCTCATTCACCAGCAGCTGTTAGTAGGCCTGCGCTAAATCTAATTTAGCGAACATGTGGCCTCCTTGCAATGATGCCAGAATATGGCTGATGACTGGGATGGAGTTATGCACACATGCTGCTGTAGTGCCCGGTTAATGGTACATTTGTAGTCAGCACATATTCATACCTCTCCGTTGGCCTTGAGTGGCATTACAGTGGGGGGTCTCCCACTCTCCACTTTCTACAGGCTGTAAAACCCCCTGACTAACAAGCTTGTCCAGCTCTGCATCAATTTTATGCTTTAATGTGAACGGCACACAGCGGGGCTTGACCCCAATTGGCGCAACCTGGGGATTAAGTTTAAAAGCTATTGGAGGGCGCTTGTGCTCTCCCAAACTTGGGCCAAAAACATGTGCAAATTCCTTGCAGACAGAAGACAAATCTGTTGTTTGAGTCCGGTGAATACCAGTGACCTGGATGCCCAATGCATTGAACCAATTGAGCCCTATGAGGCTCGTTCATTGGCCATCTACAACAATAACATCTAGCAGGCCTGAAAACCCCTTGAACTTCACCTCAAGTGTGGCCTCGCCCTTGACTGCCACTCTGGAATTCTGGAAGTCGGTCAGAAGGATATTGGATGGTTGTAGCTTGACCCATCTATTACTACGGCTGCAAACGTGCTGAAAGTTTCCGATGGAGATGATGGACACAGCAGAGCCTGTGTCTAGTTCCATTTTACATGGAACTCCTTGAAGTTCAACATGCAGTTGCAACTTCTGTTTAAGATCCCGCTGAATCTTGTCAACTTTGTGATCGGAGTCAGTGTCTTCCACTCATTTGATGTCCTCATGGTGGACGGTTTCTGTAGATGGTGTGCTCTTGGAGGGCCGTAATGCCTTCATGGCCTCTCTGTGTCCACCATAGAAGTCCACCGTAACTTCCTTTAAGGCCTCTTGAAGTGAGAGAGTCTCTTTCACAAAAAGGTTTTGTTGAGCTCTCTGTTCCTGAGTCCACAGACTAATCGGTCTCTTAGTCACTCCTCTAGGTCAGAGAAATTGCAGAGTCGGGAAGTTTGATGAAGTGCTGTGATGAATTCTGTCGCTGACTTGCCAGGTTGTTGTTTGCATTGTTTGAAGGCGTGCCTCCATGCTATCACCAATAGCTTAGGCTCAAAATGGTCGTGCAGTTTCTTCTTAAGGTCAGCATACATGGTAGTTTGTAGAAGTGCTGGGGCGACCAAATTCTCAGCAATACCAAAGGTGGCTGGGCCACAAATGCAGAGGAGGGTCACAGCCTTCAGCCCATCTTCGCTGACTTGATTTGCACGCAGGTAGTTCTCCACGCAGGAAATGTAGGATGACCATCTCTCTGGGTGCATCACATCGAATTCTTCAAGCTTTCCAACCTTTGCCAGGGTGCTTAGTCTTCACAGCTCATGTCTCACATTGCCTCATGCTGCTGGCTTCTGTGTAGGCCCTGGGATTGGTCCTCAGGGTGGGGTGGTCTCCAGTGTGGCTTGCTAGGCAGAACAAGGGGGGGGGAACACTGTTCCCTACCAGGCTCTGTGCTGGCCTCACCCCCTAGTGACTTCAGGCTCTTACGATGAAGCAGCACACCCCACCTTCATCACCAGTGTTGTTTAGCTGGTTCTTGCAGGCATTGAGTGAGACGGAAGGTTCAAAACAGCAACAGGCTTTATTGAAAGTCAGAACATAACAGAAGCAACAAGGGAGCTGCTGTGCAGCTATTTATACAGTTGGCCAATAGGGCACAACCAAAAGGTTTGAAGCATAGGTTTCCCACCCAAAGACCTACTTAGCCAACTGAGACAACCACTTTGACCCAGCAAGCATACACATGAATTAGCACTTAGCAATTGAATGCAAGCAATTAGCAAGCAGTGCAACATGAGCAAACACTTACAACATATACAAAAGGCCAATACATTACAATCATCTTGACGTTAATTATGTTTACATTGAATGCAATCAGATATAAATATTATCCAGAGTTTGGTTTTGTTTTGTTTTTCAAATGTACACTGTTGTCGGAGCAAGCCACTGTAGTTTGACTCTATACTAATTCTAAAAGTAAACCACTGGCTCAGGGGGTGGTGCCATTGAGAGAACTTTGGATTCCTTGACCATAGTTTACAATATTTACAGAGGGGGCTTCTGGCAGGGGATGGGCTACACTTCACAAGAACCAGAATGTGTTTTGAAAACAATTGGCTCAATTGGAAGGGGGGGGTACTGATCTTTAGGCCCTAACTCCAAGTATAAACCCAAGGACAAGAAGAAAGTCAAAGAAAAGTGTTTGGGTGCTTATGGGACACTTTGGGCAGTTCCACCCCCTCCACTACCTGCCTTGTCCTTTGGTGGCGGCATGGCACAGTGGGCCACGTGGCCTCCTGCTGTGAGTGAGTGGCTGCAGAAGTGGGCCAATAGCCAGGCAGGCTTGTGTTGGACGAGGCTGTTGGTGCTGCAGCCGTGAGGTGAGGCAGGTGTTGGTGAAAACATAAGATATCCCCTGAAAATAAAACCTACTTCCTCTTTTGGAGGCAAAAAATATATATAAGACCAGGTCTTACTTTTGGGGAAACTTGGTAGGTAATCTACTATTTCTTCAGCTTCTTTGCAGAGATAGCATTTGTTAGCTATTGCTGTCTTCTCAATTCTGTCTTTGTATACAACACTTCTTAAGACTTAGTCTTATGCAGCCAGAATTAGCTCTCTATTTTTTTATTCAACATTCCTCCTCTTAGCCATTGCCACATCCTGTTGTTATCTCCTTTCCTTGCTATTTTTTTCATGTACTGGCCATGTAATACTTTGTCTACTCATGCCTCTTTTTCTTCATTTGATCTTTCTTGTAGGCTAGTTTGGTCTCTCCAATACTTAGTATGCCTTCCTGGTATGCTAGCTTCAATGCATGATCTTCACTGTCTTTCAGATATTCTTTCAGTGCCTTTTTTTCTTCTTCAGCCATCTAATGTACAGGTAGTCCTTAACCTACGACCACAATTGAGCCCAAAATTTCTGTTGCTAAGTGAGACATTTGTTAAGTGAATTTTGTCCCATTTTACAACCTTTCTTGCCACAGTTGTTAAGTGAATCACTGCAGCTGATACATTAGTAACCCAGCTGTTAAGGGAATCTGGTTTCCCCATTGACTTTCCTTGTCAGAAGGTTGCAAAAGGTGATCACATGACCTTGGGACACAGCAATGGTCATAAATATGAACCAGTTGCCAAGCATCTGAATTTTGATCACACATGATCAAGGGGATGCTGCAAAAAATCCTAACTGTGAAAAACAGTCATAAGTCACATTTTTCAGTGCCATTATAACTTTGAACAGTCACTAAAAGAACTGCTGTAAGTTGAGGACTACCTAAACTTGCAACATTCTACACCCACCCATTTTCCTTGGTAGGTAAATCTGTCAACATCACTGTGTGGATGAAGGGCATGAATCATTGTCATTACTACGTGGAGACAGCAGAAGAGAAGAGAAAGAACAGGAGAAGATAACAAAATATAAAGACCTGCAAATAGAAATAGAATGTGGCAAAGGCAAGCAAGGGTAGTACCAGTAGTAACAGGTGCTTTGGGTGCAATCCCAAAACAACTGGAGCACTACTTACAAATCCATCAATAAAGAATCCACAGCCATATTCAGAGTACCACACAGAAATAAAAATAATTTAAACAACACTTAATTGAGTTTGTTGAGATGAATCCTCTTTTTCTCAGACAGAGAGGGCATCCTATAATCCCAGTTTTTATCTCCTTAAAGGTTCAACGCGTATTTAAATGAACCAGCTCTTTCTCTTCCCTTGCAAAAGGCTAGAGCCAACAGCTGGGACAGGCAGTACGTTTTTCACTTTCCTCTGCTTTGCTCCTAGTTGGATCTTTTCCATCTGCCTTAATCTAGTCCATTTCACTTCCAGGCATTTCCTCTTAATGCTTCAAGGCTCAGTCAGATGATTCGGTTGGTAATTCCCTTGCTAGTGAGGTTGTCAGCTTCTCTCTCCTCTGTCGATCAAGCATTGTTAATTGAGACTCTTATTTTTTGGCACCCCATGCTCTCTCTCTCTTCCCTGTTAGTTGTGGGGAGTTGAGTACTACAGAGAGAAAATCTTTACGCTGTTCCTTTCCATATTTCCCTCACTCACAAATCACCTTTGTCTCTTGCTTTAAAACTTAGTCTCCTATTCTCATACCATTTATGGTTCTCTCCTTTGATTTAACATTTTTGTTTTCTTTTTCCTATTTTTCAAAGCTACCCTTCTTCTAATGGCAGAAAGTGAAGAGGAACTGAAGAGTCTCTTGTTGCGAGTGAAGAAGGAGAGTGCAAAAGTTGGGTTGAAACTAAACATTAAGAAAACCAAGATCATGGCATCCGGCCCTCTCAATTCCTGGCAAATAGATGGGTAAGAAATGAAGGCAGGCGTGAGCAGTAGGCGTGAGCTTAAATGGACTCCAGAAGATGGTAGAGGACAGGAAAGCCTGGAGGAACGTTGTCCATAGGGTCGCGATGGGTCGGACACGACTTTGCAACTAACAACAACAACAACAACCCTTCTTCAATACGTTTCTTCCTAACCTTCTGATGCATCTTTTGCACACATATTACTTTTATACCTTTCCTAACTCTTGGCTTTATTGTCTAGCTATCTATTCCTATAAAAACCCTTCCCATACTCAACGGCCCTTTATTTTAATTTCTTTACAGATGACATGCTGTCCAACAGTGGCACTTTATCTCTCCCTTAGTTTACACTTTATTTGCTGTCTCCAAAGGTTATTATCCTCCCCTTTCTTAATTTCTTGTTACAGACCCAGGTCCTAAACCCTCAGGTTTTAACTCTACTTCTCTTGGCAAACTTCTATTAGTTTATACCAAACTACTACTCCTTTGCAACTACCCCGGTTTCTTAGTTACAGGTTTTGTAATGGCTTTTGCAGATAAAAATAATTGACATGAATGAATTGATGGTCAGCTAGTTGATAACTGGAGACAACAATAAAATAGGACATACCCAAGTTTTCTAGGTCTACTTTCCAGCCTGTTGCAAAAATTTCTTTAGTTGTCAGTGGAGGAGGACCAATGGAAGATAAATTCTTAGCGGGGTGGGGGAAGCGCAAATCTCTTCTTTTTTTCTGTTGATTCTACCTTTTTTTGGAAGGAGCCTCCAAATCAGTGTTGATCCTTGATTACTGTTTGGTCAAGTTCTTGCAGGGTTTTTTGGCAAGATTTCAGAAATGATCTGCCAAATGATCTTCCCTGCTAGGGCTGAGGATCATCCATGTGGCTTCATGCCTAAAGTGGAACTAGAATTCACAATTTTCTGATTTGTAGCCTATAGCTGTAGTCATTCCCTACAGTCCTACCCTGCTCTACAATATGAAATAAAAGCCTAGGCAACCTGGCGTTTGCCAGATGACAACTGAGAGTGGTGATTGATCTCTAACATTGAGATGCCATAGACAAGATACATTGGCTTTCTTTGTGCTGTGACAATGTTGTAAATATAAGTGGAATATTTATTACAATGTAATTGCATTTATGTGTTGAGGATACAAATCTCCTAATATACTGCATACTTAGTGCCTAAGATATTTTTTCAAATGATTTAATGTCTTAATAATTCAGCATTTTCCCTTTAAGGGAAAAAAAACCCTGAACTTAACTTTTTTATCCACATTACTGTGGATATTCCTTTCAATTTCAAAAATCAGTGGAATAATAATACCAACCTCCACTATAGGAGGAACAAGAGGAATATAGCTGAAAGCACCCTCTGCCTTTAAAAGAGCCAGAGCTGAATTGTCTTGATTGACAGGGCTGCTTCAGGCCAGAAACAGCTTTGCCCCTTCCAAATCAAGCTTGAGAAAATAATTAGTTTATCTACCACTCTTCCCCCCAAACCACAGCTGAATAATTTAGCCACCCTTTGTAGGAAAATAATTATGTCCATAGGTGACCAGGTTAGCTCGCTTTGTTCCACCCAGGTCCTCAAAAAGAGAAACTAACCAAAATGGAGTGGGGATGATTGACATTAGAAGAAGAAATGACTACAATTTGATGATTTGGTATCTGAGCAAGTTAGCAACAACAGACTCTGACATCCAACTAACAAGCCCAAAAGCCACAATAATCAGCACAACTCTTTAAAATTCAGACTAGAGTTTGGCTTTTACACTCAGTAGCAATCTTGTTTAAAACTCCGTTTAGAGCGCTTTTTATTTATATATTTATTTTTTTCAATTTATAGGTCCATCTCAAACAAGTGGCTCTGGGTAGTTAGCAACAATGAAAGAGAGCAAAACAGGCAACTAAAACATGATTTGATTATTTTTATCATTAAATAATTGGAGCTGAAAACTAGGGAACCTAATTTTATTGTCAATCATTTGGAAATAGACAAGGAGGTCTCAATGTATTGCCTCTTCTAAAGAATAATAATGATAGAGACACCGATCTGTTCTGCATGGAAAGGAACTTAACAGCGGTGCTAAAGAATTTGGAAATGGTAGGGACCAGAAATTTATGGTATCTTTGCAAGAGCTGTTAATTTACAAATAAAGCCATGGTAAGGGGGGGGAATTGGTAAACTCCAAATTTAAAATGTAGTGGTCTCTACTGCTAGCCAAAGTAGGGAGTAGCATCTTTTTCTTTAGATTGAGGTGCCTAATTGCAATCAGACCCATTTGAAGTTTGTAAAAAGATTATAATGTCTTGAAAAGAGTAAGCATCTGTTCTTTATTCATTTTTCTGCCTCCCATGGATATTTAAAAACTGCCTCATACTGAAATGGACAAAACAAAGCTGTAAGAGTTATATAACAGTCCTTGAAAAACATTAAATGTACTTTGGGTCAACTCATCAAAAAGCTCAGGATAGAGAAATGAGGCACAAAACAACCATCAGCATAAAGAAAAGGCATATTGTGTTTTTAAAAACCAAAGGCAAAACCTTTAAAAAATATATAAATAATAATTCAGTTTAGAAGTATGTCTGAATTATATTTTGGCTTTGCCTAGTATCCACATAAAAACTTTACACTATGAACCAATTAGAAATACATCAATAAGAAGATTTTTTTTAAAAAAAATTGCATATTTAAGTGAAGAACTTTTCTGATTTAGATTTTGAACTATTATGAAAAACCTTTGAATTCGGCATTTTTTTTTTATGAGAGGCAGTAGGGGAGAGGCAATCTGTGCTTCACTTAATCCCACACCAATCTGCTAGATCAGGGGTCTCCAATCCCCGGTCCCTGGACTGGTACCGGGCCGCGGCATGCCAGCAACCGGACCACAAGCAAAGCCCCATTCATGAGATGCAGGCAGCACACAAAACCACACCCCTGAAATCATGTTTCACTAATAATTTGTGCTTAACAAATGTTCAGCATTATGTATAATAACATTTTCAAATTCAGATAAATCTATCAATATTCCTCCCTTGTTTCCATAATATTTTGTGTCTATGCTGATTTATTTGGAGGTATTAAAACTGCTCAAACATAGAGAATCCAAAGTTTTTAAGGATAAATTCCTGGATAGAAAACAAATTACTGTCTTTCCATCAGGCAATTCTTTAGTATCTCCATCTTCTGAAAATAAACACTGAATAATTGGACTATTTTAATATGCTCTACATGGGTCTACCCTTGAAGAGTATTTGGAAGCTACAGCTCATGCAGAATGTGGCAGCATGAGCAGTTTTGGGGCCCCCAAGAATGGCCCCTGCAACACCAGTGCTCTGCGAGCTGCATTGGGTGCCAGGCTGCTTCCAGCTGCAATTCAAGGTTTTGGTGATCACTTTAAAGTCATGCCATGGGTCCAAATTACTTGAGAGATCATCTCACCCCACTGGGAATGGCACATCCCATTTGTGCCAGGAGAAGAGGGATGGTGCAGGTCCCATTACCCTGATTATTCCTTCTGGTGGTGGCCAGGAGGAGGGCCTTCTCTGCTGTTGCTCCTGCCCTCTGGAACATCTTGCCCCCAATGTGAGGTTGGCCCCAAACTTCCTATTCTTTAGTAAGGTCTAAAGACAAGGCTCTGCCAGTTGGCTTGGGGTCCCAATGGGAAAACAGCACAGTGGGGTTGGTTGATCAAGTAACAATAGATCCCACTTTCCCCCACTCCGCCCCCACCCTCTCCATGTGTCCTCAGATTTTAATGTTTGGTTTTAATTTATGTTGTAATGTTTGTGCATAAATACATTTTTGTGACTATAAGCCACCCAGAGTTACCCTAAGGTAAGATGGATAGATAGATAGATAGATAGATAGATAGATAGATAGATAGATAGATAGATAGATAGATAGGTAGGTAGGTAGGTAGGTAGGTAGGTAGGTAGGTAGGTAGATAGATAGATAGATAGATAGATAGATAGATAGATAGATAGATAGATAGACAGACAGATAGATAGATGATAGATAGATAAATAAATACCTGAGCCTGTTCTTTTCCTGTAATAATCCCAAATGTGTTTTTTAGATTGCTTCATACTGCATGGTATCTGAATTGTTTATTTCATATATATCTATGCAGCTCCTCAGAGAGACTTGCCCCTTCTATGGGATGATGGAACTGGAGGAAGATGTAATTCATAAAATAGCTGGGGTCTGGGATTAGTAGACTACCTCATTTTCTTGAGTCCTTTAAATTTTTGGATGTAATCCTTTGCCTCTTGTCAGACTTTTTTAATTCAATATTGTGCCTAGTAATTAATTATAAGTACCATATTCTCAATAGATTTTAAAAAGGAAAAATAATCTTTGTTGGATATTCATTTTAATATCTATGATACTTCCTAACCAGAACAAATGTAATTTTTTTCCGTCTCAAAATGTTACGTTTTTTGAAGTCAATAAATATTCTTAAATAAATTTTATTATTTATTGTTAAGGACAGTTCTTAATATTTAATCTTTTTAAAAGCAGTATCAAAGCTTGCTGCTTGATTCATACTTTTCTTTCTCTGACAAATTTCAAGTCAACTTTTTTTTCTGTTGTTGTTAATCTGGTAACCAGGCATTGAGCCATATTGTTTTATAAATTTCAGTGATATCAGTACAATATAATCAGCAAATAATTTCCGTTTATCTTCTTGTGTACTAAATTGGTTCCTGAAATTCCATTTTCTTGACATATCTGAAATGCCAGGGGTTCTAGTGCTGGTAAAAATGAAGGAGAGAAAAAAATAGACATCCTTGTTTTGTTCCTCTTAATACAGTTTATACTTTGACATAAGACCATTAACTATGATATCATATAAACCACATTCGTTGGAGATGAGTCTATATGCTCCAGAACAGGCTGACTCTTTCCTTCTTCATAAATAAAAGAGATAAGATTTCTTCACATAGTTGAATCTCACTCATTGCTTGCTTTAAAGATTTACTCAAGATTTCTGAAAAGTTTTATAGTAGATTATAGAAATACTGGCAAATCCTGGAACTTTGTTCAATTTCATTTTTTTAAAATTCCCACTTCAGTTTTGTTGTGTATGTAAATAGTTAGCAATAAGCCATGAAAGATATTGCAAACACTGTGCAGCTTTGCAAGGTTTAAAGCGGGAAAATAAGGTGCAATCATTGGACGCCACAACCAAGGAGCGGGAAAACAGACTGTTTGTATTGGTTACAGTTCAAACGCTTTCTCTATAAAAGGGTTGCAACATTTGACATTTGACAGTTGACTTTGTGTATTCAATAAACTCGTTCAGTGTTAACCACTCTGAGTCCTCGTCAATTCGAACCAAACAACTGGCGACGAAGGTGGGATTGACAGAAGACCAGAGATTAGGAAGAATTGTCGTGAAGGCGGCAAAGTCTGAGCGAGTCACAGTCAACCGAGCGGCCGCGGCAGAATAGGGAAAAAAAAAATTCTCCGAATGGCGCAAATCGGGTCATTGAAGGAATTTGACCCTAACTTCCCCGAAGATTGGGAAGAATATATTGGTCAGGTCGAAGGATTCCTGTTAGTGAACGGAATCACCGACGACCGGAAAAAAGCGGCGGCACTTTTGACAATTTGCGGCACACCGGTCTACAGAGTCGCTGTCGGGCTGTGCCAGCCACAACCAGTCTCCAGCGTGCCCTATGCCGACCTCCTTGCAAAACTAAAGGTGCACTTTACTCCCCGAAGGTCCGAACTTTTTTGGCGGCGCATCTTCGAGAAGAGAAATCAGAGACCGGGGGAGTCCATACAGAAATTCGTCGCTGCCGTCAGGGAAGCCGCAGTTCGTTGCAAATACGATAATTTAGAAATTAGGATTCGGGACAGAGTTGTGCTGGGCTTACGCGATGAACAATTACAAAACAGAATAATCGCCAAACCTACTGGCGATTTACAGGAAGTGCTCGACGAACTCCTAACGTATGAGTCAACCGGGTATCGCGACCCCCCCCGCAGTAGCATGGCGACAGCACCTGAAATTAACCAAGAGGGCTATGTGGACTGCGGGGAGGTGGATCAGCAGTGGGAGGAAGAGATCGCCGAAGTCTCCAGGCGATTTGGGAAGATGGCACCCAGACAACTTAGAAGCGAAGGGCCCGAACCCGGCCGCCGGCAACAACCCGCAACACCGCAGAGACCACCGACCGGGGCACAACGACCGTGGCGGGACACCGCAACCAGACCGCGCGACAACGACACCCAGAACCGATGTGGCAGCTGTGGCGGCAACCATCCCCGCGCTTCCTGCCGATTCCGCACCGCCAAGTGCAGGGCTTGTGGCAAGACCGGCCACATCCAGGCCATCTGCAGAAACCGCGTCCGGGACTCCCGTCTGAATGAAGTCGATGTGTGGCCAGAGGGTAAGGTAACCCCCAATGCTAGTGGCAAGGAGACCCCTAGATCCCGGGCGAAATTTTCAAACCCAGGGGAGGTGGCCCGAGTCAATCGGAAAAGGCAGGGAAGGGGGCACAATTTTCCGGACGGAAAATTAAAAATCACAGTCCTTCTGCAAGGGGTTCCTTGCAGAATGGAAATCGATTCTGGGGCTTCAGTGTCGATAATTTCCACTGAAACCCTGGAAAAAATTGAACAACTAAGTGGAAAAAGAATTCCACTTAGCCCAACAAATATTCAATTAATGGACTTCCAAAAAAGTCCAATAATCGTAAAGGGAAAGACCAGCCTTAGAGTTAATTTTAAGGGATTTAAGGGGGTCTTAGATGTGGTAGTTACGGAGGGGAATAGGACTAGCTTAATAGGGCTTAATTGGTTTCCTGCCCTGGGAATTTGGATAGGGGGAATAAATTCTGTGATTAGAAATAAGACCCTCGAATCCGTCTGCAAAGAATTTGCAGACGTATTCGATGGATCTCTAGGCAAGTACAAAGGGCCCCCCATTAATTTTAACCTAGACCCCTCAGTAAATCCAATCAGGCTAAAGGCCCGGAGGGTACCTTTTGCCTTAAAAGAAAAAATCGAGGCCGAGCTCGACCGGCTTGTAGGCCTCGGAGTTTTAGAACCCGTTGAGGGCGGTTTATGGGAGACGCCGATCGTCACACCCCTCAAACCCAATGGGGATGTGAGGATCTGCGCCGACTATAAAGCGACCCTCAACATTGGAATGAAAAAGCATGCTTACCCGGTCCCGACGGTGAAGCAGGTCCTCGCCACGATCCAGGACGCCGCCATCTTCGCCAAGCTCGACTTGGCGCATGCGTACTTACAGTTGACTGTTTCCAAAGAGGCTGCAGAGGCGCAGACAATTGTTACCCACAAGGGGGCGTTCCGAGTCCACAGACTGCAATTTGGGATTGCAGCTGCTCCAGGCATCTTCCAAGAAGTGATGGAGAGGACCTTAAAGGGCATACCTGGAGTATGCCCTTACTTTGATGATGTCCTAATAGCTGGAAAAGATGAAGGAATGTTAGTAGAGCGACTGGAACAGGTACTGGGTAGATTTAGAAAGGCTGGATTAAAATTAAAAAAGGAAAAATGTAGCATAGGGGTTAAGTCCACTGATTTTTTGGGGTTCAGGATTGACAAAAGCGGAGTCCACCCTACCCCTGAAAAAATCAAAGCAATAAAAGGGGCGCCTGAACCAAGGAACAAGGCGGAGCTACAGGCCTTCCTAGGCTTGGTAAATTTTTATCACACTTTTGTGCCACATAAGGCTGCCATTGCAGAACCACTGCACAGGCTTTTAGATAAGAAGACCCCTTGGCATTGGCAAGACAAGCACAAAGTGAGTTTCCAGACCTTAAAAGATATCCTTTCCAGTAGCTCAACTGTAACCCACTTTATAGAAAATAGACCAATCTACCTGGCGTGCGATGCTTCGCCTTATGGCGTTGGGGCAGTAATCAGCCATTTAGACACCCAGGGAATGCAAAGACCCATTGCTTACTACTCCCGCACACTAACCAAGGCAGAGCGGAACTATGCTCAAATTGACCGGGAAGCTTTAGCCATAGTGGCAGGAGTTAAAAAGTTCCACGACTACCTGTATGGCAGGAACTTTACAATACTGACAGACCACAAACCCCTGCTGGGACTGTTTACCACAGATAAACAGACTCCCCAAATTATGTCTCCCAGGATGCTGAGATGGTCCATTTTCCTCTCAGCATATTCATTTTCCCTCCAATACCGACCAGGTAAGGACATGGGTCATGCAGACGCTCTTAGCAGATTGCCCCTTAGCACAACAGAGGAGGACCCTGCCCCAGTGGGACAAGTAATGTCCCTACAAGATATTCCTGATCTGCCCCTAACTGCTAAAGACATAGCTGAGGCAACCAATAAGGACCCCATCTTAAGGAGAGTAATGGCCTGGGTCATGAGCGGTTGGCCCAACGCCAACCCAGACGTAAAATACAGTCCATTTTTCCGAAGGAAGGATGAACTATCAGTTCATATGGGTTGCTTACTTTGGGGAACTCGTGTAGTAATCCCAGGAATCCACAAATCAGCTATTCTATTTGAATTGCATGAGGGACACCCTGGAATAGTAAGGATGAAGGCCCTAGCTAGGAGTCACTTGTGGTGGCCAGGATTGGACCAAGACATTGAGGAATGCGTTGCCAATTGCCATCTGTGCCAACGTTCCAGGCCTGAACAACAACACATCCGCACACATAAATGGGAGCTAGCTAGGAATCCTTGGTCCAGGATTCATATTGACTTCGCTGGACCTTTCCAGGGGTTAACGTTCCTTGTAGTGGTCGACAGTTACTCTAGATGGCTAGAAGTAGTACCGGTCAGTTCAGTAACGACAGGCAGAACAATACAGGCATTAAGGGGCCTCTTTGCCACTCATGGGTTGCCGGATTTAATAGTGTCTGATAACGGGCCACAATTCACATCTATTGAATTTCAGGATTTCCTCAAGGCCAACTCGATTAAGCATAAGACTTCTGCACCCTTCCACCCCTCCACCAACGGATTGGCTGAAAGGAACGTGAGGACCACGAAGGACGCGCTTAAAAGAATCATTCGAGGTGACTGGCATCAGAGACTAGCTGAGTTCTTGTTGGCTCAACACACAACCCCTTGTTCGGCTACAGGGAAAAGTCCAGCTGAAATGAGGTGGGGAAGAAAAATCTTGACCAAGTTGGACAGACTACACCCCGACCGACTCCAACCAAACATTGAATTAGACATTCCTAACAGAACATTTGAAGTGGGGGACTTGATTTGGGCCAGGAACTACGCCCAAGGGGATAAATGGATTCCTGGGGTGGTAACTGAAATCTTAGGTCCCCTATCATACATCATTGAGGGGGAAGGGAATAGGGTCTGTAAAAGACACATAGACCAGCTGAGGAAAAGATCTAGTGGGTGTGTGCCAGCTGAGGGGGACCAAAGCTCAGTTAGGGCAAACAGTACAGATAACATTAGGCCAGAAAGTGGTGTAGTGGTTGGGCAAGATGACATATTTCCTGATGCCCATCAACAACAATTCAGTCCAATTGATTGGGAAATACCCCTGCGAAGTAGGCCAGTGACAACTGAATCCCAATCACAACCTAATACACAAGGCAGTACATCTGAAGCCAGTAACCCTGAGCCCAGGTCTAGTAGTAACAAGCATAGTAACCAGCAGCCCAGCAGTCAACCAGGAAGAAGGGTCCCTAGCAGCCAAAGTAACAGATACCCTTCTAGAATACATAGGCCACCAAAATACCTAATGGACTTTGTAAAGAAATGACACCAACTGGGGGGTAAGGGGTGTTGTGTATGTAAATAGTTAGCAATAAGCCATGAAAGATATTGCAAACACTGTGCAGCTTTGCAAGGTTTAAAGCGGGAAAATAAGGTGCAATCATTGGACGCCACAACCAAGGAGCGGGAAAACAGACTGTTTGTATTGGTTACAGTTCAAACGCTTTCTCTATAAAAGGGTTGCAACATTTGACATTTGACAGTTGACTTTGTGTATTCAATAAACTCGTTCAGTGTTAACCACTCTGAGTCCTCGTCAATTCGAACCAAACAAGTTTCATCTTTGGCTGCTTAAGAACTTACTTTTGTTGACAAATTTATTTTATTTCATTCAAATGTTCTTTCATTTTTGCTAGGTCTCATTATTATACAAATTTATTAGTAACAAATTATGACATCATATTTTGTTTGGAAATGTAACTGAACATATATTTCTCTCCCAAATAGAAGTAATTTTTGTTCTGTTTTTTATGTTATTGGTAGATAAAACATTATCTGTTTAATTGTCCTTTTCTAATTGTATCTGTATTTCTAAATGTATCATTTATGCCCACAAAAATCAGGTGTTGGTTACAAAACCCTCTTGTGGCTTGGACCCTGGTAATCTCTGAGACTGTCTATGCTTAGTAGCAGCTTCTCTTAAGATTTAAAACTACTATGAGGTTAGTTGTGGATTTTCTTCTGAGAAGTAGGATAGATGGGGTCATGGCTATAAGCCTCATTTGTCATGTCCCCTCCTTTTGGAACAATTACTCCCTAATATTAGGATAGCCCCCTAATTAACTAACATTTAAGATGACTGATAAAATGTTGCTTTTTCAGCAGAACTTTGGTGTTATAGAAGATGCTATTCTTTGTGTTGTCCAATAACCCATAATGGGAGTTTTAATATTGATAAAAGTGATTATGTTATTATTTTTTAATTTTTATTCTTATTCCATTGTGTTGTTGTATTGTCTTTTAACGGAAGGAAGGAAGGAAGGAAGGAAGGAAGGAAGGAAGGAAGGAAGGAAGGAAGGAAGGAAGGAAGGAAGGAAAGAAGGAAGGATGGAAGGAAGGAAGGAAGGAAGGAAGGAAGGAAGGAAGGAAGGAAGGAAGGAAGGAAGGAAGGAAGGAAGGAAGTGGGAGGACATTATGATGTTGAAGGAGGACTGCAATCTTTGAGGAGTGGTTGGAGATTTTTTTCATTTTCTGGTACAAAACATCCAATCCAGGTTATGATCCACAATGTTAGTGGAATATTTCAAAAGATTATTTTGTGCTCAGCTGCCATTTTAATAAAAATCCATCTAGATCAACCTTGCTGACTTTCATAGGCATTTCAAATTATGACCCTAGTATATCTGTCCATTTAGGAAATTATCTGCCTATTTTGCACCACTTTACAGCTTGCTTAAGCTGGCTGCTTAAGCTTCTAAAGAATTCCAAGGAGCAATTTTAACTCCTGATCCTAGAGTTATACCCAATGCTTTTTTTGTAAGAGAAAAAGGTGCTGGAACTCACACATGTCATACAACCCGCCTTGCCTACCCTACAAGGTTCCATCCAAAAAAGGTGCTGGAACTCCGTTCTGAGCGTTCTATGAGGAAAAAAGCCCTGGTTATACCAGAGATGGAGGAAGTTTCTAATTTAGAGCTTGTTACTCTAAAAGTTCTCTCATGACATAAAATAGAGAACTACTGAGTTTCAGCAATAAGAAAAATTGCATTAGTTACAATTATCCCTAGCTAAGTTGAAACATAATGGACTAAAAAACAGAAAATTTTGAAAGGCTATTATTGTAAATGTGAAGAAAGATGAAATGACCAATTTACATGGTGCTTGGAAATAATCTACATTTAAAAAAAATATCCCTACAGTGCCAGGTTAAGATCACACTTTATTAAAAAATCATGTAAAAAAAATTCATAGCAAATTTTACTGCAGCTGGAATTTAAGTTGGAAGCTAAATCTGTCTATCAAGTTGACTTCCACTAACAGTCCTGTTATCGTTAGGTTTCTAAGATCTGCAACTAGAGATATTTTAGAAATATCATCACAACAATGAACCCCAAGTAGATAAAGGATTTTTCCTGATTTACCTTCAGAGGTTTCTTCGCAGAAACATAAGCCATTTAATGGGACTGTAGGGACAGGAGGGCATTGTTATTTTTCCTTTACCCTGGCATTATTTTAAACCTAGATTCAGGGATAAAGATAAAGTTATTATCTGTCCTGAAGCTGCTGATAATGGAAACAAAAAGACCAAAACACCTCCTTACCAGCATTCAACTCCCAGAAAAGCAGGGATTAACATGAGGATTAAAAAGAGATCAACATTCAAGTGGGAAACAATACCCCAATCACAGAACAACCCACTCAGTCAAACAACTGAACAGTGAAGAACAACATACCAAGAAGAAAACAACACTGCCACCAACTCTAATAGAGCAAGCTATTGTATATAAACAGAATGTAAATCCCACTCACCTTCAGCACTGAAGATGCTACCTAGTTGGCTAAGAACTGCTGAAAGAAAACAATCAAGTTCAGAGAGCATGAAGGACTCTGCAGTTCAATGAAATCCAGTACTGAAAAAAGTAAGTTTCAACATCTAAGCAAGAAAAGCCAAATGCACAGGCATAGAACAGGTGGTACCTGGCTCAATAATAGTAATTATGAGAGGGATCTTGGAGTCTAAGTGGACAATCACTTAAATATGAGCCAGGAATGTGCTCCAGCCACCAAAAAAGCCAACACAGTCTTAGGCTGCATTAACAGAGAAATAGAATCAAGATCACATGAAATGTTAATACCACTTTATAGTGTCTTGGTAAGGCCACACTAGGAATATTACATCTAGTTTTGGTCACCAAAGATGTTGAGACTGTAGAAAGAGTGCAGAGAACAACAAAGATGATCAGGGGACTGGAGGCTAAAACATGAAGAATAGTTGCAGTAATTGAGTATGTCTAGTTAAATGGGGGGGAAAAAGGACCAGGGGTCTTTCTGATAGCAGGGTTCCAATATCTAAGTGGCTTCCACAAAGAAGAAGGCGTCATCCTATTACCCAAAGCACCTGAAAGCAGAAAAAGAATCAATGGATGGAAACTAATCAAGAAGAGAACCAACCTAGAACTAAGGAGAAATTTCCAGAGAGTTAGAACAATTAATTAGTGGAATGCCTTGCTTTTAGAAGTTGTGGGTGCTCCATCACTGGAGGTTTATAAAAAGACAACCATTTGTCCGAAATGGTATAGGGTCTTCTACTCTAGTAGGGGATTGAACTAAAAGACTTCTAAGCTCCCTTCTAATCCTGTTATTCTGTTAAATATTTTCTTATATTAGAGCAACTGATAAGGTGATTCAACTGGGATCAGGAAGAGAAATGAAATCACACTCCTGTTTTGAATATTTTTTTTAGGAGATAAGTAGACAGAGGCCAAGGATGGGATTAAATGTAATACCAGTTTATGGTCCTTGTCTTCCCACAAGAGACCTAAGTCCAGCTCCCTGTGAATTCCATTCATCCTTATGCAGAGCCAATTTAGCTTGACCATTAGTAGATCAGATTCTTGTGTATTAATAGCATGAAATTCTATCTATTCCTGTCCCCGATTTCTTGTGCCTGACAATATGTCTCTCTGCTTTTCACCACTGTTTTAGTTGGGACTGGATCTTCTACCTTATGGAAGGAGGAAGTATTAGAACTATATATTTTCAATCATCTGGTAGTCCTTGTAGTTTTAGCAGTTCTTAATTTCTTTTTTTAATGATAATTATTGGAGTTTTTTTCAGTTTTTCTAGTTTATCACGTTTTTATAGCCACCCATCTCAAGAACATGACTCTGTGCAGTGTACAATAAAGCAGACAGTTAGAGATAAGTTTAAAACAGTTGTTTTATTACACATAGCAGTTTTGTAAAAAAGGACAGGAAATTTTAGGTTCAAATACATACAGCAATACAAAGAATTGTAAAGATTAACATTCGACTGAAACTAGAACTTTTCTTGTTCGGATTAATGGATAGATAATTAATAACTTAATTAGAAAAGAGCTGTGGAACAGTGATTTTGTATTTGATAACTACTGCAAGTCTTATATACAGATTCTGAAATACACACAGTGGAGGAACAGTTGGTAAAAAGGATAGAATTAGTAGAGATGGACTTTTTGCTGAAACAATAAAATATGAACATGATTTATAGATTTGATGATTAGAAAGGAAAGACTATGTAAAAAGTAAATTATGATGTAATCTTAGTGAGAGTTGGTAAAATAATGCATTTTTAATCTGTTAGGAAGATTGAAAGCCACTTTATAATTCTTTCTTCACTTTTTTTCTCTTTTTTTAAAAAAAACTTTATTTTTCTTATTGTCTTACTTATCTATTAAGTATTTTTATTTCTTTTCTAAAATTTGTATTGTTAAAATTTCTTTAATAAAAATTATTTCAGAAAAGGTCTAAAACAACAATTAAAATAATTTAACATAAATTATAAATAAGACTGGAGAAATCTTTTAAATATATTTTCTTTTTCTTTAATTTGGTGCTCTTCAGACATTTAGTTTTAATCATTTTAAAGAAATGTTACAGCTGTTAAATCTTTTTTTTCCCTTGACCCATGAAAACATTGGCTAATAGTTTGTCATATATAAATTCCCTTCAAAGGAAAATGGATTTTATTAAACTGGAACATTTAAATCTTAAAAATATATTTTTAAAAAGAAATTAATATTTTCCAACAAATGATGTTTTATTTTATTTTATCACTAAGGCATCTTAGTGATAATTCAAAATCTTGTTCCTGTTCCGGTCTTCAGCGGAGCAGTTGGAGAATATGAAACGTCAGATCCTCCGGCTGAAATTTCTTTCTGTTGGGGACTCTAAGGGGCCAGAATCCACCCTGAAGGGGTGGACTGAAGGAAGGAAATCCCAGGGACTTAGGAGAGATGGCGGTCTCTCCAAATAGTCCAGGAAAGCCTCCCAGAAACCAATGGAAGAAAAGGCTGACGAACGTCATGTTCAGCCATAGCTGAAGCTGAAGCAAATGGAAGTCATAAGTGATTAAACTAAGTAAATAGCAAAGCAGCATGCTTGAATCTGGGTAAGAGTACTAATTTTCTCTATCCTACCTACTTTCCTGAAGAAGAAAATCCCCAAAATAAGAGTTCTCCGAAGAAGGAAAGGGGGAAGGGAACTTCGTTCCTTCTCTCACTTGGGTGGCGAACTTTTTTTTTGAGAAGGAAAATACCAGAAAGACATAAAATGAGCAAATGCTGACCCCTGCTGATGGAGGAGAATTTCTTTTTTTCTTTTCTTTTTTCCCCCCTTTGAACTCTTAAGCTTTGAATGCACCTGTTTAAACAAATTGGAACACAGGTGAAGTAATGAATACACTACAAAAGGAAACATGTGATGAGCGACAACAATTTCAAAGGACAATGACCTTAAACTACATAGAAATTCAGAATAATTTTGAAAACATGAATCAACTTATTTCCAACCTAATTTCACTCCAAGAAATCTCTCAAAACCCAGTAGAGGTGACTCAAAGAATCTCTGAATATAGTGACTTAAAGGAACCTTATAATCCACTTATTTTACAAAAGGAAACATATGATAAGCAGCAAAAATTTCAAAGGACAATGATTTTAAACTATAAGGAAATGCAGAAAAAAGTTGAGTGCATGAATCAACTTATTTTCAACTTAATTTCACTTCAAGAATGTTCTCAGGAAAATATAACAGAGATGATTAAATATAACTTTGAGGATGGAAAATTGAAGATGGAATTATATAAAATAACTGCAGGGAAACAAATGACACAGCAAAACATATTGATTGAGAAAGATATCAATCAGAGAATTTTTTTTAAAATGAAACTTTTGGAACAAGATGGAATATACCAGCGTGAATACTTCAAAAAGAAGCATTTGTTTGAATATGGCTAAGAAATGGGAAAATTTTGAAATATACTATTCTTAAGAGGGAAACTTTTTTTTCTTGTCCTCCTAATTAATATAACTGAGGTTTTTCTTTCTCTTTTTTATTATTCTTTCTCTTTTTTTCTTGTCTATTCTTCTAAGTTGAAATGATTTAAATAAAAGCAAATGTTCTAGCTATTTAAATGTGATGATAAAGAAAATTTAAAAAATGTTTTTTTTAAATGTTTTTATAAAAGCATGAGCAGGTTCGTAGGAAAAAAACAGAATGAAATCCACCAACTGTAAAAATATTTAGAACTTGGGGGGAGAAATAAGCTGAAATAAACATGGTGACAGGATTTATGATAAGGCAACTAAAATGTTACACAGGATTATTGAAATTATGTATTTAACTGCTGTTAAGCAAACAAAATTGTTTTAACGCTTTGCAAAGAAAGATATGTTGGGGAAAAAGGAAATCAAATGAAATTAACATATGGAATATAGATTATAGAAAGTTAATTGTTAAGGATTGTCTTATAGATGCTACTTATACAACATGCTGTTTTATAAGGATTTATGTTATGTCAAAAAATTTAATAAAATATATACAAAAAAAAGATAATTCAAAATCTTCTAGGAGTTAAGAAGTCTCCAAACCTGTTGTCAAACAAGGAATAAGTGATTCAGAAGGACATATTTAATACAGATATATAAATAACATGTTTACATATTCATCACTATGAACCAAATATAGATTGCCAACATGTTTTGTTCATATATATTTTTTTTAGTTTGGTGTTGGATCACATTATTATAGCTGGAGTTTTTGAACATGATTTCTATAAGGTTCATTGTAGTACATTTTCAAAAAAGCTGAATTCTTATTTATGAAAAGAATTGCAAGCTTATTTATTGAAATTTAATTGGTTGACTATATGGAGACTTCTAAATCCAGGAAACATGAGTAAAATTCCTTATAGCTGTTCCTGATTTTAATTTCTTAATCCTTACTAAGTAAAGTTTTGAAGCATAATACAATTGTTTAAAAGAAATATGACTATGCCCCAGTAGCACTCTTCATATTTTTTTAAAAAGGTCAGGCTGATATTTGAATATATCTTTACTAAAAGACCATTTCTACAAAACAGATGAAAAATGTTGGGTAATTTTTGAACATGGACAATTTTTGTTCATTCTCTACTTATAAACTCATTCTCTAGTGACATGGAAGACTGTTCACTATTATTCCATATTACTTGATAATAACAATATCAATGACATTTCAGGAAGTAACTTCTAAATCATGAGAAATAATCATCCCATTCTATTATTTCATCAGATCCAAGATTATTTATTTATTTATTTATTTATTTATTTATTTATTTATTTATTTATTTATTTATTTATTTATTTATTTATTTAATTAGATTTATATACCGCCCTTTCCCGAAGGACTCAGGGCAATTTACAGGGTATTTAAAAAGCAAACCAATACAAAATATAAAAGTTAAAAAACAATTAAAAAAGATTAAATTATCCCTAAAAATAAAAACCCCAGTTAAAAATTCTCAGCCTGGGCTGGAGAGCTCAAAGAGCCAGGTCTTCAGGTCCCGGCGGAATGAACAAAGGTCAGGGGCAGTCCTAAGCTCCACAGGCATCTTGTTCCAGAGGGCAGGCGCACCCACAGAGAAGGCCCTCCCCCTGGGTGTTATCCGGCGGCAATCTTTTACCGGCGGCACCCTGAGAAGATCCTCCCTGTGTGAGCGCACTGGACGAAGGGAACTTGATGCTGGCAGCAGGTGTTCCCTCAAATATCCTGGACCCAAGCCATTAAGGGCTTTATAGGTCAAAATGATTATGCCTAGTTTGGGGCACTTCAAGGAGGTGTCAGAGCAATTGGAAAGTTTTCAGAGAAAAAAAATAAAAAAGAACTATATGTAGCCTTAATAAAAACAATTTTGAGAGAGGGCAGACTAACATTTTTCAAACTTTACTTTGAACATTTCAAATGATTCACAAGTTCAATTTGGCTATGGGGTGGGAGTATGTGTATGTGTTTTACACACACACACACACACACACACATATATATATATATATATATATATATATATATATATATATATATATATATATATATATATATATATATAGAGAGAGAGAGAGAGAGAGAGAGAGGGGGGGGGGCTTGGCAGCCATCTTTCTCCAAAGCTTTAATATGGAACCCTGCTAAGAAGGTGTTATAATTTATTATCTACAATCAGTAACCCATCCCAATTCTATGATTCTGCAAATATGACTAATAATTAAGGCTTATGATAAATTTCCAGCTTTTTGAAATTATGGAAATTATCACTGTAATTTTAGCACCCGTTGGGTGATCTGATTTTTCTGAGTGATCTAATTCACTCTGTGTAATTCCTTATATCATACTGCATAACTGGGGAGAGAAAGTTGTGTGGGGGGAAGGTTGTCCTAATGGAATCTCATGCTGCTCTCACTGACTTTTATTAGCCTGGGACTGTGCATCAAATGCATCAGAAACTGATCTCTGGATAAAATCTTCCATGTGATAAAATGAAAATTGCCATTTTCAAGGAAATCCTACTGATCCTTTGTAAAACATTTGAGGTGTAACTGTAGGTGAATTTCAGTCTCAGTGTACGTACATTGCTTGAAAAATGCTAACTTTGGGTGTTGGCAAAAGAGGTGATTAATCTGAGCCTGGGTTCATGATATGTCTTACTTTTCTCTTATGAAAAATGCAATGTGCTTGACTAATTAAGCAGGTGAATTTATGTCTCAGTTTTTTTCTAACTATGCGATTACTTCTAGAACTGCTTAGTCAACCATTAAGGTTCTTAGTCAGTGTTTGGAATAATAACCATTTAAGATGAAATCTGTTTCAGTACATTTCTGATGCTTGTTTGTTTGTTGTTGTTTTTAAAAAAATTTTCTGTTTTGGGATTCAGAACTTTCATATTATTATTTTAACTAACCTACTACATTGGGCACAATCATTTAACTTTAAATCCTGTATCCTGTATTCTTATTTTTATTGCCCTGTACACCGCCCTGAGTCCTTCAGGAGAAGGGCGGTATATAAATCAAATAAATAAATAAATAAATAAATAAATAAATAAATAAATAAATAAATAAATAAATATCAAATTTAGATTGGGATGGGAGAAAATGAATATATTAATATATTAACAATCTTTCCCAACTTTCTGTTTGTTGGATTTACGCAAATATTTTCAGAATGTTTAACGTTGAAGTCCTAGTCATTCAAATGGCATCCTGCAGAAAGCTGATCTACAAGACTTTCCTTGTTCAACAGGTCAATGGTTAAAATTCTTTCGATTCGACTTGTTAGTTTGTTAGAAATGTCAGGCACCACATGAGAAGGATTTCAGATGATGCTTTCACTCAAAACCAGAAGATAAACTCATCTGAACATAAAATGTTTTTAATGGTAGTGGATGAAAGAAAAAGCTAAGATCTGCCAAACTGGCAAAAAAAGTGTTTTATTTAAAAATAGTTCCAGGATGGAGACTTGGAGAAGTCAGAATTCAACGAATTGGCAGGATGACCTTCACTAATCTTCTCTAGCTAGGTTCATATATATTTTAAAATGTATATAATGTTGAAATAGATTATTTTTAAAAAATGATAGCAATGTAGAGTATAATTTCTGTTAAATTTCAGTGAAAGGCTCATTTTATTCAGATCTTCTGTTCAGAGACAAGAAATCTTAGCTTCAAGCACTTCAAAAGTTGCAACACTTATGAAGTGAGCTACAGTCTTTGATTAAGGTTCCTGTCAGATTCAGTACACTTTAGTGCTGTGCAGCACTTTTGATTCAAAGACAAAAATGATACTTTAAAAACTGTGGGAATACACGTGCAGCAGCACCTGTCTCCTGTTCGTTAAATCAAATGTTTCTTTCCTTGAAATCACACTGTAACTCCGAGAAAAATACAATGGCTTTAATGGGACTTTATGTAAATGCCAAGGCATATTTTTAGCACCTGCTTGCTTTTGAATCCAAAGCATTGCTTTCTTTCTATGGTTCAAGTGACTTAATTTTAACCTAAATTGCAACTGTTTAACACATGGGTGTCAAACTCGCCACATCACATAACATGTTGCGACGTATCGCAACTCTTTTTGCATTGCTGGCAATGAGGTGGGTGCGGCTTCAGTATGATGAAACCGGCCCACAGGTTTGACACCCCTGGTTTAACATGATAGTATTTGAGTAAAATTATATGTGCTCCTTTTCTTATTCTCATAGGCAGTTGTGGTCTGAGTCTCATCACAACGTCTGCTTTATATTTATTAAGATAGGAAAGATACAAAGTTGATGGAATGTCTTTTTAAGAAAGTACCAGCTAGAATTCAAACTTTTCATTCATTCATTCATTCATTCATTCATTCATTCATTCATTCATTCATGTCTTGTCAAACTATTGGAAACAGAGAGCAATAGTTTTCAACATTGTAAAATTCAATTCCTTTTATTTATAAAAGTTTTATTAATTTTTTAAAATTACAGTCTTTAGTGCTTAGTAAACAACATATTGTCTGGGTTCAAATATTTAACATTGACTTTTTCAATATAAATCTGTTCAATACTACACAATCCAGTATTTTTCCCCTGATCCTCCTTTCTTCTCTATTTTTTCCATTTTCCCTTCATTACACTGTTACAATTTTTGGTACTGTTAATGTATACAAAGTTAGATATAAGCACCTTCATCATATTTTACTAATATCATACAAATAATAATATCAATTCATAAATCAATAATGTCAATTCATTAATCAATATCCTATATAATGCCCCCTCTGGGTCAAATCTTGTTTTTTTTTTAAATCTGACTCTCACTTTCTTTCTTTGCCAAGTTGCTTTCCAAGCCAGGGCAATTAGATTGCCCAAGAATTTTCTTTCTATTTTTGTGAAAATTGCTTGGCATGAGGAAAATAGTTTGGGTAGGGTATTTGGGGGGGGGGAATTCCACTCAATTATATTCCTTAAACAACTCCCAATTCCTTTCTCCCTCCATTTCTCTTTTCATTTCCTGTCTCTCAAGTTGTGACATTTCCCTTAACAGCTCTATATTGCCTTTTTTAAATATCTTTTTCTTTGCCATCAGATATATTTTGCAGACCTAAGGAGTAAAAGGTCTTTTGCATTTTCATTGTTATAGCTAAGTCTTGCAGTATTTTTATCTCTTCCATCTCTAAATTCATTTCCTCTATTTCGTCTTCTGATTTCTGGATTATTTGTTCATACTTTGTGATCATTTTCTGGGAGCTTTCTAGTTGTAGATTTAATTTGGAGATTTGCTCATTTATATTGTCTAAATTGTTCTTAGTCTCATTATGATTTCTTTTTATATCCTCTTTGCATTCAACAATTGTTTGGTGGATTAGTTGTAGCATAAAATATTTTTCTGTCTGAAAGTTGTTTGTTTTTTCTTGAGGCATCATTCCTGGAGATTAGTTTTCTGGTCTTTATATGTATCCTTATAATCCAATATATTCTAAAGTATAGATTCAGTTCTGAAAGCTATATTTTATAGTAATCCCTTCTTTCAAGTATCCCCAAAATTGTCAGTTAGGCAAAGTTGTAAACCACAATATTTGAAGTGTTCCAAATGTTCAACCTCTCTAAAAACAGCTCAAAGGTCTCTCCCAGCCAGGCATAGTCCAAAGTCATTTTTTTCTTTCTTTCCCACTAGCTCTTGAAGTTAAAAGTCCAAGTTCAGTAGGTATTTATAATCCAAGAAGTTCAGGATGATAAGTATGCCAAAATGTTTTCCTTTATTGCCAGCTGTTCTCCCAGGGTAGGAATCACAAAGCAAAGCAAATTATAGTGCTATACACAAATCCACCACTAGATGTCATTCAAAGTCCATATTCCACTCTTAAAACAAAGGATTGATTTCTTATATACTGCTCAAAAAATAAAGGGAACACAAGATAAGACATCCTACTATTAAATACAGTACACTGTGTTGTTTAAGTGTTCCCTTTATTTTTTTGAGCAGTATATTTTGCCTCAATGTTTTTTTCTTTTTTCAAAGAGAAAATCTTAACAGTTATCTCAGTTCTCAAATTTATCGAAACTGTAGCTTTATGTTACTTCCATTTCAATATTGTATGTTTCTGTCCCCCATAAAATTAAAATGCCACTTCCGTTTACATTTGGAGGTTTTTTTGCTTCTTGGGAGCCTTTCCCAGGAAATTCAGCTGTAAAATAGTAAAGAAAGCATCAATATTCTCACCCAGTTCCAGACATGCTGTTTACGATGTATTAAGTAGTGTTTTTTTCCTCTTTGGTTGTCAGCAGCTAATGGCTGGCCACAAGAATGTAGCCGGTCTTCCCCTGCTGGTTTGGAGGGCATTCTTTGGATCGAACAGAAAGACAGCCATCTTTCTGTGATTCACAAGGACTACCTCCTTTTCATTGCCTCTTTGTGGTGATTTTAGGCTCTTTTCAGGACCCCCAGCAGGACGAAATCAGGCAAGGGAGGCAGAGCCTTGCCTTTCTGCATCCTGTTGCACTGCGATGCAAACTGGAAGTCATAAAATTAAATTCCTAATGGCCTTAGCCAGCATAACCAAAGACAAGGAATGAGAAGAGATTCTTATGATACCCTATGGTAGTCAAATTGTGCCTAATATGTAAATATATTCTGTCTTGTTACTGGTGTGCTGCAGCTACCAAAAAAACCCCAACATAATTCTAGGCTGCATTAACAAAGGGATAGAATCAAGATCATGTGAAGTGTTAATACTTCTTTATAATGCCTTGGTAAGAACATACTTGGAATATTGTATCCAGTTTTGGTTGCCATGATGTAAAAAAGATGTTGAGACTTTAGAAAGAGTGCAAAGAAGAGCAACAAAGATGATTAGGGGACTGGAGGCTAAAACATAAGACTAGAGCTGACATAATAGCAGTGTTCCAATATCTCAGGGGTTGCTACAAAGAAGAGGGAGTCAAGCTATTCTCCAAAGCACCTGAAGGCAGGACAAGAAGCAATGGATGGAAACTAATCAAGGAGAGAAGCAACCTAGAACTAAGCAGAAATTTCCTGACAGTTAAAACAATTAATCAGTGGAACAATTTGCCTCCAGAACTTGTGAATGCTCCAATAGTGGAAGATTTTAAAAAGAGATTGGACAACCACTTGTCTGAAATGGTATAGGGTTTCCTGCCTGAGCAGGTGGTTGGACTAGAGGACCACCAAGGTCCCTTCCAACTCTGTTATTCTGATTAGCAATCAGAACATCTTATGTGAATTTTATGGTTTCTGTTATATTAAGATTTTTGCTTTTGTAGAAGAGAAGAAATCTTTAAAAGATCCTCTAAATCAGGGGTTCCCAACTGGGGGTACTCAAATTATATGCATAATTCATTATTTCAAACTTTTGTAAGTGGTGCGAGAATATATTAGAAGCATTCTAGGGGTGTGGGGTATAGAAAACGTTGGGAGCCATTGCTCTAAATCATGTAGCCATTTGCTGCCTATGCTACTATATAATTAACTTCCATGCACTAGTCAGTAAAACAGTCTGGAAGACTTGTTCTTTTGATGTGTAGTGTAATATATTAGCCATTTCTGTGTAAAAATCATTTGCTTAATGTCTGATCACTTGTTCAATGGATGACCTACTTTTCTGTGTTATGTAATGGTTGCTGTTACTGAGCCAGACAGGAGAAGGGACTGCAGCCAGTTGACAAGGCAGTTCTGTGATGCATGGGCTGCAGAGACCGCCATCAACACGCAGAATGCCATTTCCAAATAGCAACGTGCCAGGCATGTGGCAAACCAGGCCACATTGCCACCATCTGCCAAGGTCATCAGAGGGACCACCAGCAGGAAGACTCATTCAGGAGAGGTACTGGGGCCCCAGGGCAACACCAAGTAGGTTCTTCAGCAGCCGAAGGAGCGTGTTCTGTATTGATGCCCACCACCCACTTAAACAGAAGCTTCGACTTCAGGTCAAGCTTCAGGGATTTCCATGCAAAATGGAACTGGACACAGGCTCGGCCATGTCCATCATCTCCATAGGAACCTTCCGGCACATATGCAACCACAGCAACAGATGGGTCAAACTTTGACCATCTAAAATTCTGCTAACAGACTTCCAAAACTCCTGAGTTGTGGTCAAGGGCAAAGGCACCTTTTCGGTGAAATTAAAAGGGTTTACAGGCCCACTAGATGTTATTGTGATGGAAGGCGAACACACAAGCCTCATAGGGCTTGATTGGTTTGATGCATTGGGCATCCAAGTAACTGGCATTCACCAAACACAGGCGACAAATTTGTCTTCAGTCTGCCAAGAGTTTGCGGATGTTTTCAGTTCAAGCCTAGCGGAGTACAAGGGTCCTCCGATAGCCTTCAAGCTTGATCCTCTGGTAACGCCAATATGGGTCAAGCCTCATTGAGTGCCTTTCACTTTAAAATCCAAAATCAATACAGAGGTGGATAAGCTGGTCAAACAGGGGGTTTTGCAGCCCATAGACAGTGGGGTGTGGAAGATCCCCATAGTAACACCACTTAAGGCCAATGGAGAAGCACACATATGTGCTGACTATAAGTGCACCATTAACCGGGCACTTCAACAGCACGCGTACTGAGTGCCAGTTGTCAGCCATATTTTGGCGTCATTGCAAGGTGGCTGCATGTTCACCAAATTAGATTTGGCACAGGCCTACCAAGAGCTGCTGGTGGATGGAGCCACGGCAGCCAACAAAACCATTGTCACCCATCAGGGGGACTTCAAGGTCAAGCACCTACAGTTTGGGGTGAGTGTAGCCTCATGGATTTTCCAGGGAGTAATGGAGCGCACGCTCAAGGGCATTCTGGGGGTCTGCCCCTACTTTGATGATGTACTCATTGCTGGGGAATCTACAAAGGTTCTGGCTGAATGGCCTTAGAGCTGTCCTTCAGCGGTTCCACACTGCAGGACTTAAATTAAAGAAAGAAAAGTGAAAGGTTGAGGTAGAGTCAGCTGAGTTCCTTGGGTTCTGCATCAATGCCAATGGCATTCATCCAGCGGATTCAAAGCTGAAAGCTATTCAGTAGGCCCCAAGCCCTGAGTCCAAGGGTGAGCTTCAAGCTTTCTTGGGCCTTCTTAATTTTTATCATGCATTCCTCCCATATATGTCCGCAGTGGCAGAGCCATTACACTGGCTCTTAGACAAAAAGGCTCAGTGGCAGTGGACTAATGTCCATGAAAGGAGTTTCCAGGCAGTCAAATCACTGCTGTCCTCAAACTTGGTGCTCACTCATTTTAAGAAAAAGCTGCCAGTCTGCATTGCGTGTAATGCATCCCCATATGGCGTTGGGGCTGTGTTGAGCCATTTGTCGGCTGATGGGAAACAGTCTCCCATTGCTTACTATCCGAAAACCCTGCCATCTGCAGAGTGCAATTACGCACAGATTGACAAGGAGGCCTTGGCCATTGAGGCCGGGGTTAAAAAGTTCCATGACTATTTGCTTGGCTGCCATTTCAGAGTCTTTACAGACCACAAGCCACTTCTAGGATTGTTCACTATGAACAGGCAGACACCTCAGATTCTGTCTCCTCGAATGCTGAGGTGGTCTATATTCCTTTCAGCCTACAGCTACAGGCTGATTCACAAACAGGGCAAAGAAATGGGCCATGCAGATGGCCTTAGCAGATTGCCCCTGCCACACCTAGAGCCAGATCCATCTCTGGCTGCACCCATCCTAGCCATACAGAATTTGCCAGAGTCACCTCTCCATGCTGGAGACATAGCTGCTGAGACAGCAGCAGACAAAATACTTAGCTGCGTACTAACTTGAGTTCACACTGGATGGGTGGACAAATGTCCAGGGCCAGAATTTCAAAGTTTCTTCATGAGGAAAGATGAGCTTTCAGCTCATAAAGAGTGCATTCTTTGGGGAAGTAGAGTCATAGTCCCCAGCTCATTAAGGCCCAGAGTTCTTGAGTCTCTGCATGAAGGCCATCCAGCAATAGTCCGGATGAAGGCACTGGTGAGGAGCTACCTTTGGTGGCCAGGGATGCATAAAGCTATCGAGGCCCAAGTAAATGGTTGCTATACATGCCAACAATCCAGACCGGAGATACCGCAGGCCCCTGTCCACTGATGGGAGGACACTCAAACACCGTGGTCAAGAATCCACATCAACTTTGCTGGGCCCTTTCAGGGACAGCTGTTTTTAATAGTGGTCGACAGCCACTCTAAATGGTTGGAGGTTGTACCAATTTCCACCATGACTACTGCTAGGACCATCCAGGTGCTGCACAGATTATTTGCAACACATGGGCTTCCAGATGTTTTAGTCTCAGACAATGGGGTTCAGTTCACCACTTCAGAATTCCAGGCCTTTCTCAGGGCAAATCTCATAAGGCATGCCACATTGGTTCCCTTTCACCCATCATTGAATGGGCAAGTGGAACACATGGTCCACACAACCAAGGAATCCCCGAATTGTCACAGAGGATTGGCACCACAGACTGGCTGATTTTCTACTCTGCCAGCACACAACACCCTGCACCACCATGGGCAAGAGCCCAGCCATGGCAGGTGTTTGATCACTAAACTGGACAGATTGCACCCAACAGAGTCACCTCAGACACTGCACAGCCAAAGACTCCAAGATGTTTACAAGTGGGTGACCAGGTTTGGACCTGGAATTATGGGCAAGTGGCTTTGTGTTAAGGTGTCAGGACGGCTCTCCTATGAGATGGTCCTGGAAGATGGATGAGTCATTCACCGGCAAATTGATCAGCTGCATCGGTGGCTAGCAGATCAGTCACTGGCTCAGGACTCCCAAGAGGGCCGAACACAGGACCCACAGGACAGCGGTCCATCAAAGCATCTTGCACAATCTGAAATAACTCTTGCTCATGGTGACAGGGGAATGGCCGTAGAAGAGTCTCCTCCAGACACACAGACTGTATCCACTGATCAGGACAGGCAAACTACACAAAGAGACAGTCCTGCAGACTTTGCTGCACAATTGGACTTTGGTTTGGACATACCAGGACTGGCCAGTCACTCTGACTCCACTGAACCTCATAGCCCTAGTTTACCCAGCCTGGAAGGTAAGCTGGTAGACCGGGAGATCCCTGGAACTCCTAGACATTCTGAATGGTGAAGAAGGCTGCCTAATTATCTGAAAATTATGCAAACAATTGAGAGTTGTGTTATCTAGGGGAAAGGGGTGTAATGTATTGGCCATTTCTGTGTAAAAATCACTTGCTTAATGTCTGGTCACTTGTTTAATGGATGACCTACTTTTCTGTGTTATGTAATGGTTGCTGTTACTGAGCCAGACTTGCTGTCTCCAGGCTGATAATTAGATTTGGGGCAGGAGACTGCTACTTTAAACCTATTGGTCACCACCTAAAAGCCAACTGTATAAATAGCTGCGCAGCACCCATAAGCTTGCTTCTGTTCTGAGTTAATAAACTTGTTTGCTGTTTCAACACTTCGTCTTGCTTAATGCCTCAAGAACCGAAAATATAACATGTAGAATTGTTCACAATACTATGACCATTAAGGAAAAAGCTTAATCCTCCCCTCCTCTCCCTTTCCCTACCCTCTCCTCTCCTGGAATCATTAATGGAAAAGCTTATATTCTAGTGTATAATAATGTACTGTAAGAAATGCTACATTACATTACATGTATTTAGAAGCCCATCTGTAATGATATTAACTCTTCTTTCATTTAACCTATCAGTGGAGATGCATTTCTAAAGCAAAAGCTAGAACTGTACATAATAATAATTGCATCATTTTATTTATTTTATTTTATTTTATTAGATTTATATACCTCCCTTTCCCGAAGGACTCAGGGCGGTTTACAGGGTATTTAAAACCAAACCAATACAAAAGTTAAAAACAATTTAAAAAAGATTAAATTATCCCTAAAAATAAAAACCCCAGTTAAAAATTCTCAGCCTGGGCCGGAGAGCTCAAAGAGCCAGGTCTTCAGGTCTATTAAGAAGCATGTGACTTCAGATACCAAGACTTTTCCTTGTACCTTTCTACATTAACTTACATGATTCTGGTTCTTTAGTTGATGGGCAAGTATGCTAATGTAAATTGCACTGTCATGACAGCCAAGTCACATATTTTGCCTCAGCAATAAAACTAGCACTTGATGACATCCTTAGAATTGTAAAGCAGTGCGATTTAAGGGCAGTGTGATTGGTGGATTCATTTGGCCTTTTTCCCCTTCCATCAGATGTCACCTGCTGACACGGGGAAAAAAACCTTCCTTTCAGACTCATTAACTTGTAGTGTGGTGGGCCTCTGTGTGTGCAGGCTTTCAATTATCTGAGTGACAAGTTGGAAGCACGGAAGAGATTCATTCCTGTGACTGGTCACTTGGGCTCTTTTTGAAATACTCCTAGTACTCTTTCCAAAAAAATAGTCAATATGTGTCCCAAACAGCTGACAGGTTGGAAGCAAGCAGGAAAAGCATAGAGTGAAGTAGGTAGAAAAATTTCTAATGAGGTGAAAGGCTTTCCTTCTACATAGCTTTGAGCTCTCCCTTGCCTCCAACCTGTCAGCTAGGCTATCTACTGTAGATAGGAAGAAGAGTATGTGATGAAGCAGGAGGGACCGCTCTTAGGGCAGCAAAAGTAAAACAAGATTATTTAGTCTCCGAGATCCTGAATGACATTCAGAAAGGAAACTGAAACTGAGCTTTTCACAAAACATTTAATTAATATGACAAAATAAGAATATTTTTAATTCTAGAACAGACATGTCAAACTCGTGACATCATATGATGTCACATAATGTATCGGGACAGTTTTGCCATTGCTGGCAATGGGGTGAGCATGGCTTCCAGATGATGCATCTGGCCTGCAGGCTGGCAATTTGACACCCCTGTTCTAGAACATCATCATATGATGTAATCATCTGTCCATTCTAGATGGTTGATGATATGGGCCCAAGCTGTTATGTATTTATATCTTGATTGTTTCAAGGGGCCTTTATGTTCTTCTGGAGTTGCTGGTATAGGGAAGGAAGGAAGGAAGGAAGGAAGGAAGGAAGGAAGGAAGGAAGGAAGGAAGGAAGGAAGGAAGGAAGGGAGGAAGGAAGGAAGGCATATGCCTTAAACGGGGACAAAAATGATGATCCTCAGAACTGGGTTTCTGTTGTTGTTGTTCCTTTTCTACTAAAATTTTTACACTGAAATAAGCACAGAATAAAGACTGAACAAGACTGAGCCTGTTTAGCATTTGAAGTTGTACTTGGAGACCACAGGAAGTTCAAAATCTGTAGATTATTTTGGAAAGTTGGGGGGCGGAATCATCCTGGAATAAACAGTGGCAAACCACTTCCAGGAAAACTATATGTCTCCAGATGTTGAATTTGACTCAACAAAGTGTGTTTTTTTAAATACCTGCTGGAAACATGATATTACAAAAGTGAATTGGAAAATGTAATATTACTTACATACACACCCATTGGGGTCTTGATATACTAGCCTAGTTATAATTACTATGATTTATCTTAACTGCTATATCTGATTACATTTTTTTTCAAGCGTTCAAATAAGGTGAAGAAAATGATATGGGTTTTCAGCTTAGTGTGTAAGTCTACCTTCGTGCAGCCATTAGTTCTTTAGGCAAGTGGTGGGGCTGTTTACAATATGGAGTCAGTTGTAAGGGTGCAGCCAACCCCACTCTTCCCCACTCATCTCTTAGTAAAATGCAAATGCAGCTCTATATTAAAAGCAGACTGTATTAAAAGGTAAAGATTTCCCCTGTCCAGTTGTATTCGACTCTAGGGGCAGTGCTCATCTCTGTTTCTTAGCCAAGGGAGCCAGCATTGTCAGAAGACACTTCCATGGTCATATGGCCAGCATAACTATATGCCAGTGACAGAACACTGTTACCTTCCCACAAAGTGGTACCTATTTATCTACTTGGATTTGCAGACTTTCAATCTGCTAGGTGGGCAGGAGCTTTGGCAAGTAATGGGAGCTTGCCGTATTGCGTGGTGCTCAGGTCACAAACCTGGAATGTCAGTTCTTCAGCTGACAAGTGCAGCTTATTTAACTGCTGAGCCATTGTGTCCCTCCTGTCTATATTATATTACATTTACTCAGAACTATATCCTTATTTGAAGCATTCTATACACTAATCTGAGAGAAGATACAAAGATTAACTTCTACTTATACTTGCAATTACATATTTTTTTAAGCTGCACAATATTATTATTTGGAAATACATGTTTTGGTATTTAAAAATAATATTATTTATTTAAATTTATCAACATTTACAATACAATAGAGCATGTTTAACATGAACAATGTTTTTCCTTGTCTTAATATTACCTGAAAGAATGTTTGGTCCAATTTATTTTGGCTTGTGATGTAAACTTCATCTTCTGGTTATACGACCTACTGATCTAGAATAAATCATGTTATGACCACAGGAAAGAAGGAAGTCCCTGGCCTGTCATGTTGACTTTATAGCCTGCTGCTGATGCTGGCATGCTGTTTCTAAAAGTAGCCACTTAATTGCTCTGCTGTGTCTCCTCTGCTTTTCTGACTGTGTCAGAATTTCCCATTTTTGTTTATTCCTTTACTGCTCACCACATGGTCTGGATCAGAGTCAATACTTTGAAACTCAATTGTATAAGATGGGGATAATGTCATTTGGTAATTCACCTTGCCTTCAGAGATGATGTTCAGCTTCCTCTGGAGAAGGTTGAATAAGATTTGTAGTTGCTGAATTTAACCCTAGCTTTCAAAACATGAATTGGTTGCAATGATATATAGCCCCTTTCTGCAGCTACAGCCTCTCTGACACATAGATGGTTGAATAACATACTATTAGGACATTGTACGCATGACTGCCATCAAACACTGCTGAGAATTTCAACTAGCTCCTAAGCCATTGAGGTTAGTCAATTGGATTTCATCTCATCTGACATATTATCTTTTGAACTGAGGTGATGTTATTAGTCAAGTTTCCTAGTATTATTTTTCAGACACCTGTGGATCTAAATTGAATGTATTTTGCTTTAGATTATGTTGCTAAAGCACTGAAAGGTTGTTTCAGGTTTTCAGAAATGTTGATTTTAAGCTATTCTGAATAGCCTAGTCATGCCTTGCTCCTTTATCCATGGATGCTACCCTGTGTTGACATTTATTCTTTTCCACAATACTCTGGTCTGTGACTTGGTCATCCAAAGCCTATTATTAAGCAATTATATATAGCATAGCAGCAAGACCATGTGTCGCTTATAATTGGAAGTCTCTCAACCAACCTTGTAAGCAAATTTGGGAGACCATGATTACATACAAATAAAGTTGGCAAGTGCAATAAACAAGAAATTCCAATATTAAAATAATTGCTAAGCCATTCTTTAGCACATTATTCTTTATCACATTCCAATCACTAGGATGTCTGCATTTGTATGTATATCTGTGAAGTTAATCAGTTTCTATTTATTTAACAAATTTATATAAAAATTCAGTTGGCAAATACAATGAACAAGACATTCCAATATTATAATAATTGCTAAGCCATCATTGTTTTACTCCTTATCACATTCCAATCCAATTGTATGTCTGTATTTGTATACTGTATGTATCTATGAAGTTAGTCAACCCCTATTTATCTATTTTATTCTAATTGTCCTACAGGCTAATCTATTGGAAATCAAATACTCTAATCAGCAAATTCACTTTTTTTACTTTTCCCCTTAGTAAGCCTCTGCTTTCTCAGATTATATTCTTCCTTTTTTGTTTGAATTTGCTTTCAAAATATTTTTCCTTTTTTGGGAATTCTCTATTATCTCTATTTTGTCTGGAACACAGGCCGAGAAAAAGTAAAATGGAAGAAAATGTGGATTACTGTACAAGTGGTAGTGGTAAGAGATGAATAGGCTACATTTAAGAAAAAGCTATTATGGAAGTCCTGGCTTTCCTTTCTTATTTAGCAATCTTAATTTACTTTTCAGGACTGTACAATTATTTTTCTTCACCTCAGCAGTGATGTCACCAGTTCCAAGGACATGTTATACAATTAAGAAGAGAGAGAGATTGGACACACATTGTTGCCTAGGAAAATGGTTTGAAATAAGATTTAAAGTTTGGATTCTTAATGGCTTAAAGCTTTCTTCAACAGCCACAACGTTATGTACTGAAGTACAAATACCACTAGCTGAGGCAGTCAGAAGTCAGCTCACCTTATCTACTGGAGATGCAGAGTTTGGCAGGAAGCCATCTTAGCCAGGCAGCCAGACTCTTTGAAATGAGCATCTCCAAATAAGCAATTGGAAATAGTCTCATGCATAACCCAATTTACGAAAGAAGCTACTTGAGAGTACAAAGATGGAGAAAAGAAATTAAGCTGAGCTAGTAAATCTCCTTATGTTGTTGCTTAGTGGTTACAAGGGAATCTCAGGACAATACTGAAATGATGAAATTAAGCACACCATTGATGTT
The DNA here is from genome assembly GCF_947247035.1 of Vipera ursinii. Classification (NCBI taxonomy): domain Eukaryota; kingdom Metazoa; phylum Chordata; class Lepidosauria; order Squamata; family Viperidae; genus Vipera; species Vipera ursinii. Next base: position 37,646,960 of record NC_139521.1, on the reverse strand, counting down.
GCAGAAGATTTTTGCTCTTTGAAAACTATTTCCCAGGTAATCAGACTGATGGAATAATTATTCAACAAAAATTTTGTAAACAAAAAAATAATGCCATCTCATTTTAAAGGCCCCCCACACTCTTGAACATGGATCTACACATTATCAGAAACATGTAAATCAGTCCTGGTTTGATTTGGAGATTCAGGATTTGAAAAATTCAATTTGAATTTTTGATTCAAGATTTAGTGACAGTCTCATCCAATTTAAGCTACTTGAAGACTCAAGATTCAATTCAAGAAGAATCTCTAGATTATAATCAGGAAACTTCAAAATATATACAGTTAGTTTCTTTTTAGGATGGAGGGAGATGAAAATAGCATGCATGAGAAACCTTTAGAGAATTTTAACCAGATTTATTTTCAGTCTTGCCATATTAGATCTTTGAGATATCTTCCCAATTTTAGGGCATAGAGAGCAATGATGTGGAAAGGATCACACAACTTTCTTCAAGTTGACTAGTAAAGAATCCATAGAAAGTTGGCTGAATCAGTGCAGTTGGTCTGAAAATAGAAACTTTCAGAAATTGCATGCAAAATAAGTTCTTTTAACTTTGGACCCATATTTAGAATGCATAGAACTGAGATGAATTGGCAGTTTGTTAATAGGGCTAGAATAGAAATGTAACAAAGGAAAGTTAAAATCTGCATCTGGCTGTATTAAAGCAGTTGAAACCTGAGTAAATAAATACAGTTCCAAAGTACCCTGAAAAGCAGAAAGAATAATGAGATGATAAATTATAAATCTCATTATGGTCTTCTACTCATGCCCATGTATGGAAGCACAGCACATCACCTGTTTCCTTCAACTTCCTTATATATGGAATTCAGCTTGCAATGCTATGATTGGCAAGATCCCCAATCAAAACAGAAAAAAAACACAATTTTCCAAAGTGGTTTGGAAATTTGGTAATCCCCCAGTTCGTTGCTTTGAAGTAGATCCGTGCTTCGGTGGGTGACATAGTTGAAGCTCAATTGAATCAAATCCAGTGGTGGGATTCAGATATATGAACAACCAGTTCTCTATGTGAATGCTGCTTCTGGAAGTGCATTCTGGGCCTGGGGAACAAAAAATTAGCTACCGGTTCTGCAGAACTGGTATGAACTGGCTGAATCCCACCATTGATCAAATCTCTTTCAAAGCTCCACAGGCCAAAACATCTTGGAATGTCTTCCAAAAGACAGTCTTCAGCTATCATGGAACAGGGAATGTAGGGAAGAGGAAATGTTTTAGCTGAGTAATAGTAAATATACTTATGAATAATATTTCATGTGTAGTTTTTCTACCTCTAGTTAAAGGATGTGAGTTAGCAGAAACTAAGAATGGCTGCTACAAACATTTACGGACACCACAAAGATAAGAAAGAGCCAGACTGATGATTTTGATCCATATAAAAAAAAGGTAAAGGTAAAGGTTCCCCCGCACATGTGCGCTAGTTGTTTCTGACTCTAGGGGCCGGTGCTCATCACCGTTTCAAAGCCGAAGAGCCAGCGCTTGTCCGAGGATGTCTCTGTGGTCATGTGGCCGGCATGTCTAGAAACCAAAGGCACACAGAACGCTGTTACCTTCCCACCGGAGTGGTCCCTATTTTTCTACTTGCATTTTTACATGCTTTCGAACTGCTAGGTTGGCAGAAGCTGGGATGAGTAACAGGTGCTCACTGTTACACAGCACTCAGGATTCGACCCGCCAAACTGCCAACCTTCTGATCGACAAGCCATATACAGGAACTTAAATATTTAACTCCTTGCATAAGCAGTCAGGGATATCCTATCTACCAGGCCCCTCAAACTGGAATATAAAGAAGTATATTTTGTACTGTAAAATCATTAAATACTTTTTAAAATGCTCCCTTATTTTTAACAAGCTTTTAACCTCTATTATACATTTTTCTCCTTCTATAAAAATAGATTCATTTCCCAAAATGAAGCATTATTTTGAATTTAGTCACTGCTATGATTCTGATGGCTAATAAACTGTGAGTTCATCTGAATCTGTATGCATTTTTCTATACAGAGTATGCTTTTTATCTGAACCTCAGTTAGGATGTTTTAATCATTTTATGAAATTTCTACTCAGCCTAAAGCCATATGACTCTTGCCTTCATCTTTATTTCCATTAAAGATGCTTTTCTAATTTTAAAATCATTTTCCTTTTTTATTGTTAAATTTAGCTAAAGTCTTCTTTCCCACATCTTTCTAAACTAATTTAGAATTAATAGAGATTTCCATGTGCTGAGATTAGGCATGTGACAAAACAAAACAAAACAGCAAAGACAAGTCATTTTTTTCAAGAAGTTTAGGAATAGTGTGTGCAACTTTATTAATTGGCTGAGATTCCAGTCGAAGATGTTTTAGCATGTAATCAGTAGCTGGGATGCCAAGAATAAGTGTTATTATTAACAATGTATTAACTATGTTTAAAATTTGTTCTATCATTTGAAACATTCAGCTCCAGCTTATTCCTGAACCTTGTGTTTTGTTGTCCTTCAAACCTGAAGGAATACCAAAATACAGAGGAAGATAAAAACTTAAAGACAATTTCAATGATATATCTTGGTAAGTATTTTGGTAACTAGCAAAATCTATAATGGCAAGGGAGATAGAATGGCAAAACAGTTTTGTAATGTTAAAATGAAAACCCTTCCTTTTTTGTATGTGCATTGTAGCAATGTGTAGTAGAGAGTTGTCTGAAAAACATTGTGTTAGTTAGTGAGAGCAGTTTGTGTCATTTAGGATTAAAAAGTCACCTAAAAGTCAACCAAAATCTCATCAATGAGTTGGATGACAGCTGATTCAAGAATAATTAGACTCTAACTATTACATCTCTGGTACAAATTTGTGATGGGAGAATCTTTATGTGTTTAATAGGTATGTAAATATTAGTCTTACCGGTAACAAGAAACATTATTTTGGCCCACATGCACTATGAAATTCTATTCCCAGGTTTGGTACATACTCAAATCCTTCAGTGCAGATAAACTTTGGAGTTGAAAGCAGCTGCAATCACAAAATTATTTGGATTTCCATTTTAATTGGTGGAAATAATTTTTTCTCTTCATAGAAATGACTGTAGTCTTGGAAATCTTCTAAATGAAGAAAGAGTAGTAGCAATTCTTTTGGGATACCATAAGACATTTTCACTGCTTTTCTATCAATCTATGTAATTTAAAGTATTTTGTCCAGTGAGTGTTTCCTGAAGGATTTCCTTTTCATAGTCTAATACAAGTGTGAAGTTGCATGTAACTATGAAAGGCTAGAGCTTATGTCATAATAGCACAATGCTACTTCCATCATTTTGGTAGGAAATTATGAGGACATCCATTATGTTTATCTTTCGGCTTAAGGGTTAAGTGGATGCTGTTTTCAATGCTGTCCCTAAAACCTTCTCTTCTTTTTAAATGTTGCAGTTCTTTTCATTTAGGCAATAATTTCAGCTTACTTGTACCCAAGATCAAGCCAAGATTGTATATAGTAATATTGTATGGCTTTACATGATAATTTAACCAGTCCCTCAATTGTTATTGTACTGCTGTTTCTTCTTAGAGTTGGATATCTCTTTGTGTTGCTTGTGTGGTTATTTGATTAGTGGATTCAGCAGATCAACATCAGGAAATTTTATTTTTTTCTTGCATACTCTTAATACTGTTAAGTGGCTGGGAATATTAATAGCAAATATTTTGTTGTCTTTACATTGTTTTCTTAGATGATTTATACAAAGGATTGGGAAATATTTTTATTTCATCCCATTGCAATCAACCTGGGGCCTTACTCAGCAGGAATAATAACTTGTATTTGGCGGTTCTCTTTATACTTCATATTACATTCTTTTTTAATACTAAGCCTTATAAATGATCATTACTGGCCATGGACCTCTCACATTTACATATGCATATTGCAAAAGTCTTACTTCCAAATAAAAATAAACTTCAACTCATGCTTCTCTCCTAATAAGATTATAATTTAGCCCTGCTTTAAAATAATATGTGAAAATGCTGATTGCTTCCAGATTGTTCTCTTAAGGAGCATCTTGCTTCTCTTGCAAATACAGATGGGAATTAATTGAGAGCTTGAATGTTTCCATCTAAGCAATTGTGAACAGCCACCTGCAGAAGGAAACAAGATTCCATTTCATTTTCTTTCATAATTAGACTGCAGATTTTTTAAAAAACATTTCTCCATAAAGACATTGTTGGCACCATTTCAATTATCTTGGCATCTTAGGAGCAAAACATAGTTTAAGATCTTTGAGTGGAAGGTAGTTGTTTGTCAGAGTAAGGTGCTCCTAACATCAACTAGAATAATGTAGAATAATCAAATGTGTGTATCATGAAATGATTTTCCATTAAATTGATTGTTTTTATATGTGTGTTGCAAAGCCTACTCATTGGCATGTGAAAACTAACCAAAAGCCAATCTGTTCTGCTAGAAAAGTTGGAAAGAGAATGTCTTGACTTGTTGCCAATGAAGACGGAATTGGAGAAGAGGTAGGAATAATATTTCCTTGTTCAGATATTACAAATAGTCATAACTCAATTTAGAGTTTCTTACACACACACACACACACACACACACACACACACACACACACACACACACATATATATATATATATATATATATATATATATATATATATATATATATATATATATATTCCATTGGAGGAAGTGAAACCACATTTCTGTTTGGATTCTGGCAGGTTCACACATCAATTATCACTGATGTTCTTCTTTCATTCTCCAAGATTACAACATCCATATGTTCTACTTTAAAGAAAACAATGTTGCATTATTTGCTGTAAGACACTGGGGAATTCTGGGAGCTGAAGTCCACAAGTCTTAAAGTTGGACACCCTGCTATAAATGAAGAATGAAACCAACATGGTTATTGTTTGGGAGTGGGAGCAAATGTGCCTTTCCCTCCCCAAGACTTTCAGTTAATGTTACTTAAATTCAGGACAGTGAAAAAACTTTAATAGTAAATCTTTCTTTTTTGATATCAAAAGAATAAAGTATATGTGTTAAGTTGGCATGCTTACTTTTTAATTAAAACTGTACTCCCTTCAATTAATTTTTTTTTAAAAAAAACAGAACAGGACAATGCAAATACAAATAATTAAGTGATATTGCAGCAAAACTATTTCTCCTGTTTTGGTTTCCTTAGAGACACCCCTCCATTTTTTTAAAATCACCCAGCTAGTTACACAGATTTTTTTAGTTTCTAAATATTTTTGCAGGGAAATGCAATAAGTTATCCACAAATATTAAAAACAAAATAAAAATAATTTCTTAGCCTGGAAATAATGGATGCATCAGTCAAGCTTCATTTCTCCTTCCCGATACATTAGCTTATTTTTCTAAATGTTAATTAACACATTAGCCAAAAACAAGAGTAGGGAGAAGACAGTTTCTCCTATAAGGAATGGGCAGAATTTTACCTCATGACTTTGGATTTTACAAGGCTAGATATTAACATTTATAAAATGAAAACCAGTTATCTGGAAGCACATGACAGCTCAAGCTTGACTACTTTGAAATATGTGGAGCTCAACTCCAAGATTCATACACTGTTCAACTTCTAATGGCTACTTAATTTGAAAGGAAAAAAAAGAGCTCCATCTTATTTGGTCTAATCTTAGAGCAAATTTAGATTTTTAAGATAAATTGAAAGTGTTCCAGCTAACTGATGTTGGGACAGAGGCTTACTAATTCACAAAATGATCGCTATGTTTCATTTAACCAATTACCAAAACTTCTTACCAAAGGATTACTGGGCCATGATGGTACAATAATTAGAATGCAGTATTGCAGGCTAATTCTGCCGACTGCCATCAGTTCAAATCTCACCTGCTCAAGGTTGACTCAGCCTTCCATCCTTCTGAGGTCAGTAAAATGAGCACCCAGATTGTTGGGGTTTTGACTCTGCTTAGAGAGGGCTGTAAAGCACTGTGAACTGGTATAAAAGTCTAAGTGCTATTGCTATTACATCAGAACACCTTTCCAAAATATGTACTGCCTCTGCTTAACTTTGTCATTTTTTAATTTATATTTTTATTCAAAACACTAAGCCATAGTAGTGTATTATTTTTCTTTTAATTTACACATTAGAATAATGTATTTTAAAAAGGTAGAAATGAGTACGGTAAGGACCATGCAAGTAAGGCCCTATGAGCACATTTGTACTTGTAGGCAGGATCCCAGTAGTATTTCAAATTTTTTTCAACATTCACAGTGGAGATCTAGGTGCTACTCAGAAGCATTTATCAAAAGATGAACATAGCAGCACCCTGCTGCTTCTGTTCCTTAGCAACTAGTAGTCAGAGACCTAGTTGCTTCTTCTGGAGACCATACATAGCCATCATGTTGTAGTATTTGCCTCTCTTTTTTCTCCCTGACTCTCTTTCAGGACTTCTAAATGAGTGATAACATCCAGGAGAAGCAAATATAACAGATTAATGATCCTTTATTACTCTTCCGTTGTTTATTTTCATCATGTTTTCTCTTAATTTCTCTTTCCCCACCACCACCACCCTGCAACAAACTGGTTTCAGCTGGTTGAATTTTCTTAATTGTACTTCTCAGCTCCCAGGTTATTCCAGTGTCTGTCTGGAACTGTTTTTTATAAATATCAACTCACTCCACATTAGAATTCTATGTATGTTACAATTTTCCCCATCTTTTTATTTTATTCATTCATTCAAATTGTGTGGCCACTCATGTCACACAAGTAATTTTTTGTCATTACTTTGGCTATTGCTTGACTAACTGGACGATGTCGATTTTTCATCTTTATTTCCATTTCAAGGAAGAATGCAGAACAGACAAAACCTAAACAAAAGGTGCACTTTCAGAGTTTAAAAAAAGAATAATTTAAACAAATTGAAGAAGGAAGCATCTGCAGATGGTTATTATCCATTATACTTCAGATGAAATATGTTTAGAGACAAATTACCTCTAATTATTCAATAATGTCTTCAACTTAAGAACAGTATGCTATAACTGTGACTAAGCTGTATAAATACTATAGTTATTTATAAATTAAAATATATAGGCAAATTTGGCGGTTAAATTAAAATGCTGGGACCATGAAGATTTTCTGACTTTCAGAACTTACTGAATTTAGTTATGAATTATTCATGACTTAATAGAATTACTTACTGTTTTTTTCCATGGCCTACATCAAAAGAAGAAACCTCTGTGTTTAAGTGAACAAGAAACAGTTCCAACATTCATACCATCTAGCAGGGCTACAGATTGTTGTGAAATAATTAATAGCACCAAATGAGGCTTGTTCTCTAATAAGCTTATCTGCTGGCAACAATAGCATTGATTGACTCACTTTAATTGTCTGGAACAACATCATCTTAGATGCTTTCTGGATAATTACATTAGTAGTCAGCTATCTTGGCTAACCAATACCAGACGTCTAGCACCTAGATTGCAGTTGGGTAGAAATCAAGACATAAATGGAACAAAGTAATATATTAACAATATTTTTATCTCATATAGTCAAGAATCACTTTGTTCTTCACATATTCAAGATCTGATTCCTAAAATTATCTAAGTGAATGAATTATGGGACTAAATCCTGATTCCAATTAATTCCAAGTACACTTAGCAAAAGAACAGTAAACATGGAAAGATGGATTTTTAAAAGAAAAAATATAACAAATACTTAAGAAATGCTATTATACTTCTGTTGGTCCTGATATCTTGCAAGCAAAAATATATTTGTATGATAATGAAACTAAATAATAACCGCTAAAAAAACCACCCATCATATAAATGAATTTTCTGTTTTAAAATATTCATAATACTGCTTCAGAACAATGTGAAATAAACATACATATTAAATGCTGGGATCTTTTAGGCATTGATGAGGCGAAGGTGAAAGTAACAGAACATTTATTAGGTTAACACAGAAGTGGCTCTAACAGCCGCCTTGACATTTATTTATACTGACCTCTGATAGGCAGCAGCCAATGAAATTAAAGCAATTCTCCCACCCAAAATACAAGCTTGCAAACTTGCACACAGGCAATTAACTTTTCAGACAACACAGCTGTTATTCGATTATAACGGTCCATATAATTTACTTCAATACATAACACCCCTTCCCCCTAGATGGTTCACAAGTTACAAAGTGAACATAGACCTGCAAGTACTTTGGTGGCTTCCCTGACCTCTCCGATCACCTTGGTGCCACTGGTGGTTCCCAGTCTACCAACTCCCTCACTTGGCTGGGTAGACCAGAGATCTCCAACCCGCTGGTTACGGGTAGACCCATGTCTCTTTGGCTGGTCTGTCCGGGTAGACCTGAGCCAATGTCCATGGACGGAGTAGTTTCCGACAAGCTGGAACACCGGTCTCTCTGCAAGTCTGGTTCAATGAGTGCAGTCTCTTTACTTGGGAATGACCCACTCCCAGGTAACCTACCATCCATGATTCCCTGAGTCTCACCAGTAGTCTGAGGTTCTGTTGCGAAGCCGCTGTCATGCTGGTTCTGGTTTTGGCTCTCATCTCTGTGAAGGAGCCAGCATCAGGTTCTCTGGCTGCCAGTGCAGTTGGTCAATGTGTCTCGACCATCTTCCAGGACCACTTCATACAAAAGTGGTCGTGACACCTTACAAACCACAGCTACCACCCACAGTGCCCCTTGACCATAATTTCTTGCCCAAACCTGGTCACCAACCTGTAATTGCCTTGGAGGCTTTGGCTGTGCAGTGTCCAAGACAACTCGGTCTGGGTGGAGATGGTCCAGCTTTGTAGTTAGCCGTCATCCCCATCTGAGTTCTGCTGGGCTGAGACCTGTTGAAGAGCAGGGGGTTGAGTGCTGGCAGAGCAGAAAGTCTGCCAGTTGGTGAAGCCAATCGCCGGACACGATTCTCTTTAGTGACTCCTTGGTCGTTCTGACCACACGTTCTGCTTGGCCGTTCGAAGCCAGGTGAAAGGGGGCTGAAGTAGCATGCCTAATCATGTTAGCCCTCATAAAGGACTGAAATTCAGCAGCAGTAAATTGTGCTCTGTTGTCAGAGATGGGTAAGTCATGTGTGGCAAAGATTCTGTGCAGTTCCTGAATGGTCTTGGCAGTAGTCATAGTAGGGACAGGTGCAACCTCTAACGACTTAGAGTGACTGTCCACGACAATGAGGAACAGTTGTTCCTGGAATGGTCCCGCATAGTCTATATGGATTCTAGACCATGGGTTTTGCATGGTTTCCCAGCGATGTACTGGGGCTTGAGGCATTTCAGGTCTGGATTGCTGGCAAATGTGGCAACTTTGTACTTGGACCTCAATATCCTTATCCAACTCTGGCCACCACAGGTAGCTTCTTGTGAGTGCCTTCATCCTGACTATCCCATGATGTCCCTCATGCAGAGATTCTAAGACTCTAGTCTTCAGACCCAACTTCCCCAAAGAATGCAGTCCTTGTAAGCTGACAGCACATCCTTCCTTCTGCTGAAGCTATGAAATTCTGCCCCCAGACTAACTTCTGGCCATCCCCTCAGCACCCAGTTCAAAGTGCAACTGAGCATTTTGTCAGAGGCTGTTTCAGCAGCCACATCCCCTGCATGAAGGGGAGACTCTGGAAAGTCCTAGATTGCCAGGATGCATGGAGCAGGTGTGGGGTCTGGCTCTGAATGAGGGAGGGGCAGCCTGCTGAGTGTGTCAGTGTGGCCCATTTCTCTACCAGGTTTATGAATTAGCCTGTAACTATAGGCTGACAAAAAAAGATGGACCACCTCAGCATCCATGGAGAGAAGATCTGAGGGGTTTGTTTGTCTGTAGTGAACAGACCCAGAAGTGGCTTATGGTCCATAAAGACTGTGAATGTGCGATGATAAAGGAAATCATGAAATTTTTTGATGCTGGCCACTATGGCCAATGCCTCTTTATCAGTTTGGGTGTAGCTTCATTCCACCTGTGACAGTGTCCTTGAATAATAAGCTATGGGAGCTTGCTTGCCATCAGCCATTAAATGGCTCAAAATGGCTCCTATTCCATACGGGGATGCATCACATGCAATACTGATAGGCAGCTTCTCATTAAAATGTGTTAAGACAGAGTTTGAGGACAACATTGATTTGACTGCCTTAAAGCTTTGCTCATAGATGCTCATCCACTGCCATGTTGCCCTCTTGTCCAAGAGCCTGTGTAAGAGCTCTGCCAATGCAGCCTTATGTGGAAGGAAAGCATGGTAGAAATTGAGTAACCCTAAAAATGCCTGTAGCTGCCCTTTCGACTTTGGTCTGGGAGCCCGCTGAATAGCTTTGAGCTTGGATTCAGTGGGGTGTATGCCTGTGGCATCTATGCGAAACCCAAGGAACTCAGTGGAGTTCACTCCTATCTGGCATTTGTCCCTCTTAAGCTTCAGCCCCACTTCACGAAAATGCTGAAGATGGCTCTGAGCCATTCAGCCAATATTTCGTCTGACTCCCCAGCTATGAGGATGTCATCGAAATAAGGGCACACACCTGGAATATTTTTGAGTGTGCACTTCATTGCACTCTGGAAAAGACCTGGGGCCACACTGACCCCAAACTGCAGGCAACAAACCCTGAATGCTCCCCTGTGGGTTACTATAGTTTGGGCTCCTGCTGTGGCATTGTCCAAGAGCAGCTGCTGGTATGCCTGTGCCAAGTCCAATTTGGCAACTACACAATCCCCTTGTAGTGATGCCAAGATATGGCTGATTACAAGTACTGTATATGCATGCTGCTGAAGTGTTTTATTTATAGTGCACTTTTAGTCCATGCAGATGCACACCTCACCATTGGGTTTAAGAGGTGTTAGTATGGGAGTTTCCCACATACTGCTATCTAATGGCTGCAACACCCATTACTGCACCAGCTTGTCTAACTCTGCATCAATCTTAGGTCTGAGGGCAAAAGGCACTCTGTGAGGCTTGATCTTGATTGGGGTTATGGTTGGATCAAGGTGGAGGGCAATTGGAGTTCCTTTGTACTTGCCTAAACTGGGCATGAAAACATCAGCAAATTCCTGGCAGACTGACGACAGGTCCGCTGCTTACATTCTGTTGATGCCAGTCACATGGATGCCCAGGGCATCAAACCAGTCTAAACCGATGAGGCTTGAGTGCTGTCCCTCAACTACCATGATGTCAAGGGTCCCCTCAAACTCTTTGAACTGTACTTTAAGTGTAGCTTCACCCTTAACTGTTATGCGGGAGTTTTCAAAACCCATTAGCACAAGATTTGATGGTTTGAGTTTAACTCTTTTGCTACTGTAACTGCAAATATAGTTAAAAGTTCCTTGAGAACTTTTAGAGCTGACCCTGTGGATAGAGCTGACCCTGTGTCCAGTTACATGGGGCATGAATTCCTTGAAGCTTGACTTTGAGCCTAAGCTTTCCTTTTAAGGGGCGATGGGCTCCTGTTCTAAATATGCTCCTTCTACTGGAGCAATAACTAACTCTGTTCTGCCCTGGGGGCCCTGTACCTTTCCTGGTGAATTCTTCTTGTAGAGAGTCCCTCTGGAAACCTTTACAAATGATGGCGATGTGGCCTTGTTTGCCACATGCCCGGCACACTACTGTACAGAACCTGCATTCAGAGCGCTGGTGTTGACCTCCACAGCCTGTGCAGCTAGTGAAGGGAACTGCCTTGTCAAGAGGTTGCTGACCTATTTCTGGTAGCTTCTGTAGCTGGTCAATCTCATTGTCCATGTCTATGTCGTCGGCTCTTTCAGAATCTTCATGGTGGACAGTTATTGGGTTCGGAACATTCTTGGAAGGCTGTAAGGCTTTGACAGCTCCCCTGGCAGTCTCTTCTGCCATTACCTTTTTCAATGCATCCTGGAACATCAAAGTCTCCTTCACAAACAGCTTCTGCTGAAGGTCCCTGTTCCTCAAGCCACATACCAGTCGGTCCGTGAGCCTTTCTTCTAGGTCTGGGAATTCTCAGAGCCTGGATGCCTGTCATCATGCGGCCACAAATTCAGCAGCTGACTCTCCCAGTAGCTGTTCCCTTTGTTCGAATGCATGTCTCCTTACAATGATGGAGAGCTTTGGTTTGAAGGGTTCTTTGAGTTTTTTCTTGAGGTCTGTGTAGGCGACTGACTCTAGAGTTGCTGGGGTGACTAAGTTTTCAGCTATATGAAACATCTCCTGGCCACACACTCAAAGTAGCGTTGCAGCCTTTAAGCCATCTTCACTAACTTGGTTAGCTCTTAGGTAGTTCTCAACCCATGAGACGTACAAGCTCCATCTCTCTGGGTGTGACACATCAAACTCTGACAGCTTGCCGACCTTGGCAATGGTTTACTGTTACTGACCTCTCAATGCCTTCTGCTGCTAAGGGCTTCTGTGTGGATCTTAGGGACGGGTCCCTTAGGATGTGGATGCCTCCAGCATGGCTTGCTGGCAGACAGAGTGGGGAATGTGGTTCCTACCAAGGCGCTGATGCCTGGTCTTACCCCTAGTGACCCTTGGCTCTCTCTTCCTTAGCAGCACATCCCACCTTTGTCGCCACTATTAAATACTGGGATCTTTTAGACATTGATGAGGCAAAGGTGAAAGTAACAGAACGTTTATTAGCTTAACACAGAAGCTGTTCTAACAGCTGTCTTGACATCTATCTATACTGACTGCTGATAGGCGGCAGCCAATGAAATTAAAGCAATTCTCCCACCCAAAATACAAGCTTGCAAACTTGCAGACAGGCAATTAACTTTTCAGACAACATAGCCATTATTTGATTATAACGGTCCATATAATTTACTTCAATACATAACAATACATTTCATACTTTATTTTATTACAAAATTTATTCAAGGCTGCCTTGAAATTCTTGGGAGTTCAGATTCAAGGATTTATTTTGTCCAAAAGATAATAACAATGCCTTTCTTGGGGTCACATAAAAGATTGCAGGCAAGTAAGGATTTGGAAATTGTTTTAGTATATAAACCCAAACTGTTGATACAATTTGGCGCATTTTCAGGAGAAAAAAACCCTCACCAGGGAATAAAAAAGCATTTTAAATATATAACTTCCCTATTGGCTCAGAATCAATATGATGGGTGAGAGAACATGCCAGCTACATGTAATAAAACGTACAGTTTTTATTGAATTGAAGTAACCTAATTCCATTGAGTTTACAATCTCTGAGCAAGGAAAGGAAATGTTGAATTCTCCTGCTTTCTTTCCAATAACATTTTCCCCCTTGCCTGCTTCTTATTTTGTCTCATTTTTCCAGCCTTCACAAAATGAGAGGCAGAGTTAGTAGCATAATTAAAGCCCTTTAAAAAATCATAGTCACAAACGTGTGAACTTTTTATTTTAATCATTCAGAATGGGAAGGAAGGAAGGAAGGGAGGGAGGGAGGGAGGAAGGGAGGGAGGGAAGGGAGGAAGGAAGGAAGAAAGGAAGGAAGGAAGGAAGGAAGGAAGGAAGGAAGGAAGGAAGGAAGGAAGGAAGGAAGGAAGGAAGTTTTGCAAAACAAATGAACATGGATATATATAGATGCATATGCTAATACATATTTAGTGGACCTCTGTGAATAAAGAGGCTTCATCCCACATCCTCATGCTGGCTTGGGAATTATGGAGTTGATCTTAAAATGGACAAGAATGAGAAACACTGGGCTAGCTACCCTAAAATAATTTTTTGATGAAGAAATCAATAATGTGGGCACTCATTCTTTTATGGTGTTTATAACACTTTTTACATTTTGCAAAAATATCCATCATTTAGACTGCAATCTTGAGCATATTTGCTAGAAAATAAGGTCTGTGAAACACAGTAAGACTTGTGTCAAAGATCATACCCTTTGTCATTTTCCTTCCAGTTATCCAGTCAGTTTTTCTTATAGAAGTTGCTTCCTAGATTTTATACTTTGCTGAGAATGTTTTTCCCCCTATTTGATACCCTACTGTTTTGTGTTGCTTTTTTAATAACTAGGTTTATTTGCAACCTGGCTTATATTTCTTCAGATACTACTAATGAATCTACTAATCATATACTTTCCTCTTGCAAAGCAGATAAATTATTTTTGGTTGCGGCACTAAATATTCTTATCTCTGATAGGCTTGATAACATAGCATAATTTCTGTGCAAAAATAGATTCTCTCAGTTGTATAAAGCCCATTTGAATCTCAAATAACTGTCATAGAACATCCCCAGGCATTTCCCCCTTGTCTCCTCCTGCCCCATGAATCTGATAACATTTGCAAATTGGCTACCTTTTGAGAGGACCTGCCTAAACTAGCAAACATGACATCCAAATACATGGAGCAGAAAATCAAAGGTATTTGCTGCATCTTTAAAAAAAAACAATATCTTCCCAGGGAGCACAGCTCTACGCTAAGCAACTGTGTTACATCAGTCAGAATAAGAACCTGCTGTGTCACCCCACAAGACATAACAAGTGAATGCATTCTGAAGACTTCTCCCTTTAGCTTTGTTGACTGATGCTGTTACACATTTCTATATCAGAGTCCAAGGAAGTGAATTCTGAATGTCAGTGCTATTTGCAATGGAGGGAAATAAAGACATGGATACTATTGAGAGTGACATTTCAAATGGAAAGCTATTACTACTAACATGTTTCCTACCATCCTAAGTACTATCCTCAACTCAAAGCAAAGCAAAACAAATCCAGCTAGCAGTGCTCAATTTCTATGAATCCTATGCATATTCTCTTAAAAGTCAGGTCGTCTGACCCCAAAATGTGGGAGAATCACTGGAATTTACCTATTTTCCTGGAAACTAAATCCAGTTGGTATGACAAATGAGCCATAATTTAAACAGAAATTATCAGTCTGTATTTTTTTGGAAGGCAGCTATAATTTGCTCACTTAATTCAGAGATGATTCACCTTCTTGATCTTCAGGATCTTTGTGGTTAAGGACTTGAATTAGGCAGAGTGAGGGAAGAGCTTTGGGTAGTGGCTCCTTGAGTAAGAAGTAGTAATACCTATCTTATTCTTCCTGAATAAGCATTGCTCATAAGAAACTCTAGCTTTTCCACCATCTGCTTCTTGTCACTTTGTAAAGCAAGGTTCAAAAGAGTTTTGAGAGTTGAGAAAAGAAATGGCCATATCTGAAAAAATCACATTCAAAGCAGAACTCTGGTTTCCCATTTTATTTGAGTGGAATATTTGATGATTTATTTTCAGTATTTTGAGATTCCTCTACTTATAGAAATAGGTAGCAATGTATTATTATTATTATTATCAGTAGTAGTAGTAGTAGTAGTAGTAGTATATAAAACTTTTATTCATAAAACATTAAACTCAGTCAACTGAACACTCAAATTGACTGGCACTAATGGTTGACACGGGTTG
Source organism: Vipera ursinii (assembly GCF_947247035.1). Classification (NCBI taxonomy): domain Eukaryota; kingdom Metazoa; phylum Chordata; class Lepidosauria; order Squamata; family Viperidae; genus Vipera; species Vipera ursinii. The sequence goes on along the minus strand of NC_139521.1, from coordinate 37,631,617 downwards.
CTGCCAGCATCCTAGGTATCAACCAGGTATCTCCTTAAAATGTAAGATGTTCCGAGTAGTGCAGTTTTTTGTAGCTTTGCTGGAGTTATTGCAGGAAGTTGCAATTTCTTGATGAATTTTGCAAAGTTTTTGGACATAATTCCCAGTGCCCCGATAACAATGGGTATCACTGTTACATGTTTCACCGATAATCACGCAGTTTTGATGGTCAGGTCACGGTATTTCATAATTTTTTTTCAGTTCTTTTCCTTTGACTCTGGCATCTCCTGGTATAGTGATATCAATCAACTGTATGCTTCGGTTCTCTATGACTGCAATATCTGGTGTGTTGTGTTCCAAATGGCGATCTGTCTGTATTTGGAAGTCCCACAAGATCTTCACCCTCTCATTCTCAACTTTTTCCACCCTATGTTCCCACGACTTTTCGGACACAGGCAAGTCATATTTTTTACACAATACCCCGTGGATTAGTTTGGACAACTTGGTCATGTCTAGCTTTGAAATCAGTTTGCACGATTTTGCTGCACTTGCATATTAAATGTGAAAGCTTTGGTTTTCCATATATATTTTTATTTTTATTTTTATTATTTTTATTATTATTATTATTATTATTATTATTATTATTATTATTGTTGTTGTTGTTGTTGTTGTTATTATTATTATTATTATTATTATTATTATTATTATTATTATTATTATTATTATTATTATTTCCTTCTTAACTAATTATCCTTATGGTCCACCATCTGAAAAAGTCTATAAAGAGATATTAGTTCCTTAGATTTAATTGAAGGATGGAAACCAGAATAACTGCAAATTTTTAGAGAGAGGCCAAAGTCTAAGAACAGATTTCTTGTTGATAATGTCCAAATGTTCATCAATAATAAAGACAAAGACAGAGAAAGTAGAATGTTGTAGCCTAAAGGCATGGTCTGTTGCAAACACATGGAATAAAGCCTGCATAATATAACAAGTAAAACAATAATGCAACAGACCAATTCAATTTAAAATGCATTCAATAAAGTACTGACAATACTGTCAAAAAATCAGTTAAAGAGAAACTACTTTATCAACAGTTCTTCTAAACATGACTGTCTTGCTCAGATAAAAGCACATACCTTTGTTTCAGCAAGTGAAAACTTTGTTATTTAGTATGTAACCAAAGGATTTATGCAGTGGTGGGATTCAAATATGTGAACAACTGGTTCTCTGTGTGGACATCACTTCCGGAAATCCATTCTGGGCCTGGGCAACAAAAAAAATAGCTACCGGTTCTGCCAAAGTGGTGCGAACCAGCTGAATCCCACCACTGGATTTATGTCACTCAAAAGCATGTTAATCATCTGCTCTGCTACATCTTCCACAAAACATAGACAAGAAACCAGAGAACTTGAGTGGAACTCCTTCCATAACTTTGGAAACATTATTTGAAGCTTTAATTTAGTAATGATTTCCTCAGATGAGAAAAATTAGATCTTAAAAATGTCTCTTTTTATGGATTTTTTTTTGAAGCAATGCATTCCAATTTTACTGAATATTCCCTAATTTCTGATTTGAAATTGCAATTGTAAATATGATTTTTTTAAATAAACATTTTAGATCCACAAAGGAAATGATCATTGATGGTATGTATAACAATTTTATGGACATATGTGTGTCTAGCTCCCAACCTTGGATTGTTCCAGATAGATGAAGGGAAAAGAATTAAGACAAAGGGAAAGGAATTCAGACCCGGGTCGATAGAGTTGTCCTGAACCAGCAGGGCAGCCTCGTCTCCAAAAGAACTCTGGAGAGTACACTGCCCGCTGAACTTTTATTCACCTCCAATAAAGATTACATCAGTCTCTCACAACCAGGATACACAGAAATAATTGGATACTCAGGTGCTTATGAGATCACACAAAAACAAGATAGCATAAGATGCATGTGAAGTCTTTATCATAGCGTTTCCCAAACCTCCCACATGCCAGGCCCCCCTCCCAGCCAGGAGAGTGTTCTCTGCACTGAAGCTGCCGAGAGGCCCAACTAGGAAGGCACGGAAAGGCTGAAAGGTCAAAAGCCAAATTCTTGGGAGACCAAATTCTGGCCGTTCCCACATGTCCCCTTTTTTGTGTAATGACAGAAGCAGAATGTTTGAGATAAGCTTGCATAACATGTAAATCTTTGGCATTGAAGGTAGAGGTGTGAGATCGTTTAACAAAAAGCGAACAGCACAATGCCAGCAAAGAGGGAATACATTGGATACAGCAACATAAACTAATCAATATAACTATAGTTAAAATACCATAAACAAATAAATGCTTAAGCCAAGCAAAATCCGATAGCCAAGATGTAAGCCACTGCCAAATACCCCATCCTTTATCCTGACAAATTTGGTGAACTAATGTGTGCAAAGCAGATATATGGTTACGAATGGCATTGGAATTATCAGTTATATTAAAACAGCACATTTCTTCCACTGCTTCACACCCTGTATTATGTAAAAGCATAAGATAATCTATAGCAGCTCTATTTTCTAAAATAGCATGGTGTAACTCCTTCTGTTCATCATTTAACTGTGCAATAGCAGAGGAAGTATGATTCAAGGCTTTAGTCACAAGGCATGCAAGAGAATTAATATTTCTGCTATTTCTAGCAGCCAAAGCACGAGGAACAAACAAAGCCAGAGCTAAAATTTCCTCCTTGTTGAAAAGACGTGTGGAAGAGTCACAGGTGGAGTCTAACTCATCGCCACTGTACGCACGCCTTTTACGATTGACCGGAGATGCTTGCCTGATGGTTTTACTGTCAGGCATGATGAGCGCTAAACGGCTCAAACAACAAAAGGTTGGACTGGACAGATTGGCCGGAATATAATTAAACGTTCTCTGTCCACATGAAAAAAACCATCCACTGGGAAGAGGAATGTGACCTAGAGTGAAGGATACATTAACAATCTGAACACAATTAGTTAAAGCTGAATTACCAAAATTATAACAGTTATGGGTACAATTAATGATTCTAGCACAAGTGATATTCTCGTGGTGAATAACATTTGGAGTAATAATAGAAAAAGCATTCTTATTAAGTTTATAAGTGGGAGAGCCCCAAGAATACATAGTATCATAAGTAGTAGATATATTAAAATTGGCAAAAAGTATAATTTTGAATAATAGTAGCTGGAGCACAGACAGGAACAATGCAAGAGCTAATAACTTCATGAGCAAAGGCAGACATATTAAGCAAAAATTACTCTGACCAGAAATATTGGCCAGTTGCAGCCACAAATTGAATTGTCCTCTATCCGCTAAATCTTCATGAATTCCTACAGCTGAAAAAATAAAAATCAAAAAACACAGCAACAGTCCAAGCACTGAATTGATGTTAAGTTGAGCGTGATAAATGCCGACAGGAATCCTGCTGGCCGCGAAGGTCTTTTACGCCTTTGTGGTATTTCACCCACCGGGTTCAGGTTCAATGTCAGGGCTGGATTGAACTCTGGGAGTGGATTGCTCAGCTTCTGGTGCCAGCTCATGTTTGGCTCGGAATGGCTTCACACACCTGGCAGGCACCCACACCGGTCCTGTAGGAGTAAGAATAGATGCAAAACCCCTTCCCCAAGTAATCAATTCATCTGGTCCCTTCCAGGTTGGTTCGGGCAGCTCCTTATATAGCACTTGTGGTCGCTCCAGGGAAAGCTCCTTCCTAAAATGTCTCTCTGCAGGAATATAAGCTTGATTAGTGATAGTTAAATGATTCAAAGTAAACAACAATGCTGGAATTAAGGTTTTAAGATCTGAGGGAGTAATTCCCCTTTCTTTTGAATGTTTAAACAACAAAGCTTTAAATGTACCATGTGCACGTTCCACTATAGCTTGGCCTGAGCTATTGTATGGAATGCCATGTCGGAGAGAAATATCCCAAGTTCTGCAAAATTGAGAAAAAGCATTAGAAGTATACGCAGGAACTTTGTCAGTCTGTAAAACAAGTGGTCGTCCCATGACAGCCATGGCAGCAAGAAGGTGCTGAATAACAGGAGAGGCAGTTTTGCTGCGAAGGGGGGTAACCCACACATCTGTTCCTCTTGGATTAACAGCATCAAAGGGAAAAGAGAGGTGGGAAGAGGAGCAAGAAGGACAGGCTGAGATAATATCACCAACCTGAGAAAGTGGAATGTTAAAGGTAGCACGAAGAGATTTAGCATTCTGGTGAAAATAGGAATGGCTAGTTAAAGGGTCAGTAAAAAGTGGAGCCACCTTAAGAGAATGTAAAGCAGTGTCTGCTCTGTGGTTGCCATCAGAAATAGTATCAGAAAAACCTGTATGAGAGCGAATGTGAGCAACAAAAAATGGAATAGTTCGGTCACACAAAAGAGTTTGAAAAGTAAGGAATAAAGAAAGCAAATTACGATCCAAAAGTGGAGACAGGTAAGCAAATGCCATATGATTAAAAAGATTGTCCACAATAAGATTAAAAGGAATCGAATCATGCAATTGAAAGGCTAAAATCACTGCAGAAAGTTCAGCACGCTGGGCTGAGGTTTGAGAAGCTGTGAACTTAGCTTGCCACTTTCCATTAATTTGCCAAACAACCACCTCACGGGTATGAGATCCATCTGTAAATAATGTAATAGCATTAGGAAGAGGGGTAAAAACCTGTGCAGATAGAAAAACAAAAGGTAACAAAATCAAACGTTGGTCCTTGGGGGGGGGTTAAACAATACAGCTCCCACATAATCTACAAATCAATTGCGTAAGCATTAGATATTTGCAGAAAAATATCATGCTGATCCTTAGTGCAAGGCAAGTGAAAGACTAAAGGATGAAAGCCAGAATATAACACCTCAATGGGAAATACATTTTTAGCTGGTGTGTGTGGGAAATACAACCATTCTACAATGCAGATAGATTTAAGCATTTCAGGAAAAAATAAGATAGCAGTTGGCTGCAAAGGAGTATGAAAAAGGGCTGCTGACATTAATCCTAAAACAGGGGCTCTGTTAACCATAACTTTGTGAAGGGCAGAATTGATTTGATGAAGGCAATGCCGCATTGCCAGGGAGACTGGAATCTGCGCGTCAGGGGTTAAATGACCTTGCAAGGCAATAAAAAGTGGACGCAACAAAGCAGTAGTTAACCCTAAAAATGGTCTAGCCCAGTTCAGATGTCCTAAAAAGCTTTGCAATTGTACCAGAGTGAAATGAGATGGAATGCGCAGAGCCGGAACAAAAGGAGAAAAAGAAGATTGAAGCATCCGAAGACCTAAATATAAAAAAGGAGGTTTATTTTGAACCTTCTCAGGGGCAATGACAAGTCCCGATTTAGCCAAGATTTCCTGTAAGGTTAATAAGCAGTTAACAGGCAAAGGCTTTCCAGTTAGCAAGATATCATCCATAAAATGGTAAGCAAAGCATTTTTTGTCTTTGGCTGCAAGAGCTGTGGCCAAAAGTTCTGTCTTATGAGATTCAGTTTCAATGTTCTGACACAAATCAATCATCGGAGCAATAGTAGTCTCGGGTTTGGAATCAATTGCTTTCAGGGCTGTTTTGCAGTTCTGATTAGTATTTTCAAATGCCAATTGTTTCATCAGAACATCAGCAGCAGCTTCATTTTTAGCCTTCTCAGGGAGAAGCTCTTGGGTGAAACTGCTTTGCAACCCATTTTCTGTAACACTTCCTTTCAGCTCTTTGTGAACTGCAAATGGGACAGACTCATGGACTGGCTGATTTTGAGCATTTCGGACCACAGGGCAGACAGCCATTAATGGCAATGCCTCCTGGACGTCCTCTGAATTTTCAGAGACCAATGCAGACTGCATCATTTGCTGAAAAGCAGTCTGTGTTTGAGGCTGAGGATCTGTGGGATACAGGATTGGTGCCTCAGGAATTATTAATTTTGGAGGATACAAGATTGGTGCCTCAGGAGTTATTAATTTTGGAGGGTATAAGATTGGTGCTTCAGAAGTTATTAATTTTGGAGGGTATAAGAGAGGATTGGACAACTCAGTAATAGCTTTATAGCAGAGCTGCCAAGTGTGTAGTACTGATACTGGAGTGGTTACAGCCTGATGCAGATTTTTCCCAATTTCTTGCCAATCATAGGGACTAAAAGACCCATCTGCAGGATACCAAGGGCATAACTTACCAATAATCTTAACCAGCTCTTCTACATCCTCTTTATAAATTTTAACCGTTTGCGTAGTCCTTGTCAACAAATTCCAAAGATCAGATACCTGTTTTTTCTGTCCTGTTGAAAGAGAAGTCCCCATACTTACCTCGTTGATTCCTCAGAGGGAATGAAAAGTTGAACGCGTTCGTTTAGCTCCTGCCGAGCGAAGGTAAGCTAGAAGTTACAGTTGGCCTCACAGCCTCACACGCGGGGACACCAGATGAAGGGAAAAGAATTAAGACAAAGGGAAAGGAATTCAGACCCGGGTCGATAGAGTTGTCCTGAACCAGCAGGGCAGCCTCGTCTCCAAAAGAACTCTGGAGAGTACACTGCCCGCTGAACTTTTATTCACCTCCAATAAAGATTACATCAGTCTCTCACAACCAGGATACACAGAAATAATTGGATACTCAGGTGCTTATGAGATCACACAAAAACAAGATAGCATAAGATGCATGTGAAGTCTTTATCATAGCGTTTCCCAAACCTCCCACATGCCAGGCCCCCCTCCCAGCCAGGAGAGTGTTCTCTGCACTGAAGCTGCCGAGAGGCCCAACTAGGAAGGCACGGAAAGGCTGAAAGGTCAAAAGCCAAATTCTTGGGAGACCAAATTCTGGCCGTTCCCACAATAATATTTATAAGGGAGATAATGGCCTGATATCTGAATCAGCTTGCTAGAATAGGCAGACGTGACTTGTTTATCATCATTATAGAAGACAAACCTATCTATGGAGCTGCTATTGCAGATAGGATCGTTGGAGATAGAAGCAGAAGTACTCTTGTGATTTTTTTCTTTACTATCTCTAATTCCTTGCTATTTCCTATTTTCTATATCTTTCCCTCATGCAGCATTTGAGTAATTGACTTTTCTGCATAAATCTGGATTGTAGGCGGTACAATTTTGTTCAGCATAGAAAAATGCATATCTGATATGCCTAAGAATGTTACGCTCTTTTCTAATAAATCCATGAAAATCATTCATTGAAGTGTATGTAATGGAATGGTTATTTTTTTATCTCATGACTATCTATAAATCACTTAGAGGTTTTTAATTTTTTATAAAAGCATTTTTATATTTGAAAACTTGATTTTTTTTTAAAGGGACTACTCAGTAAACCTTATATTATCTAATCTGGTGAGAGACAAAAGGAACATATCATTTGCAAACATGAGAATTAGGAAATTGAAGAATTTGGAAGTTCTGACATTGCATTATTGAAATATAAACTGAAAAGACAAGGTGAACACCCTGTTTAATTTCTCTAGTCACTTTTGTTGTCTCTGAGATATTCAAATGGTTCTAACTTCACCCGCACATAATTATAATGATGCATGGTCTAGATAAGAGTACAATTTTCTATCGATGTTTGTCTACTTATTTTTCCCATAGTCTTGAACTACCCACCATATTAAATGCTAATGATAAAACCATAAAAATTGTTCTGCTAAACCTACTTGTGAATTTCATAATTAAAAGATGAAAAACAGTATATTGGACAATTGTAGTTTTCATTTATCTGAAGTCACATTTTTTTTTCAATCAATTACTAGGTTCTGACCAGTGGATCAATACTTGCATAATTTAGGTGCAACAACATATAGGTTAATGTGGGGGGGCGCTTGGGGGGGCGAATGCCCTAATAAGCAGGCATATACATAGAATGAAGGCTATTGCTAAGCACATTGGTTTGTGCTTAAAATTGTAAGCCACCCTGAGCCTTCGGAGAAGGGCGGGATATAAATGGGATTAATGTGGGTAGCTTGTTTTAAGGGTAACTTTTATTTCCTTTTAAATTAAATTAATGGGAGTCATTGTAATTGTTTTCATCCTGAAGGAATATTGTCAGCATTCTTTATGTCAAGCATTCAAAGTTTTCATGTCCATCATGATGGAGCTGTTGTATATATTTTTGGTGAAAGCATATCTGATCCTTGGGATTTAATGGATGCAGTTACATCATGAATCTTAAATGCATCAAGAAGGGATCATGTAGAAAACATACTTCTAATATATGTTGATTTTTATTTATTTTATTTTATTAAATTTGATGGCCACCCACATCAGTTCATCACTTTGGATGGCTAACTATTAAAAACATAATAATAATAATAATAATAATAATAATAATAATAATAATAATAATAATAATAATAATAATAAACTAAAATTATAAATAATCTTAACTAGCAGATGAACAACAATACATAACAAATGTCTGCTGTGAATATAGCCAAGGAGTGATGTTTATGTAGAGTACCAGCACTGTAGTCTTTTTTTTAATACAAGTTTTATTATTTTTTTTAAATTTTACATCCAGGTATTTATGAAGCAATACGGTGGTTGAGTAATTAAAAGTAAACAATAGCAAATAACAAAATCATTTGTAGATAGCTCAAGTTACATCAACAAGAATTTCCTCTCTGATTCCCTTAGTTATGATAACATAATCAAATTAATACATTTCTAATTGTGACACAATCAATTAGAACAATTTTCAATATATTTTCACTTATACATATCCATGTCCTGTTTTTGAATTTTACCTAATTGCAATAGAATATTTCAGAGTAGCCTGTAATATATAGAAGAAAACTTAATTTTCGGGTAACCCCCATTTCCCCCATTTCATTATATGGTAATTATCCTGTCTAAAATACATATATTGTTCATTTCACTGCATTCTTGTTTTATACAAGTGTATTATGTTTATCATCTTAATAGTTCACCAATTATTGAAAAAATATCTTTTGTTGTATCCTTACAGATTCTATAATATAAATCAATTCTAATAGCTAACTTTCCTTTCCCTTAGAAGTCTAGAAGTTAAATATAAAATCAGTTTATATCTTTTAAAAGTTCCCCTTAGCCCATTAAGAGAAATTTTAATCTCTATCATTACAACAAATATATTCTATCATCATCTTAATAGTCCATCAATTATTAAAATAATATTTTTATTATATCATTCCAAACTCTATAATTCAAAGTTATGTTCTGATAGCTAATTTTGCTTTCCCTTAAAGATCTAAAACCTAAGTATAGAATCAGTTTATATCTTTTAAAGATTCCTCTTAGCCCATTAAAATAAATTTTAAGCTCTATCATTACAAGTCCCAACAGAAAGATGAATCCATTTTTTAAAATCTAACTCTCACCTTCTTTTTGTGCTGATCAGGCTTCCATATTGGTCTCTTTAGATTCTCAAATGTGTTTCCCTTTCTTCCAACACAAATTGTTTGAATCCAGGGAGACCATCCAATTGTCAGTTTTGCAAAGAAAGTGTCCCCTTTGAAATCATTAAGATGTTGCTTTAATAGATCATTTCTCAATGTTTGGTATGGTATAGTTGTCATTAGTTCAGTCTGGTCTTCTTCTTCCAATTCCATCTGGCTTAGATAAGAGGGGATGACCTATGTTATAGTTATTATTTGGTTGGCTAGGTTCGCAATGTACTGTATTTGAAAGCCTTTGGTATCTTCCGTCTTAGTGTTGCTTTCTTCGGCTTCTATTGTTTTTTGAATTGTGGGTTTAATAGTTAAAATCAAGATTTGGGCATCAAGGTTCTCAATAGATTGTATTTGTTGTGCTTTAGGGTCTCCTATTTTGATGTTAATTTCCTCTTCTTCTATTTGTTTTTGGATTGTCAATTCATCATATAAAGTAAAAGTTTCATTTGGTAGATTAAAGGTGTCAGATTTATCTTGCAGTCTGGCTTTCATTTGCTCAGTCAGTGCCAGAATTGTTTCAAGTATCAGTTTATAGTTAAGTGGTGAAATATAATCCACCATATCTTTGATATTTACAGGTAGGTCTTTCATGGAGGCTATTTTAATAAGAGTCAGTGAGTGTCCACCTCCACTATTCCTAGAGATTGTTTTCGATGCCAGGTGTTCCCAATTGTTATCTCTAAGGATAGTGGCAAGGACAAATCTGTGTTTCAGCCACCTCTCACAATAAAGAAAAGGTTTACTTGCTATACCACGTTTTGCCACAAGATGTCATCAATAGCAATTAAAATAAGATGTAAAATCTTTTTCCAGACTGATATGAGGCTTTTATCCAATTAATCAGTATTTTTCTTTTCCTCTTCTTTCACAGCTTAAGTAGAAAATAGGGTAGTAGGTCCCCACAGAAATAAAAGCTTTTTAAATAAAAGCCCAGGAATTTCAAAGGTACAAATAAGGTTGCTTAATTTTTTAGCTTAGTCATTGGTTTCTTTTCAGGCTTTAAAATTTTTGTTCCCCAAGTAAGCAGTTGCCAATCTTTCAAAAGAGGGAGAGGAGATTTTCAGAAAGGTCCCACAGGAAAGTAGTTAGGGGAAATAGAAAGGTAAAGTCTCACCCAGATCCTCCAGATTGCTTCGTTGTGCTTAATGGTGCTTTTGGCTTTCAGCAGGGAACAGCTTAGTGATCAGCCATCTTAATGACTGATCTCTTCTTCTTTGGGCCAGAGGAGCTGCTCTGGATCAAACAGAGGGCTGCTACCCTTCCATGATTACAAGGAGGTCCTCCTCATGGTGGTTGCCCCTCCAGAGTGACTTTCAACCCTTTTCAGGGTCCTCCAAAGAAAATAGATCAGACGGCAGGGAGAGGCTTCTTCCCGCATGTCCACTGGTGCTGCGCACGCAAACCGGAAGCCAGCACCTTAGTCTTAATGGCAAAACCAGATCTTCAAGACTTTATGAAAAGGCAGCAAAGTTTGAGTGAGTCTGATTTAACTGATTTCTAACTAAGAAGTAGTACTGCAAATACAGAATTTGGACCTCATTCAAAATTGGGAAGACTTTTAGAGCCATATTTACCTCTTAAATTTTCAGCTCAGTTTTAATAACTAATAGTAAAATTAGAACTTCTGTATTAAACTCTTTTATGTTTCAGACAAATGTCTATACTTCTCTTCAGTTGAGCCCAGCAAAATGCTTTTGTTGTTCTTCCATTTTTCATCTGTTGTGCTGTGCCTGTCTAAAAAATCTGCTTTATTTTCTGTAAGTGGATAGACTTTTACTAATTGAATCTCAGGCACTGAAGAAAAAAATTATGTTATAATCAATGAATACACATCCATTTTCCATGTCTACTTAAGGATACCCAAGTCCCTTCTGTCTCTGAAAATCAATTAGAATAGAGCTGGAAGGGATCTTGGTGTCCCTAGTCCCTAGTCTTCTAGTCCAACCACCTAGTCAAGCAGGAGACCCTAAACCATTTCAGATAGGTGGTTGTGCAGTCTTTTCTTAAAAACCTACAACTTATGAAAGCAAGCTGTCCCACTAGTAAATTGCTCTCACTGTTTGGAAGTTTCTCCTTAATTCCAAGTTACTTCTCTCCTTGATTCATTTCCATCCATTCTTTCTTCTCTTGCTTTCATTGTTTTGTGCCTTGGAAAATAAATTGACCCCCTCTTCTTTGTGGCAGCCCCTCAGGTATTGGAATACTGGCAAAATATTGTGGCAAAGTATTGTGAATACTGGCAAAATATCATGTCACATCAACCCTAGTCCTCCTTTTCTCTAGATTGGCCATACCCAATTCCTGCAACTGTTCTTCATATGTTTTTGTCTTGACCCTTAATCTTAAATCTTCATAGTTTATATGTCATTGGTCCGTATACCATTCTAAGAGTGAAGTGATCATTGTCTATTCTTTCAAAAATAGCAATAATCTGAAAAAGATTTGTTGCGGAAACATAACCTCCTGTACTGACTCTTTTGCTGGTATTTATCAACCTAGCAGTTTGAAAGCACGTAAAAAATGCAAGTAAAAAAATAGGGACCACTACGGCGGGAAGGTAACAGTGTTCTGTGCACCTTTGGCATCTAGCCATGCCGGCCACATGACCATGGAGACATCCTCGGACAAGCGCTGGCTCTTCAGCTTTGAAACGGAGATGAGCACCAGCCCCTAGAGTCGGAAATGACTAGCACACATGTGCAGGGGAACCTTTACCTTTACCTTTTATCAGTTTTCTTAGAAAAATAAATACCAAAAAAATCCCATAAAGCAAATCTTGTTATTTTAGTTTAGTTTAGTTTAGTTTTATTGTATTTGTATACCGCCCTTCTCCCGAAGGACTCAGGGCGGTGAACAGGGCATACATAAAAAAATACAAGATACAAAAATTAAAAAAGAATTAAATAGTAGCCCAGCTAAAACAGTCGGTAACAATATACAATATAAAAATCCCCATTAACAAATGTATCTTGCAAAGTACGCTCATATGTATAAGTGTACCCCAAATTTGCAAGATTTCTGCCTTTTCCTATCATTTCCATCCATATGTGAGTTAAGACCTCTGTAATTATTCTTACATTTGGTTAGAGAGTTGTAGCAATCTTGCAGATATCTCTATAAGCTTAGTCCATAAATAATTCCTAATCATTTTTCCCATTGGGGAAATAGACATTAATATAGAGATTACTTGATCCATAGAGTTCTACTGTGTACAGTATAAAGAAGATTAAATTAACTTGGCCCAGGTCTGTTTTATTTACTACTGATATGGTTAAGTTTCCATTGGCTATCCTTGACATTTGCAGTTTTACTACAGATATGCCTACTAATTTAAACTTGTGAAATTAAACAGTTCTCTTAATCACATTTGGTTGAGACTGATTATATTAAACAGCAGCAAGAATGTTCAGAGTTGCGGCTTCTGATTTTGCACAGTCAGTGCAACAGCTGAGGGATCATGGGGGTCTGTACCCTATGGCTGATTTCTCTCTGTTTGGGGACCCTAAATGGGCCAAAAGCCAGCCTGAAGAGGTGGCAAAGAAGGAGAGAAGCCCCGCCAATTGTGGAGAGATGGCAGTTGATCCAGACATCTGGGAAAAGCTCTCCAGAAACCAGCAGAAGAAAGGCTAGCATCATTCTTGAGTCTAGCCCAAGCTACATGCAGCCAAAGCCAAAAAGTATTAAGTTAAGCATGAACATAAACAGTGTAATTTGAATTGGGTAAGAATACTGATTCTCTCTCTTCTACCTGATTGATTTCCTGAAGAAAAAAAAAACCTCAGAAGTAAAAATCCTCTGAAAGTGAGGGGCAGGGGGAATCTCTGCTCCACCCTGTTTTAAAGCAGTTGGCAGAGAAAGGAAAAATTGGATTTTTGGTTATCATGGAACATCAGAGGTCTGCAGAAAAAACATATCAAGAAAAAAACAAATAATTTCCAGGAGGAAATGTATGTTATGTTACAACAAATACAAATGACATTAACTTCAAACCATAAGGAAATTAAAAATAATTTTGAAAACTTAAATAAACATATTCTCAGTTTAATATCACAGCAAACAAATGATCAGAAAACAAAAAAGAGAAATAAAGTAAAGTAAATAACTAAACGTAAACTAGAGGAAAGAAACTTGGAGATGGAATTTAATAATGGAAGGAGATGTGATTTAATCCAGATGGAGAAAACTTGCAGGAAATACTGGACATGGAAAAGATAACCTATACTTCAAAATTCCAAGAACTTGAGAGAAAAAAAGGAGATGGGAAAAAATAAGAGAGAAAGAAAGAAAAGGATTTCTGAGGAATACTTCTACAAAAACACCTTATCTTTTGTACCTACAACAATATCTACAAAACGATGGGAAGATCTTTGGGTTCAATGGAACATACTGATTAGGAAAGATATTTGTCCAAAAAAAAAACCAGGGCTAACGTGAGAATTAAGAAATCAGATGATGGGACTCATTTGATGGAATACTTAAAGATTAAGCACTTGTTTGAATACAGTTAAAGGAATAAAATTTTGAATACAAATGAATCTTAGCTTAGGAGGGATAGGCTTCTTAAGCAATACAATATTTTTTGTCTGTTATGAGAAACATAAAAATGTTTGGGATCATTTATATGAGAGAAATGTACTAGATACTTAAGTATAATGGGGCTTAGTTAAGTATAGGGTTTAGTTTAGATTTTTGTAAGAAAAGAATCTGGTGAGATAGAAACCAGTGGGTTTCAATCCAGAGAGAATGTTGTATCAAGATACATCAAAGAATGAGTTCGTATCCATGGATTCAGAATGCTTAGAAGTTAAATTGTGGACTATAGCTATGCATATAGGCTTTGAATCCTATGTACTGCAGTAGACAATTTTTGGGGTGTCTCTAACTTCAGTCTTGCCTACAGTAATCAGAACAATATTGTCTTGCCATGTCTGTGAGCCCTGCAGACTAGGCCAGTCTAGAAGACATAGTAAGCTATTGCAATTGTGCCTGGTATGAGGCCTGAACATTACTGTTCTGAAACCTGCTTGTTTTAGTCAGATTACTATAAGGGATTATATTTGGGGGGGGGGGGAATCCAAATGCTTCTTTCATTCAAGAATGCAAAATTATATGTTGGGTAAACAACATTAATGGTAAATGAGATTTTTCCTCTAACTCTTCAAGTATTATACTTTTTTTTTCTTTTGAACGTACCATTCTTTCACATATTGTACCAGTTATGCACTGTTTAAGAATGAGTTGAAGGAACTTGTTTGCACTGTTCATTAGGGGGGGAAAAATCTTCTGATCTTTTTCCCTCAATAATGTAGCAATCTATCTATGGTTCTATCTGAGAAATGCCTGAACTTCAAAATGAGCTAGCACAAACCTCTTTGATCCTTCTGTTTCTAAAAGTATCTTAATTTTTCCAAGTATTTTCCTTCTAAAGTTTGCCAATACACTGTAAACAACTGGTTGATGGTTTTTCCACTGATATCAGTGGAGCTATCTTTTTAAATTGTCATACACTGAAATACAGGAGGGAACAAAACCTATAATATAGAAGAAAAAAATGTTGTTTCACCAAATGAGTTATAAATTAGATGCATTCTAGCTAGGGAATTCTGGGACTTGGAGTTCACACATTTTAAAGTTGCCAAGGCCAAGAAACACTGTTTTAAAACTTCCTCAGTATGTCTTATTGCTCAGTTACCAAGTACATATGGATAAGATTCCCTGTACCGCTAAGATATTTTACTTTACCTGGAAAACCATTTTAAAAATCAGTTTACCTTGTTTTGCTGAATTTTCTACAACAGAAAAAGATAATGGGTTCAACTCCATGCCATTCCTTTGGTAGGTTTAAACCTAGGGTGCTAATAGATCTGTAAGAAGGAATAGACGTCAGATGACTAAACATCCTGAAATCTGAAGCTTTCTATTTTGAAACGAGAAAACATTAATGCAGAATTATCTAAATCAAAACACAGGATAAAAGAACTGGTAATAAAATCAGAATCCTTTTATGGGAACTTTATCATGCCCATTTTTGCATGAAACATTCCCTTCATCTCTCCAATTTTCTTGAAGAGATCTCTGGGCCTCACTATTCTATTGTTTTCTTCTATTTATTTGCACTGTTCATTTAAGAAGGCATTCTTATCTCTTCTAGGTATTCTCTGGAATTCTGCATTCAATTGGGTGTATCTTTCTTTTTCTCCCTTGCCTTTTGCTTTCCTCCTTTCCTCAGCTATTTGCAAAGCTTCCTCAGACAGCCATTTTGCTTTCTTGCATTTATTTTTCTTTGGGATGGTTTTAGTTCCTACCTCTTTTACAATGTTGTGAACCTCTGTCCATAGTTCTTCAGGCACTCTGTCTATCAAATCAAATTCCTTAAATCTATTTGTCACCTCTACTGTATATTCAACAGGGATATGATTTAATTCATACCTGACTGGCCTAGCGCTTTTCCCTACTTTCTTCAGTTTAAGCCTAAACTTTGCAATGAGGCTCATGGTCTGAGCCACAGTCAGCTCCTGGTCTTATTTTTACTGACTTTATAGAGCTTCTCCATCTTTGGCTGCAGAGCACATAGTCAATCTGATTTCTGTGTTGACCATCTGGTGATGTCCATTTGTAGAGCCAACTCCTGGGTTGTGTTCTGAACCAGCCCTCTTCTAGCCTTGTAGTAAGGCAAACCCCTATTCAGATAGAAGAGACTGGAGAGCGTTCAAGGCTAAAAGGCGTCTGCCAAGATTTATTACGCAGTTAACAAAAACACTAGAGCTTGTCTTCTCAAGCGGAAGAGTTGCTTTCAGCAACCAGCCCCTCCCCAAACACTCCTTTTATTGAGAGCTCAGGGCGTGGTCTCCCTGTGCCTCCTCCCGAGGAGTCCCATAGCCTTTCTTTGTTTGTTCCTGCTCGACTGCCTCCTGCGTCGGGCGTCCTTGAACAGGGCCAGCTGTGGGTCATCATCCTCCGCACTCTCGGGCTCACGCAGCTGAGAAGAGGTCCCCGGCTGAGGACTCTGCAAAGCCTCCAAACCATCATCAACCGGTTCGTCTCCCTCCTCCCCCTCATCTGAGTCATCCGATACATCGGAGCCGGCTGTCGGACCCACAGGCTGGCCCTGAGTCACAACACTATCCCGCACCGCAGGGCCCTTCCCCCGGGTCTGCCGATCCGGATGCGGTCGGGATGGGAACTGTTCGTGAAACGCAGTCACCAACGCAGGGGCATGAACGGCGGTCGCGTCTTCCCATGTGAAGTCCTCCGGCCCGTACCCTTTCCACTCGATCAGGTACTGGAAGCGACCTTTCAGCCAGCGGGAATCCCTGATGCTGGCGACCTCGTACTCGGGGGTGCTGCCTCCATCACGAGTTCCTGATGGGGGAGGTTCCGCTTGGCGAAGTGGACAGGCCGGTTGTTCGGGGACCAACAAGGACCGATGGAAGACGGGGTGCACGCGCAGGGAACGTGGCAGAGTTAAACGATAGGCGACCGGATTGATGACGGCCTCGACTGGGAACGGTCCAAGGTAACGGTGGTCCAGCTTCCTCGCCGGCCGAGTGGATGGTAGGTTCCTGGTGGACAGCCAGACCCGATCCCCCACCGATAGTGGAGGCGTATCCCTTCTCGACCGATCGGCGAACCTCTTGTACTCGGCCTTGGCCTTCTCCAGCTGCCGTCGCACCAACCGATGGATCGCCTGTAACTCCGCCATGAATTCGTTCGCTGCCGGCTCCGGTGAGTCCACGGGAGAAAGGGGGAAAAAACCTGGGGTGATAACCCACGTTGGCCAAGAACGGTGTCATCTGCGTGGAGGTGTGCTGCGAGTTGTTAAAGGCAAACTCGGCTATGGCCAAATAGTCCACCCAATTGTCCTGCTGCAGGTTAACATAGCAGCGCAGATACTGCTCTAAGATGCCGATGACCTTCTCGGTACCCCCGTCAGTCTGAGGATGATGCGCGGATGAGAGGCAAACCTTAATGTCCAACGCCCACATCAACTCCTGCCAGAAGCGGGCTGTAAACTGGGCCCCCCTATCGGAGACGACCCTATCGGGAAGGCCGTGCAGCCGGAACACCTGTTGGATGAACATGCGACTAGTGGCGCGAGCTGACGGTAAGCCGCGACAGGGGATGAAGTGCGCCATCTTGGTCAACATGTCCACCACCACAAACACTGTCGTGAAGCCGGAGGATGGGGGTAGATCCGTCAGAAAGTCCATGGACACAGCCCCCCAGGGTCTCTTGGGCGTTGGCAAAGGCTGCAGTAAACCAGGCGGGGCCCCTGTCGCTGACTTGGCCTGCCTGCATGGGACGCAGGAGGTGACATAAGACTGGACATCGTGTCGGACTCGGGGCCACCAGAAAGTACGGGAGACCAGGTTCAGAGTCTTGAACAGGCCAAAATGCCCCGCAGCCGGGTTATCATGACATTGGCTGAGGACGAGTCCCCTGAGTGGCCCTCCTGGAACATAGAGCCGGTCACGATAATACAGGAGTCCATCCGCGACCGACCAAGGCGAATCTGGCCCCACCTCTTCCTTCCACTGAGCCACCCACGCCTCCTGCTGCTGCGCCTCCCGGATCCGAGCCCGTATATCCACCGGCTCCCGCACCGCAGCAAAAGACTCGACGGGGATCACTGTCCTGGGCGGAAGCTTGTCTTCCACTCGGGTGTACTCGGGCTTCCTGGACAGAGCATCCGCTCTCTGGTTGTGCCCGCTTGGTATGTACCGCACCCGGAAGTCAAACCTCGCAAAGAAGAGGGACCACCGGATCTGGCGTTGATTCAAATTCCGAGCGGTCTGCAGGCTTTCCAGATTCTTGTGGTCCGTCCGGACCTCGATCTGATGCCGCGCCCCCTCCAGATGATGCCTCCAAGCCTCGAACGCCGCCTTGATGGCCAGCAGCTCCTTCTCCCAGATGGTATAGTTGCGCTCCGAGGGGTTCAATTTCCGAGAGTGATACGCGCAAGGGAAAAGGGTACTGCTGGGCGTCGTTGCCTGGAGTAACACGGCCCCAATGGCAATGTCGGAGGCGTCCGCCTCCACGACAAACGGCCGTTGCGGGTCGGGATGTTTCAAGATGGGCTCCTTCATGAAGGCGTCCTTCAAAGCCTGGAACGCCTGTTGTTCGGGGGCGTTCCACTGGAACCGAGTCTTCTTCTGCAGGAGCCGGGTGAGGGGGGCTGTCAAGGCAGCAAAGCCAGAGATGAATGTCCGATAGTAGTTGGCAAATCCAAGGAGTCGCTGAACGTCCTTCACGCGACGCGGGGGTTGCCAACTCTGCAACGACTCGACTTTACTCGGCTCCATGGCGATGCCCTCAGGAGAAATGCGGTGACCCAGGAAATCGATGGTCACCTGGTAGAACTGGCACTTCTCCAACTTGGCAAACAGCCGATGTTCCCGGAGGCGCTGCAGGACCTGACGGAGATGCTGATGATGCGCTTCACGCGACGGGGAGTAAATCAGGATGTCGTCCAGGTAAATCACGACAAACTGGTCCAACAGATCCCGAAAGATATCGTTCATAAAATGCTGAAACACAGCGGGGGCGTTGGTCAGGCCAAACGGCATCACCGTGTACTCGAAATGTCCATAGCGAGTACCAAATGCCGTCTTCCACTCATCACCCGGCCGAACCCTGACGAGGTTGTAAGCTCCACGCAGGTCCAGTTTCGTGAAGATCTTAGCCTCCCGGAGTCGGTCCAAGAGCTCGGGGATGAGGGGCAGCGGGTAGCGGTTACGCACCGTGATGGCGTTGAGTTTCCGGTAGTCACAGCAAAGCTGTAACTCGCCCGACTTCTTTTTGACGAAGAGCACGGGCGCAGACACTGGCGAGCACGAGGGCCGGATGAAACCACGAGCCAAATTCTTTGTTAGGAAGTCCCGCAATGCAGCCAACTCAGGCTCCGACATGGAGTACAAACACCCCACTGGGAGAGGCGCATCAGGGACTAGGTCAATGGAGCAGTCGTAGGGCCTGTGCGGGGGTAATTGGTCCACCTCTGACTCGCTGAACACGTCAGCAAAGTTGGACAGTTCGGGAGGCAAGGAAACCCCTGGGGAACCCTCCACCTGGCCGGCACAGATATGGCGGGTGTGGTCCACGCACTGCAAACTTGGGAAGGTGACCAAGTTCTGAGACCAATAGATCTGTGGATCATGCGCCCGGAGCCACGCCAGTCCCAAGACCACGGGGAAGTGCAGATCCGAAGTGACGTAGAACTGAATGGCCTCCACATGAGTACTGATGGCCATACACACGGGTTGCGTGGCGGCCGTAATAGGCCCGGACAGGAGCACTCGACCATCGATGGTCTCCACAAGCATGGGCGGATCCACTGGACACTGGGGAACAGCCCATTTGGCCACAAAGGCCGAATCCATAAAGTTAGTGGTAGCCCCAGAGTCAATTAAGGCATGGACCGGAATCCCCTCTGGCTTGCCAGGAAGGATCAGACGTGCCTCCAGAATCAAATGCCGTGGAGGTTCACAGGCACCGTTTGGAACGGCGTCGCTCGGCGTGGTCGTTGTGGGTCGCCCGATCTTTCACACCATCTAGATCGGGCTCGGGCCGTTTCCCGACAGCAAAGCAGGGGACTTTCTCGGGGCAGGCTTGGTCACTGACGCCCGCTGACGCTTCTTCGGGCAAGAAGCAGCCAAATGTCCAGGGTCCCCACAGTAAAAACACAACCCCCCCGATCGTCGTCTGTCCATTTCCGTCACCGATAGACAGGACCTGGCGGCATCCAGCTCCATTGGCTCCTCCCTCTGGACTGGGGGCTCACGCACAACAGGAGCGGCAGGGGTCTGTGGGGTGGCACGGCGACTCTTTCGCTGCTGCAGCCGGGCATCGATCCGCAGACAAAGATGGATCAGCCCATTCAGGTCTGAGGGAATGTCCACGCGGGCCAGCTCATCCAACATCTCCTCCGACAAGCCATCCTGGAAGGCATCCACGAGCGCAGCCTCATTCCAGGCGGAATCCTGGCTAAGCAGCCGGAAATCGCTGATGTAGGCCTGTAGGGGGCGCTGACCCTGCCTCAAAGCTTTCAGTCATCGGGTGGCAGTCTGCGCCTTAATCGGGTCCTCGTACATGAGGCGCATATGGTCACAAAACCCCCCAAAGTTATCCAACAAAGGGCTAGGCTGTGCCAACAGAGGCGTGCCCCAACGAGCTGCATCTCCCGACAGAAGGCTCAACACGAATCCCACCTTATCTCGGTCAGTGGGGAAATCAGCCGCTCTCACGCTGATAAAAAGCTGGCATTGTCCCAGGAAGGCAGGAAACAGTTCTGGATTGCCAGCAAATTTATCCGGCATAGCTATCTGACATTTCCTCCTGGGTGGGGGTGCAGCATGTACCTGAGCTTGCAGTTGAGCCACCTGAGCTGCCAGCAAAGTGAGTTGCTGGGTGAACTGAGCATTCTCGGCAAGAAGCTGCTCCATCGTAGTAGTAAGGGGTGGGAGGCTGAAAGCAAACTGTTCTGAACCAGCCCTCTTCTAGCCTTGTAGTAAGGCAAACCCCTATTCAGATAGAAGAGACTGGAGAGCGTTCAAGGCTAAAAGGCGTCTGCCAAGATTTATTACGCAGTTAACAAAAACACTAGAGCTTGTCTTCTCAAGCGGAAGAGTTGCTTTCAGCAACCAGCCCCTCCCCAAACACTCCTTTTATTGAGAGCTCAGGGCGTGGTCTCCCTGTGCCTCCTCCCGAGGAGTCCCATAGCCTTTCTTTGTTTGTTCCTGCTCGACTGCCTCCTGCGTCGGGCGTCCTTGAACAGGGCCAGCTGTGGGTCATCATCCTCCGCACTCTCGGGCTCACGCAGCTGAGAAGAGGTCCCCGGCTGAGGACTCTGCAAAGCCTCCAAACCATCATCAACCAGTTCGTCTCCCTCCTCCCCCTCATCTGAGTCATCCGATACATCGGAGCCGGCTGTCGGACCCACAGGCTGGCCCTGAGTCACAACAGGTTGTTGGAAAAAAGTGTTTGCTATGACCATCGTATTCTCTTGACAAAATTCTATCAGCCTGTGCCCTGCTTCATTTTGTACTCCAAGGCCAAACTTGCCTGTTATTCTGGTTATCTTTTGGCTTCCTACTTTAGCATTCCAATCCCCCATGATGATAAGGACATCATTTTTTGGTGTTAGTTCTATAAGGTGCTGTAGAGCTTCATAGAACCAGTCAATTTCATCCTCTTTAGCACTGGTGGTTGGGGCATAGACTTGGACTACTGTGATATTGAATGGTTTGCCTTGGATTCGAACTGAGATCATTCTGTCATTTTGAGGATTGTAACCCAGTATTGATTTTCCTACTCTTTTATTGACTATGAAGGCTACTGCATTTCTTCTGAGGGATTCTTGCCCACAGTAATATACCTGATGGTCATCTGAATTAAATTCACCCATTCCTGTCCATTTTAGTTCGCTGATTCCTAAGATGTCAATGTTAAGTCTTGTCATCTCTTGTTTGACCACGTCCAGCTTTCCTTGATTCATGGATCTTACATTCCAGGTTCCTATGGAGAAAAAATCTTTACAATATCAGACTTTCCTTTCACCACCAGATACATCCACAACTGAGCGTCCTTTAGGCTTTGGCCCAGTCACTTCATTCTTTCTGGTGCTACTAGTACTAGCCCTCTGCTCATCCACAATAGCATATTGGACACCATCTGACCTGAGGGGCTCATCTTCCAGCGTCATATTGTTTTGCCTTTTGGTACTGTCCATACGGTTTTCATGGCAAAATGCTGGAGTGGGTTGCCATTTCCTTCTCCAGTGGATCACATTTTGTCAGAACTCTCTGCTATGACCTTTCCATCTTGGGTGGCCCTGCACGGCATAGCTCATAGCTTCATTGAATTACGCAAGCCCATTTGCCACGACAAGGCAGTAATCCATGAAGGGGTCACCAAGCATAGCAATATTAATTACATTTTTTTTCTTTTTGTGAACTGTTACATGCAATTTAAATAAAGTTTGGTCACTGATTCTTTTATTTAGTGTATGTGCATTTCAGCAGAAGAAAATTGACCTCTAAATATCTAAACTAAGAAAATGTGGGAACAGTTACATTCAATTGCCTTTTTTCCCTTGGGGTTTGGTTGTTTGACCAAATCAGATGGTGGGCACTTATCTGACAGGTGGTTATAAGGTCATAGGTAAGCTATGTTTTTCCATGAGAAGTTGATTTCCACCTTTAATATGTATCTTTGAAAGATTTCTTATCAACAGAAACATTCTTCTTGTCTGAAGAGAACTTATAAAGATGTGTAGCACACTTTATTTTCATCAAACTGTCTTTCTTTTTAAGTTTGCTGGATTGTGAACTTCTTCAATCAGGTTCCAGACAGAATAAGAATCTATTTTAACTTTTACGTCTCAAATGGTATGCAATTTTGTTTCCAGGGAAACTGAAGGTTTCTTGCAGTAAACACCATGTTAGAATACACATGGAAGGGAAGTGCTTTTAAAGTAGACATGCTGATTACAAAAAAAAAAAAACCTTCTCCTCTGGGTGGTATGTGTCTTGCTCAGTCTCAGATTCTCTACTTCTGGGAGTCTGATAGTTTTATGCAATATCTTAGCTTAGCTATTCACAGCACTGCACTCCTCTGGACAGACAATTATGATATTGTTCCTGAATCATAGACTCAGAGGACTGGAAAGAATCTTGGAGGTCTTCTAATCCAACTTCTGCCCAAGGCAGGAGACTTTATACTATCCTAGACAAGTAATTGTCCAATCTTTTCTTAAACACCTCCAGCAGTAGAGCACCAACTACTCTGGAATTCAAGCTGTCACATTGTTTAATTGTTTTCATTGTCAGGAAATTTCTCCTTAGTTACAGGTTTAATCTCCCTGTGTTGAGTTTCTACTCATTGCTTCTTGTCCTGCCTTCAGGTGCTATGGAGAAGTCGTCTCCCTCTTCTCTGTAACAGCCCTTCAAATATTGGACATTTGCTATCATGTCACCCCAAGCCTTCTCTTTCTTAAGTTAAACATATCTAGTTTTCTTAGCCATTCATTGTATGATTTAACCTCTAGAACCCTTGTCATATTTTTCCTCTTCTGTGCACTCTTTTTAGGGCTTCAAAAGCATATTTTTGTACCATATTGATCAGAACTGGATGCAATATTTCAACTGTGGCCTCCTTTGTGTAGTATAGAGTGGTTCTATCACTTCCCATAATGTTGATGCTTTCCCTCTGTTGATGCAGCCTAGAACTACAGTGGCAGCTGCAACACACTATTGACTTATACATAAGTGGTAGTCCAGCAAGACACCTAGATCCCCCTTACAGGCAGCATTGTTGAGGCAAGTACTGTCCCTTCTTTACCTGTACATTTGGTTTTATTTATGAAGATGCTGAAAATTATAGGCCCCAAAACAGAACCTTGAGGTATCCCACTGCATGCTTCTCCCCATGTACATGTAATTCCATTGAGGGATACATGCTGAATGTGGTTGATGAGCCAATTGCAAAGACATTTGGTGGCAGTAGTGTCTATTCCATGTTGTTCTATCTTACCAAGACGTACGCTATGATAAAGAGTCCAAGTATACTATATCCACAGCATTTCCCTTATCCACTAATTTAGTCACTATCAAAGAAGGCAGTAAAATCTGTTGAGTATGTTTTTAACAAGCCTATACCATTTTCTACTGATCATCTTGTTGATTTCTAGGTGCTCACAAATATGCTTCTTGATTATCTTTTCCAGGATTTTCCCAGTTATCCATGGTCTATAGTTTTCTGGATCCACTTTTTTCCCCTTTTTGTAGATTGGAACCATATCAGTGCTTCTCCAGTCTTCTGGTAGTTCCCCCATGTTCCAGGAGCTATGAAAGAGTTCATTCAGTGGTTATACTGCCAGCTCCTTCAGTACCCTAGGAGATAAACCATCTGGTCCCAGAAACTGAACTTTTCCATATTAACTGTGAACAGAATGTCTGGGTATCAATTTGGTTTGTCTTCTTATCTGAGTTCTTTATTAATATTTAAGAATTACTTTCCAGATACTAGGGACAGGATATTAACTATGCTTTTAATTCTTTCCATTTCTTTATTTAAAAAAAACCCAAATCTATTTTTAAGAAATTGTGCCAGTTGGAGTCTGACTAGATAGTCAGATGGAGGTTGTGGTACAAAGGAAAGATTTAAATCCATTTTTTCCCAACCCTGAACATTATCCAATATGTTAAACTTTTTAATTTTTACAAGAGTATTTGCAGGAAAAAGAAGTATAATCAATATCAAAGGAATGTGTTTCTCTTCTTCTTTTTAAAAATGCAGCTTTTATTCATTGTCCCTACCAAAAAAAGTATATTTATATTAAAATTATAACATTCCCAATCTTAGAACACTGTAAATGATGGCCTCTCACGAGCAGTAATCTTGATGGATGAAAATGGATGAAAATCCTAAAGGGAAAAACAACCCAAGAAGCATGGGAAACCCTGAAAAACATGATCACAAAAGCCCATATCAGCACAATACCATTGAGAAAGAAAAACAAGAAATCCAGGAAGAAACCAGCATGGCTACACAAAGATCTCACTAACAAACTAAAAGACAAAAAGGACAAATACAAAAAATGTAAAGAGGGGCACATCACCAAGGCCGATTATCAGCAGACAGCCAGAACATGCAAAGAAGAAGTCAGGAAAGCAAAGGCTCAGAATGAACACGGGTTTGTTAAAGACAGATCATGCCAGACCAATCTGATCTTATTCTTCAATGAAGTGACTAAACTAGTAGACCAGCAAAACACAATGGATATAGTATACGTAAATTTCAGTAAGGCATTTGACAAAGTAGACCACAACATACTCCTTGGTAAGCTAGAAAAAGAGGAATAGACAACATCACTACCAGATGGATCTGTAGTTGGCTGACAAACTATACTCAATGAGTAGTCCTCAATGGCACTACATCCACATGGAGAAGTAAGCAGTGGGGAACCACAATGTTCTGTCTTAGGCCCAGTACTCTTCAATATCTTCATAAATGACTTAGATGAGGGAATTTAAAGGGAACTCGTCAAATTTGCAGAT
Source organism: Vipera ursinii (assembly GCF_947247035.1). NCBI lineage: Eukaryota > Metazoa > Chordata > Lepidosauria > Squamata > Viperidae > Vipera > Vipera ursinii. The sequence goes on along the minus strand of NC_139521.1, from coordinate 37,606,188 downwards.
GACACCAAATTGTCAGGAGTAGCCAACACCCCAGAAGACAAACTCAGGATCCAAAAAGATCTTGACAAACTTGAACAATGGGCTCTATCCAACAAAATGAGCTTTAATTTGGAGAAAAGCAAAGTTAAATATATTTTGCAAAAAGGTAGTCACTTCAAAAAAATAAAGGAAAAAGTGATAGTCAAGATAAGGATGATATAGTCAGGTATCCTAGGTGACTAGCTAATTAAATATAACAATTTCTTTATTCTGGGCATTTGCTATTGTTTAATTATTTTATTCAGAGATTCTGCAGCTGTTTAATTTTTAACTAGAACAAGAGTTAACAAAGACAGAAGTAATGTTCAAAAGAGTCCTAGATTTTTAGTTACAAATGAAAACTTAAAATCTGGAAATCATGAAAGATATATTCAATATTCAATAAGGAACAAATGAATACAATATATGTAGCAAATAATTTGTAATGAAAATAGTTAAAAAGATATAAGATACCAGACTGGTCTAATTATAAGCAGTTGAATTAAATAAAATGAATGATAGAATATAACTCCATCTGTCAACTAAAAGCTGAAGATATTTTTAACTAACCAATAATGACTATCATGTTTTGGGAGCTAATGGTCTTGGGTTTTTCCAATAAGGATAGATTAATACATTGATCAGTTAAATTGATCAATTCTTGTTTTCAGGACTGTTTGTAGAATTTCTCATTTTTTCCATTAAAAAAGATGATGATAGTAATTTCTTACTACCGATGGTCCAGTTGGTCCACCTACTCTATGCTCTTCTCATATGACAAACACAATGTAAGTCTGATTGTTGTTACAATTTGTGTTCACAAGTACAATATACAGTGTTTGCTGGGATTTGGTGTAATGATATAATGATCAGAAAAGATTGCATCTGTATAACCAAAATACAAAATTGTTTACTCCTAAACTGGGATATTAACCAGCCCAATAGTTCAATTGCAATTCCAAATTCTGAAGCATGAAAAATAAAACTGAACTTGACAACTCTGGAACATACTTTCATTTCCAAAAAGTAGTCACTCATCTCTTGAAGAGTGAAAATCCCTTTCATTTTATTTTTAATTTCTTTTTTTGATTGGAAACTGGATAGGATAGGAACAGTTCTCCATTTCCAGTGTAAGTTGCCTTCAATACAGTAAAGAAGCCATCAAGCTGAATTCAACTCCTAGTGACAAAACTTTATTTTGTCACCATAGTTTGCCATTTCCTTATTCTGAATTGTTTTCTCAACTTTTTCAGGCTAACTTACTATCTTATGATTTCCAGGTTGTTACTTATCCAAATACTAACTAGCTCTGACTCTGTTTACTATTTACTGAAATTAGGGAAGAACATCTATATGCTGCTAATTTCTCTGGGTGGGATAGCATAAGTAGATGGACCCAAACTTTACCCCATGAATTAATGGACTCTAGGGTCCAGTTTGAGAGGTTCAGGTCTGTAGCACAGGAACCCTATATGGGAACAGATGGAATGTTGAGAAAAGGATTTGATTGTTTCAATGGCAAGCTTTTGCACTGGTTGCTTGTTACCTTTAAAGAATAATAGAATAATTCCATTATTTTTGAATTGCATTCTCCTTCATATACAAAAAGAGACAAAAATAAGTATAATTATGTATTGATCTGACCTTTTTTTCTGCAAATAATCATTTGTTAGTCAGAATGTGCTTCAGAGTTGTACATATAATTTTTATATCTCTGAAATGTGTTGACAAACGTGTTGATTCAGTGCTTATATTTCTGGTTCTGCAATGTAGAGGGTATAATCATTACTCATCTATCAGTATTCAGTCTCATCTGCATAGCACTTTTATGTGATAGTTAAGAATGAGAATTTCCCCAGAACCATTGTATTAATCATCTCTGTGGGACAGAACATTCTAGTATGAAGTTAAAATTACTTGATCTACTTTTACATCACATAAAAAATAAACATACTTATGACAAATTCACATTTTATAACAAAAGCATAATAATAACATGATCTTCAAATATATAATCAATTACATATATGTTTTAACATTTGTGTTACAAAGAACTGAATGGTGGAACCAAGTTGAGTTTCTTTTTGTCAACTTCCTATCTTAGGGTCTAGAAAACAAGCAAGGGAAGGCTTAGTTACTACATGAATGGAATACTTCTGGAGAATTTCAGGTTGTAGACTAAAATGGAAAATGGAAAAAAAAATCCTGTAAGAGGGCCACATCAAACCATTTCTGCAATACTGCCAAGAAAACTGCACTGATGTTCATTTTTATATATAAAACAATTCTGTAAATCTGTGGAGTTGGATATCAAATTGGGCCAAACTATTTTTGGAGAAGCCCGACAAACATCAGATATGTAGGCTGGATGGGACCCATCTGTTCATCAGCTTTATAACTGTGTCTACCGCCACCACCCAAAAAATCCCCAAAACAGGACCAAATTTGGTGTGTGTGTGTGTGTGTGTGTGTGTGTGTGTAAAAAAACTTGCAAAAGAAAGATCATGGTTGAAAATGAATTTCATCCATTTGGGAGATGTAATAGAGAAAAAGGCCTGAAACATTCTCCAATTCACCTTTATAGCAGAATGATCCAGAACATTGATGATTTCTGCATTCTAAACCAAAACCTCCCTTCAAGTCATGTGACCCATGTGCAGAAACACACAGGCAAACCTATAGCCCCTGCTATTAAAAAAGCTGTAAAGAATTCGAGAAGCTCTGCTTTGCTTGATGTGCTTTATCAGAATAGCCTAGTTCAAGAAAAGGCCTAATTCAAAAGTCTGATTTTTATTACCACTTTAATAACATGAATACTTTGCACTTGCATAACATTTCAGTTTGCCATTTACATATTTTATTTTGTTATCTATTTATTCAATGTGTACTGTATGCAGCCCATCTCTCATATAAGGCCATCCTCTAATGCTTTCTTGGAAGTAAATCTGCAATAATTTTGTGGGACTTTTGAGTTGTTGTTGTTGTTAGCTGTGAAGTCATCACACATAAAAAATATTGTGTTTCAAGAATCATAGAGAGAAACCTTATTATCCAATTCTCATCTTATTTATGTAAAAATTAAATCCACTCAGAACTAAGTGGATGAATGGGGCTAAGATTAAGAGAAAGGGGGTTCAGAGAATGTCGATTGGTGGCCCCCAGGGGGAGGTCCTTCTCTGTGGGCACCCCGGAGCTATGGAATCGGTTGCCGGTTGAGCTCCGGATGGCGCCCGACCTTCGTTCCTTCCGTCGCGATCTGAAGACATTTTTATTTGAACAAGCTGGCCTGGCATGAAGGGGGATGGGTTGGGTTTTTATCTCATTTTTAATATTTGTATTTATCGTTTTTAGCTGGGCATATGTTTAATTTTCTTTTAACTTTTGTATTTTTATATTTTTTATATATCTGCCCTGTTCACCGCCCTGAGTCCTTCGGGAGAAGGGCGGTATATAAATAAAATTATTATTATTATTATTATTATTATTATTATTATTATTATTATTATTATTATTATTATTATTATTATTATTATTATTATTATTATTATTCTGTAAGCTACCTGGTGATGTCAATGGCTAAATGAAAACAGAAATAGGGTCATGGTTCAGTCCTTCAACTAGGTTGCCTCATTGATCCTCAAAGCATTTCACCCTTCAGTGAAACATAATCAAGGCAAGCCATTTTCATTAGGCTCTTCTCAGAAAGACCAATGGTTTGGTTCTCCAAATGAACTCTCCACTTATTGTCATTAAGAGCTTTGCTGAGACATTTTTTCTCTTGGCATTGAGCAAGTGGAACTAAAGTCACTGTCATAGTTCCTTGAGTTAGCTGATTTGTCTGAAGATAAAGTGCACTTACCGTATTTTGAAACCCCTGGGAGTCGAAAGAAATGCACCTCTAACTACTCTGTCTGTCTGTCTCTTTCTTTCTCTCTCTCTCTCTCTATTCTCACTCTTAAAAACTAGCAAGAAACTGTTGTGTATTAATGTGAATTCATAAGGGCAGTTACTGTTGTATTCATTCAAATCCTGTCTATCTATTACTTTGCAAGCTTGTGTTTGAGCGGGAACATTTGCTTTAATTTCATTGGCTGCCGCCTATGAGATCTTCCAAATATATTGGATTACAACACCCAACAACTTCAGCTTGTATTGGAATAGAACAGAGGTGGGCTTTTGCTTACGTCAAGGGTCTCCTAACTTGGCAACTTTAAGATTTGTAGACTTCAACTCTCAGAATTTCTCAGCCACCCATTTTTGAAGTCAACAAGTCTTAAAGTTGCCAAACAACTTGTTTACCCCTAATGCCTTGTTTAGGAAAGAGTCACTGAGGAAAACAGATGGGAGATAATGAATCTCAATGCTTTAGTCATTACAATGTATGGAAAGTAATTTTTCTAATCTGCATTATGACTTTGGGCATATTTGAGAATATCACCCTCCACCTTGTATAATTAGGTAATCTTAGATTCTGAAGAGACTTTATTTGCTCCATAGCTATGTTTGCAAGTCTTTATCCTTATATTGCTCAAGATGATGGCAGCTGGTCTCATTTGGAAAACAGGGTCAGTTTTCTATTGTATTTGGATGGAAGAAATCCCTGGAGAATTTGAGCTCAACAGACTATTTTGGGAAGCTGAAAAAACACCCTTTTCTTCTCCATTTAAGCTAACTTCATAACACTGCTAAAATCACTACATCACTACTATGCTCAGCAGAAGTTGAGCCCAAATCGTGGGAATCTTTCCTTTTCATTCTCATCCAGCTGAGTAAAGTTCTGGATGCTTGACCCTGAGTTCTGATATATTGCTCCCCAGGCACATTAATTTGTACTTAAACATGAATCACAGAAGCTTTGCACCATGTCACACTCTTCCTAAACCTTTCAATATTGTTTTTGAACTTAAGACAACCTTTAAACAAGTGACTGATGATGTTGATCACTCCAGGATTTGCACTCCGTTTACAAGCTATTTACCCTTAGTCTGGTAACCTCTTTAAAAATGAAGAGAAATGCCACTGAAATGCTGCTGTACCTTACGCAGTTTTTTAACTGCTTCTTCATCTTGAATTATAATAGAAGACACAATGGAATAGGTTACTTGCTAATTAATCTCTGCCTTTAATAGGCCCATTTAATAACTTCTTGAATGGAACTGCAAAATTCACAGGAAAGTGAAAATGCTAAGTGCTGATCTATAAATGGATGGGGATGATAATATTAAGGGAATGATTGGAATTAAGCTATCAACCTTCTCTATTTCCCTATTACAATTAAAAGTCTGATTAAAGCTTCAGCATATCAGGCCCCTTTGTAGCAAAATTATAAAAGAGACAGATATTTGCAGCCATAGACTGCAAAGAAATGATTCAGTCCCTAGCATTTCTAGGGGAGGGTGAAAATGGTTTCTATCAGAATTGTAGACTGTGCATATACTGTATGTAAAAAAAAAACCAACCAATCTGGTATCCTCTAGGTTTTTTTTTAAACCACAATTGTGCAACTCCTTTGGGTTGGCTAAAGTGGATAGGATCTCATCTCAAACACATCAGGAAGGCACCAGGTTGCTAATTACATTAGCTGGTGATTCAATGTGGAATAAGGTAGCAGCCAAGGTAGAAGGGCTGATGAAACTGGCTTTCATCTCCAAGACAAAGGCAGATGGTTTTGCAACTTGTCCATATCTAAATAATGGACAAGATATCTAAATAAATTTATATCTCCTTTTTCTTTATTTGGTTTCAGAGGGTATTACTCTGCTTTTGATAAGCAAGTCCTGTTGAGGCTGGGTGCCAGTGTGGTGGTACCAGCTCCCCCCATCTCTTTTTTAAAAATACACTTATTGTAAAGGCATCAGAGGTATTGCTTTATTATATCAAGGTTTGTGAAACAAAACACAAGTGGTTAATAGGTGCATTAGGGCAGTTTTTATTCCAATGTTGCTCCTTGATCATTAATCTTAACAGCATCCTTGTGGTGTTACCAGAATTGTAAGTATATTCATCAGGAATACTAGATATCAGGGGGATATCAGGAAATATGGAAATATAGACATGTAGCTAATTTATTGGGAGCCACCTTCTGTAGAGCATAGATATCTGAGTTAAATTAGAGAATACATATGGCATTTCTAAGGGACACTGTGTACAGTGTACACTGCTGAGAAAGCTGATTGATCTGCTGTCATTTTGTTTCTCTCTCCATTGTGGCTTTTTTCCTATCAAAAGATTACAGCAATAGCAATAATCAGAAGACTTTGAAGCTCATGTAATATAGGATACAGGCAGAAAACAATGGGCTTCATAAAACACAGAAGTGGCAAATATTACTGAGAAGGGGGAAAAACTCATCACAGGAGAGTCTATTAACCCATTAAGGATGTCTTTCATTTATTTCTTTTACTTGGGTTGCCAACATAATGTTCTGCTTAAAAATTTTGGTTAGCAGTTTTCTAGTTCAGTCTGATTTATTTCTTTAATTTCTTTGACTCATCTCACAAACATTGTCTCATAGAATACCCATCAGTGGTTTGACTATTTCAAAAGTCGGTTAGACACACTATGTATGGTCCCATTGCTCTTATAGTGGAGAATATGCACAGCTGAGGTTGAATCCTTGGTATTGTCTAAGTGAGTTTTTCCTCTTGCAAATATTTCACTAACTGGTTAGGTAGTATCATCAATGCAATCATGGTCCCTATATAAAGAAAAGCAAACTCAGAAAACACCGAGAGCCAAACTTTATGGCTATATTGACATATTAGCTTGTCACAATTCTCTAAAACTAGAGTTGATAGAACAAAACAAAGTTTGAGCTTCTATTTCATATTCTTGCATTGTATTCCTATGAACTAATAGAGGCTTCTATGAAGTATAAAACAAAGAAATGTTAAAGAAATTGCCTAGTCCTATCTTCATAGTCCTTCTTCAAATTGCATTAGTAGAGATGTCATCAGTAAGCCAAAAAAAAAGGTATAGGTATAAATCATAATTTGCTATCCTAAATTATGGTTTACTCACATTCACACATAAACTCATTTGTATTTTGTGTTATTATCAATTTAATATTTTTTTTTAAAAAAAAGTCAATGAAACATGATTTCATTGATGAGTCATGGTGGCACAGTGTTTAGAATGCAGTATTGCAGGTTATTTCTGCTGACTGCTGGCTGGCTGCAGTTTGGCAGTTTAATTCTCACCAGCCCAAGGTTGACTCAGCCTCCCATCCTTCCGAAGTTGGTAAAATGAGGACCCAGATTGCTGGGGCCAATAGGCTGACTCTGTAAACCACTTAGAGCGGATTGTAAAGCACTGTGAAGTGGTATATAAGTCTAAGTGCTATTGCTATTTAGCATATTAGACCAACCCAGCCTTTTAAAGCAGATTTGCTAATAACCACCATAAATGCAATTAGTTTGTTGAATGAAACACAAGACCTTAAAACAGATATTTAAGTTAAAATTCCAGTTCAGCTGCTCCTATTGCAACTACACTCAGCAGGATATTCATGAAGTGTCAAAAAAATCAGGTGGCAACTGCATTAAGAAAGGGCAGGATGTTGTCACAATCTTGAATTTTTGATCTTTGCCTCCTGGAGGCACTCTTGCTTATCACTGACCTTGGCTTGTCAGTGTGGAAAAATAAAAATATATTATAATAAGCTAGCAGGAATATCTTTGGGCAATGTTCTTTAGTCCATAATGTTATGTTTCTTATGTCTGGTCACATTACAATATAATATGGAACTCTTTCAAATCAGGCTAATGCAGTGGTGGGATTCAGCTGGTTCGTACCACTTGGCAGAAACGGTAGTTAATTTTTTGTTGCCCAGGCCCAGAATGGACTTCTGGAAGTGGCATCCACACAGAGATTTTTTTACATATATTTTAGAATATATGTTGGCCTGAATCATGCAAAACGTGTGCTTTTTTTTATTAAATGGCAATTTAGTTTACTAGGTGACATCTGAAATCACTAGTGCATAGTTTTGCCCTCTAGCAGCTATTAATAATACAACATTCTGGTTTCTAGCATTTTTAATTGAAAATGGTAGCTGATTAAATTCTTAACTAAAAATGCAGAGAGACATTGAACAAACAACAATGAAGGGGATTATGAAAAAATGGAAATGATACTGTTAATAACAATCTTTCCAGCCTATAATATCCATGTGTTCTAAATTACATATATCATGCAACTAAAAATTCTGACTTAACTGGTATATATCCCATAAGAATAGTAAGATAACATTTGAATACTAAGATAGATAGATGATAGATAGATAGATAGATAGATAGATAGATAAATAGATAGATAGAGATAGATAGATAGATAGATAGATAGATAGATAGATAGATAGATAGATAGATAGACAGATAGATAGATAATTGCATTATATTGTATTATATACCATCTTTCAAGCATAGGATCTATCTCCATAGTATCCAAATTATACAAATTATGTGATTTGTGTTATTTTCATGATCACATGATGAACATGACACCATTGTGGCTTGTACTGGATACTTATCAGTAATCAGGATGGCTCACAAGAGTTTAAAAGTGCAACATTAGCAACACAGTCTGTAATTGGGGATGAGGATCTCTGGGTTCATGGTATCTCCTGGAGCAGAAGGTAAAGCCCATGGCTAAAGAAACCTTTGCTCAGCTTTGTCTGGTGTACCTAGTTGGGACTATTTTAGGGCAGAGGACCTTTGCAACCCCATAGCCTCACCACCTCCAAACTGGATTTTAAGGTGTGCTTTACAGCTTTCAGAAAAAGCACATGTTAACAAGAACATATGTGCAAGAGCAATTTAAAAAGCGAATATATTGCCAAAAAAACACTGTTCCAGTGTTTTAGAGCTATTCCCCACAATTCCCCATGTGTATGGCAACTGTTATAGCTTTTAGGAAAACAGTAAAAGTATTTTTTTAAAAAAACTATTCCCTTTTGTTATATTGCTCTTTTATTATTTTACTGCAAGTAATCAACACTGAAACTCAACAACCTAGCAGATCAGTATCATTATCATAATTAATAAGCACTAAATAATGAAAATTTCTGCACGTTGAATATGTTCTTTCCTAAGAATTAAAATCTAAGAGAATGGAAAAGCATCCTTGCATTCTTTTACTTTTCTCAGCATGCCAAGATATTTTGTAAAATCACTGACACGTTCCACATAAGACTTTAACCAAATTTACTAAGAATTATTAAAAACTAAAATGCATATACAGTAAGAAATAAATTCCAGGGAACAGAATGGCTTACTTTTAAGCAAACCTCTACAGCATGTAAATAGATTTTCGAAGTGTAAGCTGAAACAAGTAATAACAGAAAAATAATAAAGAAGAAGTTAAATATTATTTTAACTGCAGCTGAATTAAGGAAAAGACGTTATATAAAGAATTATAAAATAAAGCTAAAACCAACTTCTTTGTGCTTTTATTTAAGGTTATCTTCTACCAAGATGAATGAGCACTTAGGTATATGTGTCTGCTTTGACTATGAAGATCCTTTAAAAACAAATTGTTTCAAAAAATCCAATTCAATATTTCTCAAGGCCACTGAAGTATCTTTGAATATACCTATTTCTCACACTATACAATTTCATATACTGTCAACCTATCTCTTGCAAGATCCTTCTTTAGATCACAGCTCTTGGTTTTCTGATAGGCTTCAACTTTTCACACTATATCCTACAGGTACCGTATTTTCCGGCGTATAAGACGACCCCTGACTTTTGAGAAGATTTTCAAGATTTTTCGTCTTATACGCCGGAAAATACTTACATGCCAGTTGCCAAGTATCCGACACAAGCCCGATTCAGATTCAGCCCCGTCTGATGCAAATGGTGCAAAGCCACGCGCTCTTCCAGGCCAGACTCTGCAAACAGCATGCCAGAAGCCGCAACCACCGTGGGAACTTTGAGTCCCCGCCTTTCGGCAGCCTGCACAGCCAAGCGTGATTTGGCTTTGAGATAGCATTTGCAGATGGAGCAGCCCCCACGTCTGGAGCCAAGCCCCACCCAGGAGATGGTTGGCCAGGTGGGCCTGGAAGATGCGCTAGAGAGCCGGGCTTGGGGCGGCCATGTCGAGGCCGGCTGGCGAGGCCCGCTGCATGGTCTGTGGGCAAGAGGGGTGCCAAGTACTGCTGTTCCGCACTCCGTGACCAGGCAAGTGATTCTTCCGGTTGGTGCGGGTCAGGCGGTGCCTTGGCAGGAGCAAAGGTGCTCCCTTCCTACTGTCGAGCAGCGTGCCTCTGGGGACTGCCTGCCCCTTACTCTGTTCCTATAGTTTGCTTGCTTACTTTATTTATTTATGGTATTAAATGTATAGGCTGCTCAATTCCATTACAACTTTGGCAGGTGCAATTAAAAAAAGAGTTCAAAACAATGCAATACAAACAACACAAATTCTAATAATCCAAGCATTTTACAAACGGTCATCCCTACTAGACCAAGTCTTAAGGGCTTATTAAATAAAATCAGGGTAGAAAATGAGTGAATAGCAGGGAGGATATCATTTCAGCAGACAGGAACTACACAGTTCCTTCTTGGGTCCCATCAATCTTTAATTAATTAATTAAAAGGACCAAAACATGCTGATTTTATTGGATTGTATTGGAACAAGTAGGAACTAGGAACAAATATGCTTGCTCAGATAATCAGCTTCAGTGATATGAAGGGCTTCATTATTTTGTCACTTGAATAAAAATGTCTACTTCCAATAATAACCCAACAAAATATTTATGAATCAACCTTGGTAATTTTTCCCATAAAGATACAAATCAAGTTGCAAATAATTTCTTCAGTTTAATTCATAGACGCTAATTAAGATAAGTTTGTATCCAAAAGATTGTGCCCACCTTTGTTTTGTAACATTCAATCCTTTCCAGTTTTCCAGTACTGTATCTTGGTTTATATTCTACTGCATTTGTTCTCTGTGTCGGAGAAACAAAATTAACTTCCACAGAATCTATTTTGCTAACTGTAGACAAGTGTGTTTTTTTTTCAGTTACAAGATCATATTTTATAATGAATGAACCTGTTAAAAATTCTACAAAATATTCCCAGGGTGAATTTCCCTTATGCTGCAATAAGAGCGAGTAAACTAGCTTCATGCTTAATGCATTTGAATACTTCACATTTTGCCAGTATTAGCAAAAAAGCGTCATTTTTCTGGTTATGCATTCTACAGTTCAAGAACTGTTGCAAATAGTTTACACCAGGGTCTGTTCCCAGTTTAATAATGATATTGCCAAACAGGGGAAATATATTAACTATTGAAATTTGCAATGAGTGAACTGTAATTCATGTTAAAATAACTATCACTTTTGAAATATATCTTAGGAATGTTTTTTTCTCCATTTCACTTGTAGCACTTGGGCAAAGGAAAGAGGATGATTTAACACATCCATCTTCCAATGACTAATAGGCAATATATATTCGCCATTCATTTGTGCTAAGGTAGATATCTCTTGCTTTTTGTATACAGTAACCATATATTTGCACTCTGATCTGGTCTTTTTCCACACACAAGGAATAATTAGCTCACTGAAGGGAATGGAATAAGAAAAAAAAAAGATGGAGAGAGCAGAAATATAGCTCTTATTGCATTGAAAGTATGTATGTGCATACAGGTAGTCCTTACAACAATTCATTTAGTGACCATTCAAAGTTACAACGATGCTGTAAAAGGTGACTTATGACCATTTTTCACACTTACCCCATTGCAGCATCCCCATGATCATATGATCAAAATTCAGATGCCTGGTAACTGGTTCACATTTATGATGGTTTTGCAGTCTTCTGACAAGCAAAGTCAAAGGGGAAGGCAGATTCTCTTAACAACTGTTGTTACTAATTTAACAACTGCAGTCATTCACTTAACTGTGGCAAGAAAGGTGGTACAATGGGGCAAAACTCACTTCACAAATGTTTCACTTTGCAACATAAATTTTGGGTTCAACTGAAGTTGTAACTCAAGGACTTTCCATTTGTATATGGAGCAAATGGAAAGTAAAAGCCCAATTAGACCTAGTGGTGGTAGAAGAAGGTGGGCCTGTGACTCCTAAACCAGGAGAGTGGCTCCAGCAAATCCCAGGAAGAACATCAGAGCCTCTGTCCAAAAAAGTGCAGTGCTGGGAACAGCCAAGATCCTATGCAAAACCCTCAAACTCCCAGACTTCTAATACAGAACCAGAGATGGAGGAAGACACTGACCACCCCTAGGGAAAAGGGATTTTTTTGTGTGTGTGCAGGTAGGAGAGTAGGCAAAATGAAAATGACATCCTGGTCATTTTTGGCAGATAGAAAATTATAATTTTGATGAGTAAGCCAAGGCTTTTGTATGGGCATCTCTAATATGACACTGGGGATAACAATATAGTTGGTACTGCAGCATTTGGTTGCTCAGGGATTCATAGAATGGAATTTAGTCCTTAAAGAATAGTTGATATCTTATAAGGCTTATGAAATTTGGTGCATTTAAAAGAATCATTCCATGGCACCCATGATTTAAAATCCCCAATCAATACAATTCCTTCATTTTATCCCAATAAAAATAACCCAGGAGTTAGGCTAAAAACACAACTCTCAAAATCACTGAGTGAACCTGAATCTCTGTCCAAGTTACCATCTTACAACCATATCATATTAGATGCCTATATTATATATGTCTCAGTATGCATTGTGTTTATTTTCCTGGCTGATTTAAATATCAGAGGAGTTCACCAATGTTGTTCCTTACCATAATTTTTTTAAAAAAGTAAAAATTGTGAATCAAGCTAATATCATTGTTTAGAAGAAGCATTGCAGGATCAGTTTTTTCCAGTTTTATTTATTTCTTTAATAAGGCCCACTAATGGCTAAACAGTGATGAATCTTGATGGAAGTGAAACTTCCACTCCATGACATGGAAGCAAATGTGATACCTGATGACACTTTCAAATCAAGCTTCTAAATTTTAGTTACTCAACATGCCAAAGAGGACACCTTTAAAAACAATGCAACATGCAGATATAAAGACAATTACAAGAATAACTGGCTAAAGTCAAGTGTGGCAGTGAAACAATTAAGAGCATGGCAATTAGAAGGGGGAAAAACCTCCTTCCTTTGGTATTCTAACCCATGTTTATTTTGCTTGCTGGTGAAGCCAGCATAGATGAATTGGGAAAGACTTTTAAAGATGAATCCTGTGATCCCAGCTTTCATCTGAAGGTGGCTTTTGGTGCTTGGGGTCCTCTGTTGTGTAGACATTTCACATGAGATGCTTTCAAAGAAAGGATTACTAGCTTCTGCAAGGAAATCACAATTCAACTTTAATTGTGATGGTGCAGTTTGTCTTCTGACAGTTCCAATAGCAGAAGCACCTAGAAGATCATCAGAGGAACACAAAAGCAACACAATAGTTTTCTTCCACTTTATAAAAGGATTATGCTGCTTCACAAAACAACTTTGAATTGGTGCTTCTCTGAGAATCTTCAAATCAAAAGAGTCCTTTGAAGCTTGGCACAGTGATGATTTATAAGAAAACATAAGTGGGATAGCAACATTCAATGTTAAGGTCACTGGATGTTTGTTGTTGCTATAATGCTCTGTTCATCATCATGTAGACCTTGATTTAAGCAGTAACTCTTCTACAGCATCCCCACCAAGAGTTTGTGTGTAAGCCTCACTAGAAAGAGAGTTTGTGGACAGAAAGGTTTCTAAAGAGAAGTTCCCTAACAGAGTTCTTCCTGAAGAAAAATAACATTGATTCTGTTAATCCTGAGAATGATTTTATTTGAAATATGTTGAGATTTCTAGGTATAAGAATGTTTTTATAAGAATACGTATTCCAGCTAAGCATGGCCCAAGGCATTTATCTATTTCCATTTTCTTGCATTGCTCTTACCAATCTCTTTTATTTGATCTTTCATGGCTAATTTTTCATTCATTTAAAACAGAGAAAAATATTACAAGCTATACCTAAGTTAAATAATACAAGATAGGGAAGAATGGAAAAAAATGCTTGAGTGGTTTTTTCCCCTTTTTCCCTCTTCCTTTTCCACTGTGCTATCTCTTACCAATTCTGGGTGAGACATTTTCTTCTGATTTGACTTTCTTGATCAGTTTATAAATTACTATAAACAATTGTCATGTTCACATTTTTTTTACTTTTGTTCCCCCTAACAATATAAAATACATTCTCATCTACAAATGGATTAATTATTTCAAACATTCTTACTTGGTTTTTCAATCTAAATCCCTGTAGCATAGTTTATAAATTTCCAAAGTGACAGAGAGTCTCACTTCAGGTCTTTTGAGGTCATTTGATGTCTAAGTGGCATAACACAAAAGGAAAAGAAACAGGAAAGGAAAAAGAAAAAAGAGAAACAACCAAAGCTCCAGCCTTTAAAGTTATGGCTCTTACCTAACAAGAAGCATAAATACAATACTACAAATACAGGAAAAAAGACTGGAAGTCCAGAAACAACATGTCAACTCTGCAACGAACCTGGCTGAAACTATCTTGCTCATTTTTGGTTGCCACAAGAATGGGGGAGGAGGAGTTATGAAGTTTTATGCTAGTCTAAACAATTCTCTGTCCCATGGGAACCAAGGTCACTCTGTTTGTTAGACTGGGGGCTGAGCCTTATGTTAGAAAGCCCGCCAAACTATTCTATTGGGAAACATAGGTGACTGCATGGTACTGGTGTGAGAAATTTAACTTTGTAATAATGTAACTTTTTGGAGAGAATTTTAGTCTTGGTTTCACTTTTGATCAAGATGATACTTTCTAACCAATAAACATGTTCTTGGTTACAAAGTATCGTTTTGATCAAAAGTGAAACCAAGAATAAAATTCCCTCCAAAAAGTTACATTATTACAAAGTTAAACTTCCCACCTTAGAGGAAAACTCAAACCTCAGAGTTCTGTTTTAGTTGGTCTCATCTATTGGAACCATGACACAACAATCATTTAAAACAAGAACACCATACAAGGCATGGATGTCAAACTTGATCACATCACCTGACGTATCGTGATGTATTGTGATGTTTTTTGCCTTTGTGGAGCCAGGATGGGCATGGCCTGCACATGACACATCCAGTCTGAGAGCCACCAGTTTGACACCCCTGATACAAGGGATTTATCACCAGCATTAATCCTCAGACTGATGAGAGTTAAATCTTAAAGGGTCATTTAAATCGGGTCAGGATGAGGCCTGTATAATCTGAGATTAGGGGATAGAGTGGTGCTCCAGAGGTACCTTGACAGGGAAGGATAGATAAAAACTATCAACCTCATTACTGAATGCAAACTTTCAGGAAATAGAAGGCTAAATTAGTATTCATTCCAAGAGCCCTGTCAATGAAATTTTTCCTGAGGTCAAATTAAGTGCCTATTATTGGAGGCATGGAAAGGAAAGCCAAAAGATTTATAAGAAATATGTCAACATTTTTCAAGTACTCAGTGATAGCAGTGGGTGTGAAAAGCACTGGGGCAATAACCACAATTTCCTTGAAGGGAGAATAGAGTTTTGTGGTTGAATACTTATTAAAGCCAGTTAGAAGCACCTGGGGAAAAATCTGCTCAGCCATTGCAGAAACAACACAAGCAGGGTTAAAACCTTTAGGAAGAAATACCACTTTTAAAATTTCCCAGTGTGCAGGAAAAACAGCAAGGTCATGCCATGAGTCAAAACTGAAGGTGTAGTTTACCACTGCCATCCAATAATGGGAGATAATTTTTCCACTTCCGTATAGAGAAAGAAGGAATGGAAATGCATTAAGTTACATTAATGCAAAGCAGAACTCGTTTGATGTTACCTAGGAAGTAGTTCCCAAAGCAATTACAAAAAAAAAAAAACTTAACACAAAACATTTATATGTAACCCATTGCATATTATTTTGCCTTTAAAACTTTTGAAGAATAAGGCAGGAAAAGAAAGAAAAACTACCTATTCCATATTTCCATCTAAGGAGGATGTATCAAATCCATATTCAAAAATAGGAGAAAGTACTATATATCCCCCTGTGCTAAACACAGGTTATAAATCTAACATTTTAATAAACATTTGTTTGTTACATTGGAAAGCAACATATTTTAATTTCACAAGTTTTATTGTATTTCATGTGTATAGGCATGCATGTATGCATGATTTAGTCAAGGTAACGAGGTTCTACTTTAAAATTCTGTCCACATTTCAGACAGGAAGATAATAAGTTGTGTTTCTAATAAACCTCTGTAAAATTGGCTTCTTGTTTGCCATTAGGTGATTGTTTTCATTCTTGACCATAAAAATAATATTGTTTATCCTGTTACATGTTTTTCCACAAGGAAATCACAGAATGATTCTAGAACTAGCTGACATAGATGCTCATCTTGTATCTTGAAACTTACAGAAAATGGGTATATTCACTAGAGATTATTGATGACCTGAAAATATATAAAGAGACAAAGGTGCTGTTATTTTTTCATCTTTTATAACAGATGCCTGCATAATGGAGCCCTATTAATAGGGAAGAAGATTTGCATAAGACTACAATTCATTGGAAGTTTCTATCAGTGAACACAGGCAACAGGTGACAAGTTCTAAGTGTTTCAAATGTGAGATGTATTTAAATGTTGTTTAAATTGTTCCCTGATAGGCTATCGGGTGAGACTACTAATTTCTTTGTCTCACCATCATGTTTTTTTTTCTTTTTTGCAGTAAATTAAAGTAGTCAGACTGACATTGGCAAAAAGCCAATGATTTATTTGCCAATTTGAGTTTTGTCAAATTGGGTCAGGGGCATTTCTGCTCTTTTTGCAGGTCCATTCAAACCCCAGGAAAAGAAGGCAGAAGCACTGGGGATGCTGTTGAAGCAGCAGGGGAAGCATTTGATCACTTTGCTTTTTCTGAAACAATAAAAAGCCCTGGCACAAGAAATTTGGTGGTATGATGTTTGCTACCAAAGAAAAATATTGCTACTTCACAGGATGCAACAAGTAATGATACTTCTGACATTTCTTTTGCGATTCCTCCTGGGCATTTGCACAGGTGTGCATGCAAGACCCCATTCTTCATCTTGTGGATAGCATCTACAGGGCAAAGTCCCTGTATCATGTGCCTTAGAGTTCCCCTTCAGTGGACAGAAAATATTTTTCTTCCTGGCTTCATTAGGAACATTTTAAGGGAAAAAAAGAATTGAGGCCTTTGAACTATGGTGCTGGAGAAGACTCCTGCGAGTCCCTTGGATTGCAAGGCGATCAAACCGGTCAGTCCTAGAGGAGATTAACCCTGACTGCTCTTTAGAAGGCCAGATCCTGAAGTTGAAACTCAAATACTTTGGCCACCTAATGAGAAGGAAGGACTCACTGGAGAAGAGCCTAATGCTGGGAAAGGTTGAGAACAAGAGAAGAAGGGGATGACAGAGAATGAGGTGGCTGGATGGAGTCACTGAAGCAGTAGGCGTGAGCCTAAATGGAGTCCAGAAGATGGTACAGGACAGGAAGGCCTGGAGGAACATTGTCCATGGGGTTGAGATGGCTCAGACATGACTTTGCAACTAACAACAACAACAAAAGGACAAAAAGGGGTCCCTTCCACCTTTTACAAGTAGATTGTTCCAGGCAGCAACATCTTATGAAGCTGGAGAGTGGCTGGAGTTCAAGACTTCCTTATCCAACCCATATGCAGAGAACAAAAAAGCTGGAACAATGCTTTTATATGCTGACACATTAATGAATCACTTATTCATTAGAACATCTTGCAGTGTAAATATCAAAAAGGACTTTCAAGATTCTTCTGGTGTGAAGTATTTTCTTTGATGAAGCAGGTGTCATTAATCTCAAGCGTTGCAGCAAGTGGTAATCGCCTCCTGCCACCCCATGTGCCTGCTGGCTGTGTGGGAGGATGCCTGCTGTCTTGTTTATCTATATGGAAGATAGTCCCATAGATCAGTGGTTTTAAAGTAATATGTTTCTTCCAGCTACTTGTTTACTTTGAGGTGAATCTTCTTATAGTTGCAAATTGCTTCTGGCATTTGCTCTGAATCAAACTGCCTGTCTTTCCTGTCCCCCTTCCTTTCTTATAAACAGCCCTATATCCAGCCCTGTCAGGATCAAACCACTTTATTTCCAGTGATCAAGAAGTGATCCATCCCAGTACTATTTATGCTGTCAGTACATGGAGGCTACTTTCTTCTTCTGATGCAAAAACGTTCCTTTAGCTTTCACTCCAGAGCAGCAGATCTGTTTGTCCTTAGCTCTGGCCATAATCAGCATCATGTAATATTATCTCAATATCCACATTTCAAATATTAAGCCCAATTATGCTTCATAGATGCCATAGAATTGCTTAAATGAGAGAAATGGAGGCTGTACATTGTGGAGTCATAACTGCTGAACATTTTAAAGACTTTTGGAAGTTGGAAGCAGTTTAACAATTTACATTTAAGGTAATTTAGATCTCTAGTAAGAAAAATCATAACCCTAATTCTATGGGGTTTTGACATATTATGCAAAGACTTGCTTTCTAAAGAAGACTGATTTTGGGAAAGAAAGGAAGGAAGGAAGGAAGAAAGGAAGAAAGAAAGAAAGAAAGAAAGAAAGAAAGAAAGAAAGAAAGAAAGAAAGAAAGAAAGAAAGAAAGAAGAAAAGAACAGGATGATCAATAGCAAAGTGAATGGACTCCGTTAATTATACTGTAATGGTAATGAATGCACTGTTGGAATAGCTGAAGAAACAGGTTAGGGATAGATTATCATGGAGAAATTCTACCTATATAGCCAACAATGACTTGATGGCATGTAATCAATCCTTTGTAGAGAGGAGGAAAGGGGGAGGTTGAGGAGTAAAATGGATACATTTCTTCAAGATGTTGATAATTGAAATTAATAACACTCTCACTCCCAAAAAAGAAAAGATTCTGTACACTCCATGGGAATTCTAGATGGTCAAAAAACTATAAAGTGGATATTGGGGCTGCTCTATATGTATGTGGCTGAGAGTGGTCATAATTCTTCTAGAAGCTGTCTGCAAAGTAATACAAGAGTACCTTTTGCTTTGGCAATATTATTGTACCTGTTTAGAGAACTATACATATGTTCAAGGGAAATAAAAAGAAAAATCTAGTCTCATGTTTTAATATTGCTACCATTTTATGGCCAATGAGCAGCTAATATGTGGCTGAGAGTTTAGCAGTATATGAGTTTAATATTATTGTTGGTTGAAGAATCTGCCAGATATTTACACTGGATTTGGCATTTTAATTCACCTATCAGGTCCTTCCCAAGGACATGAGCTATCACTGCCATAGTGTTGTTGTTGTTTTTTTAAAAAAAAAAACAAGATTATGAAACAACTACAAATACCAATTTAATAAACAAATAAATGTAAATAAATAAATATAATAATTATTTAATAGCAAATAAATGTTATAATTATCCATTTTGGTGAATATTAGAGGAAAAAGAAATAACATTGTTGTAGGTGTATTCTATAGGCTACTCAACCTAGTGAAGGAAATAGACCTTTTGCTAATCAGCTAAATACGGTTTGCAGAAAACCTACTACTGTAATAGTAGGTTCACTACCCTGACATCAGCTGGAAATTAAGTCTGCAGCAAGTGGGAGATCAGACAGATTCCTGACCTGACTAGCTGACAACATTGTTACCCAAAAGGTAGAGGAAGGAATTAAAGAGTCAGCTATACTGAATGTAATTCTTATTAAGAGGGATGATATGATTGAAGAGATTGAAGTTGTGGGAACTTTGGAGGAAAGTGATCACATCACACTAGAATTTAACATAATGCAGGTACAGGTAACTGATCATAGGCAAAGTAATGTTTTAGATTTTAAGAATGCTGGCTAAAACAAACTAAGAAAAAAATAGGATTCCCTGGATAGAAATCCTAGAGGGTAAAGGAGTTCAGGATGCTTGGAAAATTCTGAAAAACAAGTTAATAAACAAACAAACAAAAACAATACTACAGAGAAAGAAAAACAAGAGACCCCAGATGAAACCAGTATGGTTGCATAAAGAACTCCCTGAGAAACTGAGGGACAAAAAAGTCAAATATAAGTGTTAAATACTGGATTTGTGGCTTCAATGACAAGACGAGTGAGTTCAGCAAAGATCATTGTTTATTGCTTGCAGGAACTGAACTGAGAAACAGGGCTGCAAATGCAGCAATTTATACCCTGGCCTCTAGGCAATGGCCAATAGGTTTAAAGTAACCTATTGCCACCCTAGAGGCAGCCAATGGCGGTGCAGGAGATGGGTTGTCTGAGGAGCTGGGAGCCGTTAGCCAGCTTCCCTGCTTAAACAACCTACCAGCAATTAACCCACGTGATGTTCCCTTAACAAGACAAAGCCCAATACATTACAATAAAAAAAAAATAGGAAAGCAGGGCAAATAACTACAACAGAATACCAGCAAATCTGCAAGGACTGAGTCAGAAAATATATGCCTCAGAATGAATCAAGACTTTCAACAAATAACAAAAATAACAAAAAAGGGGCTTCTTTCAGCATGTAAGGAATAAGAAGTAAATAAAGGAAATGATTGGTCCACTAATGAGAAAAGATGATAAGGTGATGGGCAGCAGGAGAAAATAGAATTGCTTAATTTCTTTGCATCAGTCTTTATGCAAAAGGAAAACATAGGCCAGTCTATCAAAAGCATCACCATGAGACACAGAGTGGAAGTCAATATAGGCAAGAAATTGGGAAGAGAAGATCCAGCCACTCCAGATAAGTTCGGATCACCAGGACCAGACGGTCTGCATCCCAGGATCTCCTGTGATCTCAGAATCACTAATCAAAATCTTTCAGAGCTCCTGGAGCATGAGGATTTGCCAGAGGATTAGAAAAGAGCTGATGTGGTTCCAATCTTCAAAAAAGGGGGGAAAGGTGGATCTAGGAAGCTACAGACCAATAAGTTATAAATCAATACCTTGTAAAATTCTGGAAAAGATAATCAGATAACAGAACTGTGATCACCAAGAAATGAACAGGGCAATTACTAGAAGCCAGCATGAGTTTGTTAAAAATAGATCATACAGGACAAACCTTATTCCCTTCTTTGATAAAGTGATTAAATTAGAAGATCACAGAAATGCTGTAGATATACTATACATGGACTTCAGTAAGGTATTTGATAAAGTAGACTACAGCCTACTTTTTATAAGATAGAACAATGTGGGTTAGACAATACCACTACCATATGGATTCTCATGTGGCTGACCAACTGCAGTCAGCAAGTAGTCCTCAATGGAATTACATATACATGGATGGAGGAAGGCAATAAAGTACCTCAAGGTTCTGTACTGTACTGAGGCCAGGACTCTTCAACTTCTTCATAAATTATCTAGAGAAAGGAATAGAAGGGAGGGTCATCAGATTTTCAGATAACACCAATCTGGGATAATTGCTAACACTTTGGAAGATAGACTCAGGTTTTAGAAGGACCTTGACAGACTTGATTATTGGGTCCTACCCAACAAGAAGCAGTTCAGTAGTGAAAAAAGTAAGGTCATGCACTTAGGCAAAAAACAAAACAAAATGCACACATACAGAATAGGTGAGAGTTGGTTTAGCAGCAATAACTGTGAGAGGGATCTAGGTGTCCTAGTGGACAACCACTTAGGTATGAGTCAGCAGTGTACTGCAGCTGCCAAAAAAGCCAATGCAGTCCTACACTGCATCAACAGAGGGATAGCATCAAAATACAAGAAGTTATAATACCACTTTACTGCATTAGTGAGACCACACCTGGAATACTACGTCCAGTTTGGTTCACCAAGATATTGAGGCCCCAGAAAGAGTGAAGACAACAGCAACAAAGATAATAAGAGATCTGGTTGCTAAAACATACTGTGACTGGTTCAGGGAACTATGTATGTCTAGCCTAACAAAGATCAGGTATAGGGGTGACATGATAGCTGTTTTCTGGTACTTAGTGGGTCTTATAGAGCAGCTGAGACCAGGCAAGAAGAAATGGGTATGAAGTTCATCAAAGAGAGATCCAGCCTGGTACTAAGAAGAAATTTCCTGACAGTTTGTAGCTGTTGTAGGTGCTCCATCACTAGAGATTTTCAAGAAAAAGTGAAAAACCATTTATTTGGGATGGTGTAAAGTTTCCTGCTTTGGGTAAGGGGTTGGACTAGAAGGCCTCCAAGGTCCCTTCCAGCCCTATGATTCTATTTTATATGTCTTTACTTACTTGTTTCACTCATAAGCTTTAAATATTCCTAAATAGGGTAACATTTTATCTGATATTTGCAAATTCTAATGTGATTGATCTTTCAATGCATTGGTCTAAGGGACCTGACTTTTTGTATAGCCTACCTCCCTCTCTTCCTTTCTGTTTCTAATGAAAATGTAATGTTTAAATTACATGTAATTACTACAATTGTGACCAGAATTAATTAATTAAAAGTAATGTTTTATGATTCTATGCAAAAGGTGTTTTGACAAATTACCGGTAATATTAATATCTTGATACATTGGCTCTGAAGTGAGGAACAGTATTTTTAAAGACTTTTAACATAATTAGACCTTGATTGTTTTTCCTGCATACCAAGAGGAACAAGAATTTTTGCCTACTCAGTTCCTGTACTTGACTTCATTCTTTTGTATATCAGTTAATAACCATCATATTGTGAGTTCTACATGGAAGCTAACATTGAGCAAGAAATAGGAGGAGATATATTTTCATGTAGATTTGAGTTAAATTTAGATGAGCTGTATCTTGATCTTCGGCCCTGAAGTTGTACCTATTTCAAAACTGATTAACCATCAGCACCATCCTTCCAAGTCACTATTCTCCACTATTAATGGACCTCTATAACTCTGTAGTGCAAATTAAAGATTGCCTCTTCCTTGGAGCATCTCATCCTGTGTGGCATTCCCCAAAACAACTGCCAAAAGTTCCATAACGCTGATGTTAATGAAAGAAACAAGGAAGGAAATCAATATCATTACAGCATTCTATACAGCATACCAAACAGCAATCTGATAGAATAGTGTATTTTCCAAGATGCCCAAACAACAAATTTCTTTGGTTGGGTCAAATATGTTTATTTATGGGTGTTTTTTTTT
Source organism: Vipera ursinii (assembly GCF_947247035.1). Lineage (NCBI taxonomy): Eukaryota > Metazoa > Chordata > Lepidosauria > Squamata > Viperidae > Vipera > Vipera ursinii. The sequence continues at coordinate 37,583,093 of NC_139521.1, read as the reverse complement.
AAATTTTATTCATAGTCTTATATTAACCAGTGTCTCAAGAGTGTACTTTTAATTAAGTTTGCAGGGTGTGGGAAATGGAATGGTGGAGAGGAAACTGTCTTGGATTTGGCATCAGAAATTCATACAGTGATTAAGGTCAATGACAATTGCCACCTGTTTTCAGAACTGTTGTATAAAATATAGCTATGAAGTACAATTGTTATTCTATCAGAGCTAACAAAAATATTATTGGCTAAAGCAAACCGTATTTGACTGATAAAATATTGGGATTTAAAATAGCCATATGGATTATAGATTTAGAACATGGTTTGGAAGAAGAAATAAATTAAATGCAACTTGCTTGCTTTCTTGAAAGGATTTACATGCTGCACTGAAAAGACACAGTTGATGACAACATGGCAGTCATTCACTTAATTTTCCCCACTTCCAATAGGCCATGAAATAATTTTGATCTGCATACATATCAGTTCCAGTTTGTCTGTGGAGGCAACTGGACTTCCTTGTTTTGCTTTGGGGAAAAAAAAGAAAGTCCAGTTTCCTCTTGAAAAAGCACCTTTGGGACATCAGTTCCAATTACAATTTTTCACTGTCTAGTCAAGTTATTGCTTCAAAGTAGTATGTTATTTTACTATATCTTAAATAATTCACTTCCCCTAAAATGTTTAGAAAAGACAGCCTTGGAGGCATGAAGTCTGGGCAGTTTTCTTGGCAACATTTTTGGAAATTGTTTGCTATTGCTTCCTTCCTAGAGCTGAGAGAGGGTGCAGAGCACAAAGTCAGCCAGCTGGCTTCATGACTAAGGTAGGACTAGAAGTAATGCATTATTAAAAAAAAAAACAACCTTCCCCACCCCTATGGATAATCTGCGTCTTCCTCAGTCTTCTGTCCTCTTCAGTCTTGGGTCTTCTACCTCACAGTATCTTAGCTATTCCTAGTACTACTCTCTTCTGGATGGAGAGCTTTGATATTCTTCCTGGGCTCTTTTGGATCCATTCTCCCAGCTTAGGAGTCACAGCCCTGAGAGCTCATACCAGCACTGGGACCACTTTGGCCTTTACTTTCCACATCCTCTCTTGTTCCTCCTTCAGGCCCTAGTACTTCTCCCTGATGTTGCTGTCATTTGAAACCACTACCTCTATCACCACTGCTCTCTTCTGGTCTGTGCCAACTACCACAATTTCTGCTTGATTTACCAATACCTGCCTGACCTTCTGGATATGGAACTCCCACAGGATCTTACCCCATTGTCCTCCATGACCTTCTGTGAAATTTCCCTTTTGGACTTGGGAGGGTCTAGCCCATACACTGTGCAGATGTTTCTGTACGGAGGAACAAGCTGGAGACTTGGTTGTATGGTTCAGTGTATGCTGCTCCCTCCTGCTAACTCTCCATCCTAAATTAATAGTCATTGATAAAATCATCATCAATCAATTGCAAAACATAGCTTTACTTGGAAGAGTTACATATTATGCTGATACTTTTAATACTATCAAACAACAATAGCTCCCTATCCCAGATCCTTAGGAAGGACTCGATAGGTGGATAAAAATGCCAAATCCAATCTAAACATCTGACTGAAGAACCATAATAATGCAACATATTACATGGCAACTACATAAAAAAAAACTAGCAGGAAAAGCAAATAACAATAAGGTTCAGCAATGATTAGAGTGGAAAGTTGAAGAAAAAGAGGGCTAATTCTGGCTGCACAAGACCAAGCCCTAAGAACAAATGCATATAAAGTCAGAATCGAGAAGTCAGCAACAGATAGCTGCCTCTACAAAGAAGCTGAAGAAACAGTGGACCACATGCTTAGTTGTTGCAAGATGATTGCACAGACTGACTACAAACAATGCCATGACAAAGTAGCAACAATGGTACATTGGAAGATTTGCAAGAATTACCACTTGCCTATTGTTCACAACATGCAGTGTTAGAAAGCTAACATAGTATCCTGTGCATTTATAAATCACGTAGAAAATATAAAGATTTTTTTAACTCATTATTTATTGTATTATGTGATTGTCCTACATTCATAACATCTGGCTTGCTCGTCTCTCCCTGATTTGCCTTTTAATCCCGATTCATTGTTTGATCCTGATTTTTTGGCTCCTATTTTAGCCTTCTTTTAGTACTATAGCTCCGGGAATTTGTTTTTCCCATAAGTTCTACAAGAAATAGTTTTTCTCCTGGAAGAAGCTAATTTCATTGAACATAGTAAAGCATTCATCTAAATTCTGAAATACTTCTTGATATATGACTCCAAAACCATCTAAAATGTTAAGGGTAAACTTATTTTAAAATGGGTTGAGGAAATGAACTCAGAGTGGATCTTTACGAATAGGGGATATATGAAAATTTATCAAATTCTGTTGATGAGTAGGATACCAGGCAAGAACTGGACTTTGTCTGCTTTAGAGACATACATATTTAGAAAACGTTACTAAATAGTCCAGTCTTAAATCACCTTTAAAAATATGAATTTTCATATTAAGATATGAATTCAAATATGATCCCTGTTAAACATATTTAAAATAAGTATTGCCTATATAATTTATACGAGGGACTCAGTGGCTCAGTGGGTTAGGACGCTGAGCTTGTTGATCAGAAGGTCGGCAGTTTGGCGGGTCGAATCCCAAGTGCCACGTAGCAGAGTGAGCACCTGTTACTCGTCCCAGCTTCTGCCAACCTAGCAGTTCGAAAGCACATAAAAATGCAAGTAGAAAAATAGGGACCACTACGGTGGGAAAGTAACAGGGTTCCATGCGCCTTTGGCGTCTAGTCATGCCGGCCACATGACCATGGCTCTTCGGCTTTGAAATGGAGATGAGCACCAGCCCCTAGAGTTGGAAACAACTAGCACACATGTGCGGGGGAACCTTTACCTTTACCTATATAATTTATATCGCAAATATCTACCCAAGGAATTTATCTTAGTTAGGAGCATTATATTGCTGTCCCAGGTTGCAACTCAAATTTTGGAGGTTTGAATTTCTAGATTTTATGAAGTAAAATTGCAATGTATTCAAGCAATTGAGATTAAGAAAACCCCAGATTTAGTCACATACAGGTTTGCAAACTTATAACATAAATCAGAAATATTTTGTAGGAAGAGACCTGGATTAGTCTGTGGTGGCAAAACATCAGCAATCTGTTGGCATCAAGTATTATGCCTATTTATAACATTTGTTAGTTGGAAAAGGTTCTATCCGATTTCTGATTTTGTGGAATATTTTATAATTAAATCTCCCCCTTGGAAATTAGCATCTTTCAAAGACAGATTATAATACCAAATATACTTTGAATACTGGCACAATGTAGACTATTCATTTGAAGTATGCTTTTGAGCTGAGTTATCCAATCATTTAATTGATTTGATGTGTCAGACTGAATGGTAAATTGAATGGGATACATGATGGACATTTGCGCATGTAGACTCATGCACTTTGATCAAACTGATACTTCTAACTAAATCAAGATGATGATTCAAACTGATGTTTTGAGTCAGATTAACTCTGACAATTACAATTTCAAATCAGGTCCTGGCTGATTCATATAACTTTCACAAAATTTTCTAGGGCTCTGTAAGGGAAACATTTCCGTATCTGAGTTGCCTGTTCATTTTAATTAGTTTTTGCAGGCTGTAGGTGAAGAATATTGAGGAAGGAACTGGAACAAGTTTGTGGAAGTAGTTCTCAGAATCTAACTCACTCAGCTTTGCAAATGGTCCATTCCCTGTTTGTCAAAGGTAAAGGTGGTAAGGAACATTGGCTTTTTAAGGAAGATAGTATTCAGTGGTCATTATACTTGTGCAAATTTAGAATAACTTCAAATACCACAAAATCAATAACAATCTTAACCACTGCCAACAAAGATATCATAAAAGGTGTTGTTGTTTCCTCAAATAATTGCCACTGAAAGGAACAATTCCATGAGCTGAACAAAGAAAATATTTTTCAATAGTAAAAGAAAGTGCAAATGGCCATAAGTGTAGCTACCAAAGACCTTTGGAAGATTAGTCTGAGCAGTGACTTGGGAAAAATAGACTTGCTCAGGGGTTGGAAGTCAAAATAGGCAAGATGGTGGTTGCAATATCATAATCAAAATACTGCCTCTTTTTACATGCATTGACATTGCACACAGATACAAAGGAACAGGGCTTCAATTCAATACGACACCACCACTGTGACTTGAAACTCTCCTTCCCTGCAGAAACTGGTGAGTGGATTTATTTCCATTGCCAGTGAATTTTAATCTTTTTTTCCTGTTACATAACTAGGAATTCTCTATTTTCTTTTTTTTCCCTGTCCAGTTACCGCTTCCTTCTTTTTCAGCGTTGATTCTTACTCCTGATTTTTCTTCTTTTTTGTGGTTTCTGCTGGAGAAGGGAAGAAAATGTGTGTCTTTATATGGGTCATTTTATATGTAAGTGATGATAGGTGGTATATATAAAGGGAAGTTCATTGCTATAAATGGGGTCCCTTATTGTATAAACAATTAATTTTAATCAGTTAGTAATTCAATTAATATTGACCAATTGTTTGTTTTTGTCCTAGCCCTGCTTTCTCAATGGTTGGGAGAAAAATGCATCTTCTGGAACATATATGAACACACAGACACAGACACACACACTCAAAAACCTGTATACATATACAAATATGTTATAAATGCATGCTTTTATTCAGCAGTCAGTAAAGCTAGACAAGACAACTGCATTTGGTAGAACTTTTGTTTTTGAATGTACACATGCACACTTTTTCTATGGGATTGCTATGGAGGACATTTTTAAATCCTGGGTCATATTACTTAAATAAAGTAATTTAACCTGAAGCAAAACACTGATTTAATTCTCAACCAAACAGGGATTCTGACATCCAAGTATTCCAATGTTTCTCCTCTTAATAGTCAAATCAGCATCCCATTTAGTCATGTTTATTTTTAATACATTTGACTCCCTAATTCTTTCTCCAAAGGTTATTCCAGCACATTTATACAAGTCTGAACAGGGGGCAGGTAATAAACTATCATTTCAAACACCCTACTTCTGAAAAATATATGTGAACATTTCTCTTGTGAATGAAATAAACTAGAATATTTGTTATTTGAAATGCTATCTATTCAGTTTCATTAGTTCATGGATGCAAGGGAACCAGAGGAAATTTGTGCAATTAGGAAAATCAACAAGAAGGGTTATTGTTAAAGCAGGACTTTCAGTCTTCTTTTGGTAGTTTTGTAAACTTATTTTATTATCACTCTTGGATCAGGACTCAGGCCATAAATAATAATATATGAAGGAAAGCCATTCTCCATCTGTGCACATTCATGCATTTGGTATAGTGGTTAAAGCACCAGACTAGAAACTGGGACATTGTGAGTTCTAGTCCCACCTTAGTGCCCCAAAGACAGCTGGGTGACCTTGGGCCAGCCACTCTCTGTCAGCCTTAGGAGGGAGGCAATGGGAAACCCATTCTTAAAAGCCTTGTCAAAAAAACTGCAGGGACTAGTTCAAGTAGTCACCAGCAGTAAAAACAACAACTGATTTGAAAGCACCCTCACACAAACATATTTGAAAATCATAATTGTGGAGAAGAATTTTTCTGGTTCAGGAATTCTGGGAGTTAAAGTCCATTGGTTGTAAAAGGGCCATAGCTGTCCATCCCTGATCTAACTGGAGGTTTTCAAATTGAGTTTTTCAGGTATTGATAGGACTAGACCAGTGGTGGGATTCAAATATGTGAACAACCGGTTCTGTGTGGATGCTGCTTCTGGAAGTCCATTCTGGGCCTTGGCAACAAAAAATTAGCTACCGGTTCTGCCGAAGTGTTGCAAACCGGCTGAATTTCAACACTGGATTAGAAGACATAAAAGTTCCTTCCAATTCATATATTTTATGATACAATGAGGTGAGTGCAATTTTTCATGCAGCCTCCATCAGAGAACCAAAGAAGCTGCAGTTTCCCCAGAGCAAAAAAAAAAAAAAAAAAGTGGGAGGGGACAATTAATTCCCCTCTTCTTTGAAGCAGAAGAAAGACTGAATAAGAAAATGGTAAAAGGGGTGTTTTGTGATATCCTGTTTCTCACTGGAAATAAACCACAGAGGACAATATAAATTTTCAGCTAGATTCAGCTCCTATTGTTTGTTGAATATTCATACAATTATGGCCAAGTAAACATGTTTTATTTTTAAGATTCTGGAAATTGAGTTAATAATCTTGGGATTAATGAAGAGTTGGAAGTCAGAGAGACTATGAGTGTCTGAAGAGATGAATTATACAATGAAATGCTATCTACCTTGTATCCAAATAAGTTCCAAAACCACCACAGTCCTGATATTAGAGGGGGTTTTTTACATTTCCTTCTCCCTTTGAAATAATTTCTTAAGTCACATTCTCTTTTATCAATGTTCATGAGAATGGGCAGAAAAAATATTTTAACAGTAACTTAAAATATTGTGGACCGCAGCAGAATTGTGTTTGTACATTTTTGTGTTTGTATACATTTAAAATGTGGTAATTTGGAGAGTAATTTCCAGTCTGTAAATTAATTATTAGTAATCATTTTGTTTTTTAAAATAAAATTTTAAAAAGTTGATATTTGCCATAGATTCTTCTAAAGTGTTTTAATTCGTGTGGTTATAAAATTGAATCTTTCTGGAAAGCACATTATTTCTATTTAATATAAAAACAATTTGGCATGACAAGATATTGGAGGAAAGCTATTTGTGATCAATGCCATCATCTTAAAACTGATGTAACAGTTATAGCTTTTGAAAAGCAAAGAGGAAAAAGGGATAATTTGAATCAAAAGAGGATTCTTTTCCCTGCTAAAATAAAATAAAATTTATTTCCCCAACCTGAAAGTTGTATCTGTTTCTGATAAAATGGATGTAAGCAATTTATAATCATTATTAAGAAGAAAATTGGTCTATAATTTTTCATGGAACTTAAGTCCTGTCTCTCTTTGGGTATCAAAGAAATACAGGCTTTTTTTATGAATCAGGTATAGAATTTCCTTGTAGAATAGAATTCATTAATATTGTTATGTATTGATGTGAATCACATGGGCAGTTATAAATAATTAACTGCTGTGTTCATTTAAACTGTTAACTGTCTGTCTACAATTTTGCAAGCTTGTGTTTGGGGTGAGAAAATTGCTTTAAATTCATTGGCCACCGCCTATCGGCGATCCGTATAAATAGAAGTCAAGCGGCTGTTAGAGTTGCTTCTGTGTTAACTTAATAAACATTCTGTTGTTTTCACATTCACCTTGTCAATGCCTAACAATCCCAGGACACAACAGTGCCGACGAGGATGAAAGTAGTAAAGAGCTACTAGGGGTAAGACCAGGCATCAATGCCCTAGTAGGAACAACGTTCCCTCCTCTGCCTGCTAGCAAGCCATGCTGGAGGTATCCGCATCCTAAGGGACCCGTCCCTAGGATCAACACAGAAGCCCTTAGCAGCACAAGGCATTGAGAGGTTTGTAACAGCAAGCCATGGCCCTTCAAGAATAACTCTAGCCAAGTAACCGTCCACCATGAAGACTCTGAAAGAACCAATGACTTAGATGTGGACAATGAGATTGACCAGCTGCAAAAGCTACCAGAAAGATGGCTTTGGCTGTTTGAGAAGGCAGTTCCCTTCACTAGCGGTGTGGGTTGTGGAGGCAGACACTGGCGCTCTGAGTGCAGGTTCCATACAGCAGTGTGCTGAGCATGTGGCAAACAAGGCCACATTGCCATCATTTGTAAAGGTCGCCAGAGGGACTCTCTGCAAGAAAAGTTCCCTAGGAGAGGTACTGGGACCCCAGGGCAAAACAGAGTTGGATATCTTTAGAACAGGTATACACTGCTCCCTTAAAGAAAATCTTAGGCTTAAAGTCAAGCTTCAATGGAATTGGACACTGGGTCAGTCTTGTCCATAGTTTCTCAAAGAACTTTTAACTACATTTGCAGTCACAGCGGTAAAAGAGTTAAACTCAAGCCATCAAATCTAGTGTTGTTGTTGTTGTTATTATTATTATTATTATTATTATTATTATTATTATTATTATTATTATTAATTTAATTTCTATACCACCCTTCTCCCAAAGGACTCAGGGCGGTGTACAGGGCAATAAAATACAATAAAAATACAATATGCAAAAATTAAAATGAGAATTAAATAGAGTAGCCCAATTACAGTAAAAAGTTAATTAAAATTACAATTAAAATACCCCAAACCCATCAGACCAGGCCGGCTTGTTCAAATAGGTGAGATTTCAGGTCACGGCGGAAAGAGCGAAGGTCAGGAGCCATCCAGAGCTCAATCAATAAATGATTCCAAAGGTCTGGCGCACCCACAGAGAACGCCCTCCCCCTGGGGGCCACCAGCCGACACTCTCTGACCAATGGCATCCTGAGGAGGCCCTCTCTGTGGGAGCGCACTGGACGAAGGGAAGTTGACACCAGCATCAGGACCCATGCCATTGATGGATTTTCAAAACTCCTGCATAGCAGTTAAAGGGAAAGCTATGCTAAAAGTGCAATTCAAAGAGTTTGAGGGTTCCCTCGACATTGTGGTAGTCAAGGGGCAGTGCACAAGCCTCATTGGGTTAGACTGGTTTGATGCCCTAGGCATCCATGTGTCTGTCATAAACAGAATGCAAGTAGCAAACCTGAAAACTGTATGCCAGGACTATGCTGATGTTTTCAGCCCTAGCTTAAGCAAGTACAAGGGAGCTCCAATTGCCCTCTACCTTGATCCAACCATAATCCCAATCAGGATCAAGCCTAGCAGAGTGCCTTTTGCCCTTAAACCTAAGATTGATGCAGAGTTAGATAAGGTGGTGCAGCAAGATGTGTTGCAACCAGTAGATAGCAGTTTGTGGGAGACTCCCATAGTCACACCACTTAAGTCCAATGGTGAGGTGTGCATATGCATGGATTACAAGTGCACTATTAATAAAGCACTTCAGCAGCATTCATATACGGTACCTGTAGTCAGCCATATCTTGGCATCACTACAGGGATGTCACATATTTGCCAAATTGGACCTGGCACAAGCGTACCAACAGCTGGTGATGACATATAAAGCCCTAAATGGCATGGGTCCGGATTATTTACGGGAGTACCTTTTGCTGGCGTTAACTTCCCATCGTCCTGTGCACTCCCACAGAGAGGGCCTCCTCAGGGTGCTATCAGTCAGGGAATGTTGACTGGCGGCCCCCAGGGGGAGAGCATTCTCTGTGGGGGCGCCTGCCCTCTGGAATCAGCTCCCTCTTGAGCTCCGGATGGCTCCCGACCTTCACTCTTTCTGCCGCGACCTGAAGATTTGGCTATTTGAACTTGCCAGCCTGGACTGAGGGACTGGGATTTTAGATTTTAAATTTTACATTTTAGAACATGTTTTATTGTTTAGGGCTACTTGGTTTAATTTATTTTAATTTTTGTATATTGTGTATTGTATATAGTGTTTTAATTGCCCTGTACACCGCCCTGAGTCCTTTGGGAGAGGGGCGGTATATAAATCCAAATAATAAATAAATAAATAAATAAATAAATAAATAAATAAATAAATAAACAAACTGCCTGTGGAGGATGCCATGGCAGAAGCTCAAACAATAGTGACCCATAGGAGGGCATTCAGGGTTCGTCGCCTGCAGTTTGGGGTCAGTGTGCCCCAGGTCTTTTTCAAAGCATCATGCAGCACATGCTCAAAAACATTCCAGGTGTGTGCCCTTATTTCAATGACGTCCTCATAGCCGGGGAGTCAGAAGAAATATTGGTTCTAATGGCTCAAATCTGTCCTTCAGCGTTTCCGTGAAGTGGGGTTGAAGCTTAAGAGGGACAAAGGAAATGGAATAATAATGAACTGTTGTGTACTTTGGGAGACCCTTCTGAGTAGATGTGTCAAGGATATGATTCATTCTAAGGTGGCTTCTTATTCCAATTTCTCTCTACAATCACCTTACAATTTTTGAAAAGAATATGATTGTCTAAGTGGGTGAACAGAGAATTATTTCCCTGTTTGGCAAATATCCAAATGTGCATTGTGATCGTTAAGAGAAAGAAGACACTCCTCAGCATTTTAATCTTATCCATAAACCTTTTTTTAAAAAACAAAAACAAAACTGCAGGACAATTCAGAAGTGCTGCTTCCCTGAAAAAGATTGCAGGAGGCAAGCAAGAAATTCCTGTCCCAGCCAGGCTGATGTAGAGAAAGGAGCTCCAAAGAAACAGGAAGATCTATCTTGATTCTTGTTTCACGTATTGTATATAATAAGCCTCCTTTCCTCAGTCAGTGTTTCTCAATGTTACTGGCTGGGAAATTCTGGGAGTTGAAGTCCACACCTTTTAAAATTGCTGAGGTTAAGAAACATTTTTCTCTGTAGTGAAAACAGTTGGAGAATCCACTCCATGTGTGAAGAAAACCTTTTACACACTTCTCACTTTTCCCAAGTAGACATGCTCTTTCTGCTGCTGGAGTGCCAGCATGGAATGGGCAGCAGCAGCAGCAACCATGTGACAGATGAAACCAAGATGACAGATGTGGCATCAAGAGTGAACTCCTTTATACTTCAGACTCATATAAAAGGGGCAAGCCTTGATCATGATGTCATCATTGGTTATTACCTATAAAGCCCTACATGGCCTGGGTCCGGGGTATTTGAGGGAACACCTGCTGCCGGCATCAAATGCCCTTCGCCCAGTGCGCTCCCACAGGGAGGGTCTGCTCAGGGTCCCACCAGTAAGAGATTGCTGGCGGGTGACACCCAGGGATAGGGCCTTCTCAGTGGGGGCGCCTGCCCTCTGGAACCAGCTGCCAGTGGAGCTGAGGACTGCCCCTGACCTCTGGTCATTCCGCTGGGGCCTGAAGACCTGGCTCTTCGAGGTCTCGGGCCCAGGCTGAGGAGTAATTTATTTTAATCGGGGTTTTTTAATTGCACAGGGTTAGTTTAATCTTTTTTAAATTGGTTTTTAACTTTTGTATTGCTAGTTTTTTAACTCCCTGTAAACCGCCCTGAGTCCTCAGGGAAAGGGCGGTATATAAATGCAATAAAATAAATAAATAAATAAATTGTCAACTTGCCTATTTTTACTCTTTCCATGCAGGTGTCATTGGTGGATGGGATCTTGGAAAGGAAACACCTTATTTAGATGCCTTGGGCTTCAATATTCCTGTCCCAATAGTTTTGTGCATTGTGGAATAAATAAATGTGCATTATGGAAGTATTCACCAAAGCCTTAATATCTGAAAAAGCCCTAAAATTGTGTCTTTAATTATGCTGAGCAGTCTTTCCAACTTAATATTCTACCCGGGAATATAATATTTTTATTAATTTTCTAATTTTACATGTAGGTATTTAAAAAGCAATGTGGTGGCTGGGTTAATCAATAGTTCAGTAACATACAAAAATCTTTAGTACAAATCTCAAACTACAACCTCAAATATTTCCTCTTTTTCCCTTAATAGCTACTATCTCATACTTAAGCTAATGCAGTTCTTATTATATCAACTAAATAAAAACATCATTATTACATTTATCAACACATTTTAGTTTATACATATCTTAATTACTTTTACATTCATTCTTTACATTCAATCAATGTCCTGTTATTGTTTTTTCCCAATTTTTAGTTTCCCATCAATATTCAAATTTAACATTTGATATTTATAATTTCCAGGTTTTAGGTAACCAAAGTTAATTGGTTACCTCAATTCATAACAGAATCTAATATTCAAAACATTTGGGTAAAATCTTGTTCTATTTCCTAAAAGTTATCTATTCCCCCCCATCTTACATCATCTAATTAATAATACAGTATCTCCTTTAATAAATCAAAGCCCATTTTATATATTGTCTGAGTTAATCAATAAATCAAACATATTCATAATATTTTTTTTCTTTTGAGTCTAATTTTTAAGTATTAAACAAATAGCATCCTTATTTTCAAATAATTTCCAAATGTTTTAAATTTAATGACCAAAATTTCCCTTATCTCAACTTTTCCATTTGACCCTCTAATTAGTAATATGAAATCCCCTCAGATAAATCAAAACCCCAATTTTCTTCAACCTTATTCTGGCTTTCTTTCTTTGCCAACTAGCCTTCCATGTCAACACTTTTAAATAGATCTCCCTCTATTATTATATATATTGTTTGGAATAAGAGAGACCATTTAGTTGCCATTTTTTTTGGAATGGCTAGCCCATTTGTATTCCTTAAATTGTCTCCCTATTATTCCAAATCCCCATAATTGTCCTGGTATGTTTATCTTCCATTCAGTCTGTTCTTCTTGCTCCTCAAATTTCTTCTGATTTATATAGAAAGTCTTTTCCATTTTCACTGTTGTCAGTTCCTTTTCTGGATATTCCATTGACTGTATTTGTTGGTCAAATGAGTCCTCTGTCTTAGTATTTGATTGTTCCACTTCTTTTGTTATCTTCTGCATTGTTAGTTCTTTAGTTGTAGTCAGAATTTCGGTTTGTATATCTAAGCTGACATCTTGTTCTTTTCTGTAATATCTTATTGCATCACAAGCTGAAAGGATGATTTCATGTATTGCTTTCAACATGGAAAGAATCTTTTCCTGGTCTTCATCCATCTGCTTTTAATGGTGTGTTAAGTTGAGGACTTTGAAATCAGATGATGAAAATAATTTTATAGCTGGGTATGGGACCTCTATTTCACATGTTTGTAGGTAGTCTTTATAGTAAAAGTCATTTGTCAAGTAAGATTTTATAATCCAAGGTATTTCATCATCTCAAATGATGATCAATATTCCTCAGATAAAAAAGTAGGAAGGCAATTCCCCACATACAGCTCTAAAAATCAATAAAGGTTTACATTCATAGTTCAAGGAGGCTAGCCATGCTACCCAGAAGTTCTCTTTACAGCTGAACTTCTCACAGGTGGTGTTTATCAAAGTTAAAAGAGTCTTATCTGTAGTCTGGGCTTCAAGCCAAGTCTCCTTTAGGCAATAATAACTTGTAATACCAAGCTTCACCGCAAGATGTCACCAATGCCACTTAAGTTTTTTTTAAGTCCAAAATTTTTATAATTCTTTTTCCAATTTTATTTCTTTTTTATAGATAAAAACAAAAGTCTTTGGTGAAAATAAGAAAACCTTTGGTCCCCAAATTTCAGAAACATATAAATCAAATTAGATTAAAGTTATTCTTTTAGTGCTTTAACTCCCCTGGATAGTCAGTTCCTGCTATTCTTAGAGGGTGGGATAGAAATTCCCTTCCCTCTCTCTTCACAGGGGGAAAGATACTTTGGGCAGGAAGAAAAATACTTAGAATCTTAGAGAGAAGATTGGATCTCACCCAGTTTCATCTGTGTTGCTTTAGAAGTGCCTGGTGATAAGTTTGACTTCGGCTGTCTGCAGCCTAGTGATGAGCTATATTGCTATGGCCAGTCTTTCCTCCGCCAATTTTGAGGGCTGTCCGAGATCAAGGGGAAGGGCTGCCTCCCTCTTGCAATCAAGCAGGGGTCCCCTCCTTGCTCATTTCCCCTACAGGGTGACTTTTGACCCTTTCCAGGGTCCCCCAGCAGAATGAAAACAAACATGGAAGATGGAGCTCACCTTTCAACAGCCGTGGCAGCTGCAATGGCAAACCAGAAGCCAGAAATTCTTGGAAATATAACTCAACACATATGGAATTAAATTGAGGAAGAATAATTATATCAAACTGGGGAGAGGAATGTGCTACACTGGGGAGGTTCAGATTGTGCAAGTTCACATTAACATGAGAGCCAAAAGACTGCCAGTCCATCACCATATACAGTGTTACTAATCAATGTTACTCTGCTTTCCTTCAATTTAGGAGAAAGGATAACATGCCTGCAGCTACAGTATGTCTTCCCTTTCAGAGGTATTTCTTTTCTTGATTTCCTGCTTGGACCAAATCCAGGAGCAACTTGTATTCTCTAAGCTGTCTGTACACTAGGATTCACATGGAAGAAAGACCCATGGGAAAGCTAGTTTTCTGTAGTTATACTGAAACATCGATCTGCAAGACTTTTCTCATTCAGCTCCAGCTATAACTTTCAGTGATACCTTTTTGTAGATGTGTGCACACAAATAAGCACCCTTGACTGAAACAGGTTGCCACAGATCCTCAGCTGGTTTGAGGTCTAAAATAACCGGGTTTTGTGCTCATCCTCCTCTTATTCCATATGACACCTAAATGATTGTTCTCTCTTTCTTTACCTCTCATTCCCCCCCCCTTTTTAAAAAAAAATCTTCTGACTTTGCTATTAATGGCTTTTCTACATCTTCCCATATAGCCAATATGGCAGCACTATATGGACAGTAAGCATTTATCTGAGTTTAGAACACTTGCAATGATGCTAATTTCAGGTGTTCCAGTTTATCTTGAGTATCAGGCAGGATGGGGCCAGATAAAAACATCAATTAAAAGTAGTTGCTGATATCACTATAAATATCATAACTAAAATCATGAATTCACAAATTAAAACTCCTTGAGACAAAAGTGAAGTTCACAGTTAAAACAATCCCATGTTTACTAAAGACAGTTTTTTAAAAAAAATAGTTGAGAAAATATCTACTTGGACAATTATAGGTCTACAGGAAGAAGATTGGCCTGAGTGACTTCTGGAGCGATAACTGGAAACTGTCATGAAGATTTCTGATTTCTGATGTAGAAAAAGCCTTTATACATTGTAATAGGAAAGACATATTATACATTTTGAGTTGTTTTTACCTGTGTGAGCTAATTTAATACAAAGCAAGGCAGTTCTTGTTGGATTTCACAAAAGAAACATACAGTGAAAATCTTTTCCTTCTTATTTTGCATGACATGAATTCTAATTTTTCTCCCATAATATGTGAGATTGTGAGCTTTGTATGAGTGATAGCAGCCCATAAAAACAGGGAGAGAATATAACTTGTTTTGGAAGATTATTTCATTTTATTTTAGAGGTTTATAACTTATCCAGGAAAGTGAAGCATATTGATTAAATAATAATGTTATATTTTAAAATACTTCTATATATCCTTTATGTACCTTTCTAGGGTTTGTGTGTTTTTTAAAAAAATGATTTTTGTAACTGATAGAGGCTTAGTGTAAAAATGTCAATCCATTAGTTTTTTCTTACCTTAATATTTTTAAATAGAATATTTATAGACAGTATGTCTACAGTAAGTACATATTGGAGATAGGAGTATTTAGGTAAGTACTTATTGGAGACAGGAAATATTAACACATATATTAATAAGCTTTTTGTCCAAGATGATTTTTCTTCTTAGGATTCAGATTTCACATGAGATATTTCCATTTATATATCTTGGTTCTCTAAACCAAGATTTCCAGTCTAATCACCATGAGTAGGTGCAAAAGTTCACCCCACTGGCAGAAGATGCAAAAGATCTTTTTTCAGGAATTGGACTACATCCTAGAATGGAGGTTGGCAAAGAGGGCTTGCAGTGGGTGACTGAGTGAAAGGCAGCAATGTGGTTTCTGGCCAGCAGTGCTGTGGGAGAGTGGAAACAACAAAATCAGGTGTAGGTCCAGAGTTAGCACATCTTAACTAGTCTAAAAATGCTTCTTAATAAAATGCTCTGTTTAACAGAGCTAAAAGAGAATTTAAAAAATCACAAAGGCATTTTTCTTTGGTTTAACTTTGGTAAGGCTTTGTTGTCTAAATTATTTTGAGTCCCTCTGATTTGATGGCCATTTTTTCATCACTGAATACTTTTTTTTTACCCTTTCCTTTCATGGCATTTTTTAAAAATAATTTTATTTAAAGTTTTACAAAGAGTATAAAAACTAAAATGTGATCTAATAAAAAGAAAAAGCAGAAAAAAGGCAAAAGTGCAGAAAAAAGAAGAAACAAAAGCAGAAAGAATAACCTTTCAATTTCCTTTACAGCAAATCTAAGTACAATTACAAAATTATCTCTTACTCTATGATTATTTAAAAAAAGCTTACTCTTTTCTATTATACATTTTTAAATCAAAAATAGCAAATTATAAGGGCATTTTTCCATTTATGCAAGAAGTCTATAAGGAGTTTCCAATTAGCCATAAATATAGATATTGTTTTCTTACTAAGCAAAGAAGTACCACCATTTGCAACATGCTGAGATTTTGAAGCAATAGCAAAACTTAAGGAAGAAGACAAATTCAGAACGAATTGTCTTAAGCTTGTCCATCTTTCTTTTGATTTTTTCCAATACAAGTTGTACTTTGGATTTTGGATTACCTTATTCAAATCTGAACCAACTCTAGTCCAGATTATACATAGGCATAGTTAGATTTCTGTAAATTTATCGATGCAACTGGGGCTAACAGAATTAAAGAAAAATGTTGTTCTCCTAATTCAGGAGAAAATAAGATATCCATAATTGGATACTGTATTTAAAGTAGCACTTTTAATTATTTGTTCTAAATGCCTGAAAATAGTAGAATACTAGTGAAGTGATAATGGGGTAAATAGATATTCTACAAACTATAGCTTTCTATATGTACTGGTGATCATGTCTCAGAATCCTCTTCCAGTATCTCAACAGGAGATCCATTTAACCTTTAATTTGAACAGGTCCTAAATGTACAATGAAGAATTCCATGATTAGGTTTCCCCATTCTATTTGCCGGGGGTGAGTGGAGTAAAAGTAGTATGGCACTAAGATCTGTCTTTTAGAACTGAAATTTCTGCACCCATAAACATTTGCTTGTCCTGCTAGATGCAATAGTAAGTACTTTCAAAATGGTAAAATGCATTTTTGCTGGAGGAAGCATTTTCATTGGGAGCAAAGCTTTCATTTTATCCTCCAGGTATATTCAGAACACCACTGAACAAAAAGTGTATTTGATAAATCCACTTTCTGGAACTTCTATGAATTTGAAAGAAGAGCTTGGCAGTACAGTGAAGGATTGCCTACTTCCATGTCTAATTGAACTCTAACAGCACGAGCAGATCTTAGTTCAAGCATCTCTAGATCCTTGAACAAATTAGATGACCATGATTTTACACGGTCTATCCAGAAGTCAATAGTGCTGCTGCCTTAGGAAAGCTAACATCTCAAATATAGAGAGATAATAAAACCAACCTTGCAGTGCTAGATGTTTCATGTGGAATATTTTGCCCTTGAAATACATTATCAAATAGGTGATGATGACAATGCTGCATTCCAACTGTTGGAAGTGTTCATTTTTTTCTTTCTACCTAATTTATTAAAATCATTAAATATGTGATAGTATAACTGAGGTAAATATTAATTCAGAATGTCTGCCATATCCAGTTATTCCCCAAGCAAGTTAACAGTTGGCATACAAATTTACGTAGTCACCAATACAGTCACGAATGTCTTGCGGCAGCTTTACCTATGCCGAGTGACATTTACATCCCTTAGTGCAGGGCAGATGTGTCAGTTATTATGTATGAGATGTTATATCTGTGAAAATATATACCTACCTCCCCTATTCCTTTACATTCAAATCAGCTGAGGGACTGAACAAAAGGCTACATTAGCATTTAGCTCCAGAGAAATCAACTCCAAAAAAAAAAAAATCCAAGGTTGGAGGAGAAAAAAAGGAGGAGGGACACCTTCAGTAACAAAACATTATAAAATAGAAATGAATCATTCTGATTGGGGAATCAGCATTGTATGGTGGATTATTTCACTGAACATTTCACTTTCCATGTTCTGCACTACCACTTTAAGAGTTGACTTGATACAGTAATTGCCATCTGATTCAGGAATGCCTACAAAAACCAACAAAGCTTCTTCTGCCAGCAGATTTTTGATTGCCCAGCTTTCTACTATTACTTTCACTTTCTAGGCACAGTAAGGTCATGGACTGTTGTTATCATTCAGAATTGTTTTTCTACAGATTCACCTTGACAGTGAACAGGATTATTATTTATCAAAAGAGATAACAACTCTGTCCCAGATGGTGACCACTCTGTATTTTTGAATGCCATGTCAAGGACTGCACTCAAAAAAGTGGGTAGAGGCAAGAAGTGACAAGAGTCAGGGTAATAGTTAAGTTGGAATTTATATGAGTTTGCTTCAAGGGGATTACTATTTCCTGAATTAAATGAAATTAATGTGACCATTTACCATATAAGTTGCATTTTTCATTTTCTATTAAAAATTAATAGAATGTTTGCAGCTATACTGTGACTTCTGTATGCTACATATAATATAATCTTTGAGATATCAGATGATGAATTCCTGATTTATTAATTCATGACCATGTGCTTTGCCATTTTGACCTGGATCTGATAATAACTCTATTATAGAACCAATTGTCCACCAGTGATAGTTATTTCATATAGTCTATTTCTGAGACCTGTATTTATCTATTCATATATAATCTGGAGATTGAGATGAGCAATGGGCTGAAATAAAATATTTAGATAGGTTACCAAGGGATATATGCAAATTAGAGAAATTATAAGTAAAGTAAGTAAAGTCTTCTATAAGTCTTGATACTTGAAGGCTGAATATCCATTATGTTGTCCTGACAACAGTATAGAAGTTGTTTGCCATTGCTTTATTCTAGGACTTTTAAAATTTCCCAGCTATCCATATAGTAATCACATCAATTCTGCTTAGAATTTTTTCAGGTCAGCCAAGGCAGCCAGCTGCTACTACTTACTTTGGCAAATTTGGTGGAATGGATTCTCAAAGAGCAAGGATAGTTTAATAAAAAGAAGCCCAAAGTAATGCATGAATGGAGAGGATTATAATTTGATGAAGTGCAAACTTAGTAATAGATCAGGAAAGAGGTTTTGTGTTCATGTTGGAAGATTGAAGAAAACAGACTATGATGTTTCTGGTGGGGTAAAACACAAAATATATTTTAGAGATTGTTAGCAACATTTAAACTATAATCCTATAATGTTTTTACAAATTTATGATAAAGCCTGAACAGCTGAGTATCTTTCAAATATAATAACAAAAATAACAATAACAATAAAAAATCTGAATATTCAGTTGACTGAGGTTCATGTTTAATGAATAAAAGTTTTATAATAATAACAATAATAATAATAATAATAATAAAGGAAGGGACCTTGGAGGTCATCTAATCCAGCCCCCTGCTCAGGCAGGAAACCCTATGCCATTTTAGACAAATGGCTGTCCAGTCTCTTCTTAAAAATTTCCAGTGTTGGAGCATTCACAGCTCCTGGAGGGAGGTTGTTCCACTGATTAATTGTTCTAACTGTCAGGAAGTTTTATTCTAGGTTGCTTCTCTCTTTGGTCAGTTTCCATTCATTGCTTCTTGTCCTGCTTTCAGGTGCTTTGGAGAAAAGCTTGACTCCCTCTTCTTTGTGGCAATCCCTGAGATATTGGGACACTGCTATCATGTCACCCCTCGCCCTTCTCTTCATTAAACTAGACATACCCAATTCCAGCAACCATTTCTTATATGTTTTAGCCTCCATATATGTGAATCAAGTTCCAGAATTCTCAGCAGTCGTTAGGCTGAAAGAGAAACTTTTAGTATTAGAGTCCTCAAATCTGGAAGACTATTGAAAATACATTTGTAATCCCATATTGCATTTGGAAAACGGATAGTGTAGAGTTAGAAAAAGAAAGAGGCAATCAAAATGATCAAGGAGCCATTTCAAAATGAAGGACAGTGCTTGGAGCTTTTTAGGTTAGGAAAATCAAGCACAAGGATAGACACCTAATATTCATAAAAGGTGTCAAGAAAATGGATGGGTAAACGGCTGGCTATACTAGTGTCATCAAGCCAGTTTTGAGTCACAACAATAGTATAAATAGACCTCCTTCAGGATGATTAATCTCCAACCTGGTCATTCAGGTCTTCCAATGGTGCACCCATCACATTGTAATTGAGTTCATCCAACTTGCTGCTCATTATCCTCTTCTTGTCTTTTCTCTGCCTTTCCCAGCATTATGAACATCTCAAGAAAATCTTCACATAATATATACCAAATACTCAATGACAATTTGAACCTGATCATTTATGCCTTAAATAAGAGCTATGGGTTGATTTGTTCAATGATGCATTTGCTTGTTTTCTTCATTATCTATCATATTCTTAGGAGTCTTTTCTAATAGCAAACTTCAAAATGATCCATGCTGTTTCTATGCTGCTTCTTCGAAGTTCAATTTTTGCTTCCACGCAATATCATAGCACAAACTTTTTTTCTGCAAGATCCTGATTTTTGAAGAAAAAAACACATCACAACATCTGAATATCTTTTCCAAAGCTTTTATAGCTACTTGACCAATTGCTAGTTTGTGACATATTTCCTGATTGCTGGGTTTTTTGTTTTGTTTTTTACTGTTGATGGCCAACAAAGCAGAAACTACCTACCATTTTATGACTGATTGCTATATTGGTTTGATCTTCTTTATATTAAACCCATTTTTGACTATGATCCCCCACTTCAGCTTCTAGATTATCTGTATTTGGTATAGTACAGGGTATTAATGTTTCTTCCTCAATTTTAAACCATGTTCATCTCCCAATACACCTTGCCTCAATATGCTGTATATTCAGTGTATAGGATGATTAATTAAGGAAAGGGTATATGGTATATTCTGTACCAATTGTGGCTTCCTTTTCTATGTTTAAATTTTGCCTGAAGATAAGGAGATGTTCTGGTGTTCCCAAAAGAAAATTGATAGGGAACATTTTTTTTAATCCTCTCTAGCAGCAGGAACCATCAAATGAATCTCAAATCTATTAAATATAAGATGGATCAAAGAAAAAAAATGATAAATGTCAAAATGGGAAGACACAGCCCTAAGATAAATAATGGTCAAAGAGCTGAACAGATCTGAAAGACATTTGACATATTTCTAGAAGGTGTGCTGCTCAAAGACTTGTATATTATCCCTAATAGTAGAAGATCTTTACATGCCAGCTGTTAGGAGAGCAGGAAAGTGTCCCTGCACTAATGTCTTATTTAGAATTTGAATATTTATTGGAAATAAAATTCATTGGAATGAATATAGTGGAAAGAAATTTCTGGAATTGAGTGGGATTCCTTCCAGTAGCACTTTTTGATCATTCATGGAGCATTGTTTTTAGAAAACGTAAAGAAAAATCATCATTAATTTCAATGTAACAATGTGTAAGTTAGATGAAAGGTCCATTGCCTACTTTTTTTGTAATTCATCTGAATTTCTAAAATGATATTCAGGAGGGATGGGGGTGTTTTTTAATAGCATTCAATGGTGATTTCACCATCCCAGGTATCTTTCCAGATTTCATTGCTTAAATAGTATCAAATGTTTCCTGCCTAGTCAAAATGAAGGTTTGGAAGACTGATGCCATTTTAAAAATCATCCATCTTCTTACGTTTATTCAGCATAAATATGAATAATATTCTGTAGGCATATAATTAATAGATGCGCTATACAATTAGGTATTATGAGTCATTAAATATGCAAGCAAGACACAGAAAGGACCCAGCTAATTTTTGAAACAAAATAACCAAACTCTATGTAAGGCACTTCCTGCAAAACCTGCAGACTGGATGGTGCAGGATAATTTAAAGGCTGTGGTTGTTTGATAAGTGCCTTATTCTTCACCACAGTAGGAAATAAAAAACCTTGTTGATAGTCTGCAAGGGATTCTCTATGTTGCCTTTATCGATTTAAAGGCAGTCTTTGATTTGATCCCCAGACAGAGACTTTGGGAGAAATTGGCTACTTCTTTTCTTGACTAATATCTTTTTCTGCTTATTAGGAAATTACACAAAAACAATGTAATACAGTTTTGTTATTGCCCTTCCAGCAAACCTTTACTTATAATTCATAATTATAAAGGGGTGAAAGATGATGGATTTTTGTGCCTCTTAATTTTCATATTAATTTGCTAGCTAAGACTCCAACAACATCTGAGTTTCATCACTCTGTGTTAAACTATTGAGCTGTTTCCATTCCTTTATACTCTGACAATGAAGCAATCATCTCCCTAAAGTAAGAGGGCTTGAGATCCACCTTGCTTTTTCCAATTATTGTATTTAGAAGCAGTTTCTCCTTCATTTTAACAAAGCTAAAGTAGTAACATCTCTGCCCTCTCCCCCTACAAAAAAATCATTCCTGGAAAATGTTCAACTTTTGCATTAATCAAATTAAGGTATTCAAAGATTTATGGAGGTGTCCATAGTTATGTCGGGAAATGAGCAGGATGACATTGCAATGCCAGCTCTACCCTTTAGATAAGCCTACACAAAATGATGTAGGCTTATCTAAAGAAATATCAAGAAATATCAAATATCTATCAAGAAATATCAACAACCTAAGATACGCAGATGATACCACTCTAATGGCAGAAAGTGAAGAAGAACTAAAGAGCCTCTTGTTGCGGGTGAAGAAGGAGAGTGCAAAACTTGGGTTGAAACTTAACATTAAGAAAACCAAGATCATGGCAACTGGCCCTCTCAATTCCTGGCAAATAGATGGGGAAGAAATGGAGGTAGTGACAGATTTTGTTTTCCTGGGCTCCAAGATCACTGCAGATGGGGACTGTAGCCAAGAAATTAAAAGACGCTTGCTCCTGGGGAGGAAAGCCATGGCAAATCTAGACAGCACACTAAAAAGCAGAGACATCACCCTGTCAACAAAAGTGCGTATAGTCAAGGCTATGGTCTTCCCAGTTGCAATGTATGGCAGTGAAAGTTGGACCATAAGAAAGGCTGAGCGCCAAAGAATTGAGGCCTTTGAACTATGGTGCTGGAGAAGACTCCTGCGAGTCCCTTGGACTGCAAGGCGATCAAACCGGTCAGTCCTAGAGGAGATCAATCCTGACTGCTCTTTAGAAGGCCAGATCCTGAAGCTAAAACTCAAATACTTTGGCCACCTAATGAGAAGGAAGGACTCACTGGAGAAGAGCCTAATGCTGGGAAAGATCGAGGGCAATAGAAGAAGGGGACGACAGAGAATGAGGTGGCTGGATGGAGTCACTGAAGCAGTAGGCGTGAGCTTAAATGGACTCCAGAAGATGGTAGAAGACAGGAAGGCCTGGAGGAATGTTGTCCATAGGGTCGCGATGGGTCGGACACGACTTCGCAGCTAACAACACAACAACAACAACAACACAAAATGCATATACAAAAGGAACAGTTCATGATGCCATGATGCTCACTTGTTCATAGCATCCCCTCTTTTTGACACCACCCGCCATGAATATTTGGGCATATCCTTCCAAGCTTTAGCAACAAGGAATCCTCAGTAAAAGGATGTCTCTGCTGAGGACCATCAATATTCCAATGCACTTGTCTCTTTGACAATCATGATAATAGCAATGACCTTGTTTTTTCGCCACAGTAAAAATAAAAATCAGAGCTAAATTGATTAGCCATCTGCTATAGGGCATACAGGTTTTTCACTACTGTGACTTAAGCTGTATAGAAGTAGTCTAATTTAAAGTTTTAAGAGCTCTACTGTGAGTTTCTTAATATGTTCCTTCCTGAAATTATAATCTAGCTTAATTTCTGTAGAAACTTCTATTAAGCTTTCTGGCTAGAAAAACTGAATTAAATTCCTTTGGTGGTTGTTGTTGTTTGGTATATTGTAAGACAATATACTCCCATGGAAGATAGTTGTTATCACAGACTATTGGTCAACTATTTCTTGGATTGATAGAAGGAAGAAAAAGTAAATGCTAATTTGTTTCAGAATAAGCAAACTTTGATATTGTATGGCATGGGGTTTTTGGACAGACTATTTTCCCAAACCAATAACACATATCTCTTACATTACAACTTTTATCCTTGTCCACTACAAAGTTTTCCCATCAATGTTTTGAGAAGAAAGATTCAATAACATCTCCATGAAAGAAAGATTTTACCACTCCCCAGTAGAGGAAATGGAAATAGTTTCGTATGTGCTTCACTGCTCTCATTTCTATATAATGTGATGAGCTGACCAAATAGTGTCTTTCGTATTCATTTTCATGCCAGCTCAGAGTCACAACATTTCTTGCAGTTGTCATCACTTTCAGATGCTTAAGCAGTTAGCAATTTTAGAAACTTTAATATTTTCCATGAATATTGAAAATCTTTCTATAATGTACAGATTATCTACAGTAATTTGGGTCTGATGTGATCTTGACAAAAATAAAGTATTTTAATCATTTATATTTAAGTAAATACAGAATAGCCTTGTCAAAAACCAGATTAAATGTATTGCTATCCAATATGCTATAGGGTACATTTCAAAAAAAAAATACACTCTCAAAGATGTTGACCCTATAATGCTATTGATCTTGAAACGGTGGTTCATATTTTTATTATGTTAAGAATTTTATAAGGCTTCAGCATGATGCTGCCTGGCCTAGTTTAAAATCAAAACCAGGAAGAAATACTTATATTAAAATTTTTTAATTATGGCTATAAAAACAAGGTCTTTAGTAACACATCAATAAATTGGGGCTTAAACCTTTTAATGTAATATTTATCAAATATTTTACTTCTTAAATTGCTGTATCTAATATCTATTTTAGGTATTTGTAACTTTGTATTTAGACCTTTTGACTATAAATAAATAAATATATAACCTGGTGCTTGCTTGCCATGTTTATGGACTATCGCTATTATTCTCAAGAATAATAGTGAAACCACACCTGGAATACAGCAACCAATTTTTATCGTCATACTACAAAAAAGATGTTGAGACCTTGGGAAAAGTTCAGAGAAGAGAAACTAAGATAATCCAAGGCCTGGAGACTAAAACATATGAAGAACAGCTGCAGGACTTGGATTTGGCTAGTCTAAAGAAAAGAAGGAATAGGGATGACATGATAGCAGTATTCCAGTATTTGAGAGGCTGCCACAAAGAAAAAAAAAAGGTAAAGTTTCCCCCGCACATTCGTGCTAGTCGTTTCTGACTCTAGGGGCCGGTGCTCATCTCCGTTTCAAAGCCGAAGAGCCAGCGCTTGTCCGAGGACGTCTCCGTGGTCATGTGGCCGGCATGACTAGACGCCAAAGGCGCACGGAACGCTGTTACCTTCCCACCGTAGTGGTCCCTATTTTTCTACTTGCATTTTTACGTGCTTTCGAACTGCTAGGTTGGCAGAAGCTGGGACGAGTAACAGGCGCTCACTCTGTTACGCGGCACTCGGGATTCGACCCGCCAAACTGCCGACCTTCCGATTGACAAGCTCAGCGTCCTAACCCACTGAGCCACCGCGTCCCTGCCACAAAGAAGAGGGGTCAAATTATTCTCCAAAGCACCAGAGGGCAGGACAAGAGACAATGGTTGGAAACTGATCAAAGAGAGAAGCAATCTGGAATTAAGGAGAAAGTTCCTAACAGTGAAGACACCTTGCCTTCAGAAATCATGGGTGCTCTATCACTGGAGGTTTTTAAGAAGAGACTGGACTGGTATAGGTTCTCCTGCTTGAGCAGGGGGCTGCGCTAGAAGATCTCCAAGGTCCCTTCCAGCTCTTTTCTATTCTAATTCAAAGAATGGAATATTTTCTAGTTCATTTGGAGAACATTGTATCCCAAATTGAATAATTTGACTTAAAGCTAATATGTAAGCATTAAGAAATATGCAGGGATCTCATCTGCTAACAAATTGCCAACTTACTATATGTGAAAAGGTTTCCTGACTTGCAGACCTAGTCCGTTACTTATTATTTAGCTTTCATATTCAGTTCATTTTGTGCTACTATTTATGTCCAACATAGCTATTTTACTTCTCTTTGGTAATAAATTATATTCAGTTACTTCTAAGCAATCGAGCATATAGCATTGCAATCTGAATCTCACTACAGTATTTATTTATAATACTGTATAATAAATTTTATAATAATAATGCATTTTATAATAAATTTTATAAGGACTTCTTAAACAATCTCCAAAACATAAAACATTGATTTGCCAAATAAGATGGAACTGTATAAAGTTCATCCTTTATTTTACAATAGTGTAAACCATCTAAACCTTTCAGTATATGATTTAAGATTTATTTGTTTTTATCATCAGGCACAATGAGATAACACTCTTCATAGCTGTTTCCCCATGCATGAAAAATCTAAAGTTCCTTATGCTTCAATAGGTTCTAATTTTTCAGAATTTAATTTAGCATCACAGCCACATCTTTAATCCGTACTTCTTTTCCTAACCCCTTGTTAATAACCTTTGGTTATTAATCCTGTTAATGAATCTCTTTGATTCCTGTCTTGACTAATAGGAAGAAAAAACCTGATGCACAATTTGATTTGTCATGTTCCCAGTTGAGACCAGCATGGCTATCAAGAGGAACATCTTAACATTTTTCCACATCATTCATAAAACCAAAAAGCTGTCAAATATAAACAAGACTCATACATTTGCATTAATGTCTCTTCTGATACATTGTACTTCTAACATACAAAGGATGAATCTCCATTGACTGTGCAATATCAAGATCAGAGAGAACTTTACAAGAAAATGTCAACAAGGGTATAAGGAACAGGAATAGACAGAGAGTAAAATCAAAAACCTTACAAGATTCAAAAGACGGGTTGGTTTTATTCTTTCAAATTTTAAATGGTATCATTAAGCAAACTGTTGTCATAGACAACAAAATGTACAAAATTTCCACATAGTAGAATGTCATTATTCGAAGGAGTTGACCTACCTAATGAACTTCAGATATAATTATGTTACAGAGAGACAAAGAAGAATAAAAATTTAAAAGCACACATTTTTAGACAAAGTTTGATAAGAGACTGGCATTCTGCAAAGGGTGTAAAAAGCCCAGGAATTTTACCTCTAGCTTCTCCCTCAAATATTTTTCATGTCAAAAACAATTACTGCAAGAAAAATGTAATAATGTGACTTAAGCTGTATAGAAGTAGTCTATATGTAGAAATGATTCCCTCAGACTGTATGAATAGATTAAAAACACAGCAAGAACTACTCATTGAAAGCCAGAAGATATCATGGTTGGTGTAGTTACAAACTGCTGGAAGGATAAAACTGAATTTAAGAAAGATGGTTGGGTGAAGAATAAAGACAAAATTTGAAATGCTCATACAAAACAGCATTTATTAGGACCCATATAAAATCTTTTACATAGATGTGATGCAGAGATAGAACAAACAAAAAATTGTATAATAAAATGGATGCAAAATATTACAGAAGCAATTAGAGCACAACAATGGGGATAACAGAGGGATAGAATCAAGATCACGTGAAGTATTAATAACACTTTACAATGCCTTGGTAAGGCCACACTTGGAATACTGCATCCAGTTTTGGTCACCACGATGTAAAAAAGTTGTTGAGACTCTAGAAAGAGTGCAGAGAAGAGCAACAAAGATGATTAGGGGACTGGAGGCAAAAACATATAAGGAACGGTTGCTGGAATTGTGTGTGTCTAGTTTAATGAAGAGAAGGGCAAGGGTTGACATGATAGAAGTGTTCCAATATCTCAGGGGCTGCCACAAAGAAGAGGGAGTCAAGCTATTCTCCAAAGTGCCTGAAGGCAGGACAAGAAGCAATGGATGGAAACTAATCAAGGAGAGAAGCAACCTAGAACTAAGGAGAAACTTCCTGACAGTTAGAACAATTAATCAGTGGAACAACCTGCCTCCAGAAGTTGTGAATGCTCCAACACTGGAAGTTTTTAAGAAAAGACTGGACAGCTACTTTTCTGAAATGGTATAGGGTTTCCTGCCTGAGCAGGGGGTTGGACTAGATGACCTCCAAGGTCCCTTCCAACTTTATGATGATAATGATGATGATGATGATATAAATAATCTTATATTAGTTTATAGAATGTATTAATTCCTAAATCTGTCAGATCTAGAGCCTCATTTAATGTTATTGATCCATTATTTCTTGTACAGAAAAAAGATACTAACTTACATGATATTAGGTAAACTTTGGAAAATATAAACTGTTTAAAAACCTATTAATGATACCACTAAATTAATATTATAAAGCCAAGCACAGAACTGGAAAAAAAACTAATTTACCATATCTGTATTATATATGTAATGCACCAAAAATGATCTATTTAAGCATGATGGGAAATAGAAAATTATGCAAATTAATTCTATGCAATAGACCGTGTATATTCATCAATTTCTCTTTTATCTTTATTCCTTTCCAGCATCCCATCAAATCTTTTGCTTGTCTGTTACTGGCCAATTTGAGATGATTTATTTCTTTTCTCATGAAGGACACTGTGACTGTGCCTCTGAAATTCTTATCTAAGAAAAACTGAAGCAACAGACATTTTAAAAGCATCTGGTGAAGTTTGTAATTGCTTTGGATCATGAAGAGTTTTAAAGTTACAAGTACTTCAAGATTAGGCTGTGTTTTTGGATTCTGAATTTTCAGAAAAAATCAGCAGTTAATATACCTCTTTGAAGTTCCTCAGAGACAAAAAATGCTGATTCAGCTGGCCTGGCTGTAGGTCCATTTTGATATAATTCACTCAAAGGAGAAGAATAAAGAATGTGAGGTGAATTTCTTTGCTGATAGATCTTGGGAGACAAAGCTGTAAATTAAAAAGAAATTATAAATAAAGTTTTATGCTTTCCAATTGTTTCGTGAAACAGACTCAAGTTATCAGAAAGACTCCAAAACTGAGGTGATGATGTAGATTAGTCAAACATTATGAGAGAACTGGCATTTTTATTTCACCTAAAGCTTATTCAGTTTTAAGCATAGAAATCAGGAAGGGCTAATCCCAAGCCTTCCTTCTCCCTTAAAGGGACATATAAACCAGAATTTAATATAAACCTAATTCTTATACTATCTGCTAAATGGAAAACTAAGACCAGAACTTCAAATAAAAACTGACCCTGATGCTATTTTGGATTATACATTTCAAAATAGAAATCAGTACAGCGCAAACATGATCCTAATTTTTACCTTAACCAAACACTCTCTCTGAATTGTACCATTAAAATGAAGAAAATCTATCAATGTGATTGTTAAGAGTTGACAAGAACTTGATGACACATAAACAATCAATCAACCCAGTTGCAAGGTGGGTTTTTTTCTGACATACAAACACACAATATTCACTGTAATGTGATCTAGGAATGCCACTCACCATAGAAACCTAATCCTAACTCCAGAAGCCTAACTCTAATTTCACACTGACATCAGTAGCATTTTCCCCTACCATTTTCTGACCATTCAAATTTTACTATAATCTCAAATAAAAAGTCACATTAATCCTTAACTCTCTCTCTGAAGCTGTCCTTCATGTTAACCTTAAACATAAACTTTAAGGAGGCCAAACCTTACCTGATGCTAAAAAGTAGGAGAAGCCTTTAGACATTTTCAGACTTAAAAGTGGAACTTTCACAAACTATAGCTCTCTTCAGCAGAAGCTTGGAGTGAATAAACTGGTTTTTTTTTTATTCCTAATGTTTTTTCCATAAGTGCAAGATCCGCTTTTTTAGATCAACTGAACCCATTGGTTGTGACAGGAATTGTTGCTTGAGCTTGGCATCATGGTTGAGAGTGACTGGCCCAAAGTCACTCAGATGGCTTTCATGCCTAAGATGGAACAAGAACTCACAGGCTACTGGTTTCTAGCCTGGTGCCTTAACTACTAAACCAAACTGGCTCTCAGGAATGGCTAAACTGATGTAGTATTTAAATTGGGATAAGGGTAAATTGGGATAACAGGTAAGTTGGGAAGTTATACAGGTTAGCTGGGAGAAAGATTAGAATTACATTAATAATTAAAAATTGCAATATGTTAAAATACTATTTTTTCAGATCTTCTGTGATAGCCTGAAGCGTTTTGATATATACAAGTCCAGCAATCTCTTACTCAGTTGTGCCGCTAATGTTCCTTTGTTCTAAAATGGCTATTCTGAGATTTTTCAAAGGAGTGAGATTAAATTCTCTGTTGTTTCTTTTCACTTGTTTTGAATCCTGATGTCAAACTTGAATTCATAAATTATTTTGTCCTGTTTCTCCTATGCGGAATCCAAAGAGAAATTGCTGGAAGATGATGATACATACATACATTGTATTATAACTGAGGAAGAACATTTCAAGTTGTTTCTAATCTTGTGTATAAAGTTATTTAGAATTTATGACAGTGTTGTTAGTGTAAATATACAGAGATCTTCATGTTTGTTGTAGGATTTGGTAACCATGTTGGCATCATTGTTTCTACTGTTTCTCATTCCTTACCAGATTCATTGCTTTTCTGTACCAGGTTCATTGCTTTTCTGTACCAGGTTCATTGCTTTTCTGTACTGATGTACTATCCAACATCAGAGAAAGTGCAGTATCACTGCCCAGTATGGGTTGTAATTTATTAATAATGGGTTTGGGTGGTTTGAGTCATAGTCCACATTATTGGAATATGCTGGTATATTTTGTCTCACTATCTATGGAACATTGTTAAGGTGATTTCTTTGTTAGGATTATAGTTTATAGTTTATTATATTTGTATACCGCCCTTCTCCCAAAGGACTCAGGGCGGTGAACAGGGCACATATAAAATGCAAAGTACAAAAGTTAAAAGAGAATTAAATACAAAGCCAGAGCTAAAACAATAAATAATAGTGTAAAAAACCACAATAAAAACCCCAACACATCCCCCATCAGGCCAGGCCGGCTTGTTCAAATAAATAGGTCTTCAGATCGCGTCGGAAGGAGTGAAGGTCAGGCGCCGTCTGGAGCTCAACTGGCAACTGATTCCATAAGTCCGGAGCACCCACAGAGAAGGCCCTCCCCCTGGGGGCCACCAGATGACATTCTCTGACCGGTGGCACCCTGAGGAGGCCCTCTCTGTGGGAACGCACAGGGCGGAGGGAAGTTGACGCCGGCAGCAGGTGATCCCCAAGGTACTCCAGACCCATGCCATATAGGGCCTTGAAAACCATTACCAAAACCTTGAATCTCACTCGGAAGACAACTGGTAACCAATGCAGCTCGCGGAGCAGAGGTGTAACATGGGAGTATCGGGAGACTCCCAAGACAACTCTCGCGGCTGCATTCTGTACCAGTTGGAGCCTCTGAGTGGTCTTCAAGGGAAGCCCCATGTAGAGAGTGTTGCAGTAGTCCAAATGAGAGGTCACGAGCGCATGAGTGACCGTACACAGGGCATCCCGGTCTAGATAGGGCCGCAACTGGTGCACCAGGCGAACCTGGGCAAAGGACCCCCTAGTTACAGCCACTATATGGTCTTCCAAAGTAAGCCGCGAATCTAGGAGGACTCCCAAGTTGCGAGCCCTATCTACGGGGGGGTAATAGCTCACCCCCCATGGAAAGAGGTGGAATATTCTGAATATCCCGGGATGCCGGTATGCACAGCCACTCAGTCTTGTCGGGGTTGAGTTGAAGTCTGTTCCTCCCCATCCAGACCCGAACCGCTTCCAGGCAACGAGACATCACGTCGAGGGCATCACTGGGGTGGTTTGGGGTCGAAATGAAAAGCTGGATATCATCAGCATACTGATGATACCCAACTCCAAAACCATGAATGATCTCACCCAGCGGTTTCATGTAGATGTTGAACAGGAGAGGCGAGAGGACCGACCCCTGAGGAACTCCACAAACGAGAGACCTCGAGGTTGACCTCTGCCCCCCTGCCAACACCAACTGCGAACGTCCCAGGAGATAGGAGGAGAACCACTGGAGAACTGTACCTCCCACTCCCAATCCCCTGAGACGCCGCAGCAGGATACCATGGTCGATGGTATCGAAAGTCGCTGAGAGGTCTAATAGGACTAGGACAGAGGAATATCCCCTGTCCCGGGCCCTCCAGAGATCATTCACCAGAGTGACCAATGCCGTCTCCATGCTGTACCCGGGCCTGAAACCGGATTGGTACGGGTCTAGATAATCCGCTTCATCCAGGACCAGAGGGAGCTGATGCGCCACCACACTCTCAACAACCTTTGCAAGGAAGCAAAGGTTGGAGACTGGACGAAAGTTATTTAACACAGCTGGGTCCAAGGCAGGCTTCTTGAGGAGAGGTCTCATCACCGCCTCCTTCAAGACGGCGGGGAAACTACCCTCACTCAAAGAGGCAGATATAACCGCCTGGAATCAGCCTCGTGTCCCCTCCCGGGCTGCATAGATTAAGGTTAATCTATGATGCAATACCACTCCCAACCCCCAATGTCAATTCTTTAATAATATATTTATTACATTTCAACATCATACATTAAAATACTGACTAACATAAAATGGAAAGGGAATTCCAAAAGAAATGAGGGTGGCAAAAAAATACATCAAACAAATATAACACGATCTAAAAATGCCATTCACACTACAAAATTTTTTAGGAAACTAATATTCTACAGATGTTTAACTATAGATGTCAAAAATTTCATTTTCTAATTAATTTTACCCACAAACCAGAAGCACTTTTTCCCAGCACTATTATCTCTTTAAATAAATTTGGCCACTGCAACAATTAGAGACCACCACTATCCATTTTTTAAAAAAACACACCTTATGCTGTCCATCATGGTCCTCAAGAACACCTAACGATAGCCCTAATGTCTTTCAATTGCTAACAGAATTATTATAAATATTAGCTGAATCCTGAATTTATTTCCCACTAGTATGCCTAAAACATAATTCTTACCATTACATCAACTGAAGATGGTTGCTAAAAATTAAAAAGAAAATCACCTTTAGGCTGACCCTCATATTTAATTTAAGAATGGATCTAAGGCAGGCATGTCAATATATCATGTGATGTTGTGTGATGTATCATGACTTTTTTCCCATTGCTGACAATGGGGTGGGCACAGTTTTGATGTGATGCATCCGGCCCACAGGCCGGCAGTTTAACATGCCTGATCTAAGGAATCCTAATCTGAACCCTAATTCAACCAGAAGGCCATAGTTATTTTTCACCCAAAATGTTATTCCAGTAACTGGCCTTTAAGACAAGTAGTTGCTGATATTGTCATGAAAGAATGGAAAATCCAAAGTGGCAAAGACAGAATTATAGAACATGGAATGTTCAGTAGAAATACTAGCATAGGAAAGCTGAACATAATAAAAGATAAAATTAATTGACTTCATGTTACATTTTAGGAATCAGTGAATTAAAATGGATTGGACACTTAGTCCAATCATACTTTTCATCTGATCATACTATTTACTACTTATGACATGAAAAACAAAGAGGAGACAGTCTTGATTTAATGGATAGGAAACATACAGCAATAATAATCAATCAAAATTTATTTATGGACCAAAACTGAACAAGGGCAGTACTTTGATACAAAGCAGTCAACAATTGAATAATATCAATTTTTAAGAATCCTTTAATATGACCATTATCCAAGTTTATGCTCCAATCACTGATGCCGAAACCTGGAAATATTGAAGACAATGTAAATAGATGTCATAGGGTAGGCAACTAAAATGAAAAAGGATGAGTTACCATTTTTTGCCAATCCAATGATCATTTCATTGCTAATGCTAATGAAGTTTTTAAACAGCCAGAATAAATCCCATATACATGAACATCATCAGAGAAAGTATACAGAAATCAAACTGATTGATGGAAATAAGTGAAATATCACAATTATAACAGCAAAGAAACTGACTGTGAAAACAATCATGAACTGCTTATCTGCATAGTCCAAATTAAGCTAAAATGACAGATGAAGTTTCCATGATATGATCTTGCCGAGTGGTGGAATTCAGCCAGTTTATACCAGTTTGGCAGAACTGGTAGCTAATTTTTTTGTTGCCCAGGCCCATAATGGACTTCCAGAAGAACTGGTTGTTCACATATTTGAATCCCACCATTGATCTTGTCCATATAGACACCATTTTCAAAGAGAACATCAGAATTTTTTTGATATTCTGAACTTCATTGATGGGAAGCCATTTTACAATACATTTTCTTTCCCAGTCTTTAGGTCTTAACTAACAGTTTATTGGAGTCACAGGGAAAGTAACCTGCCAGCTTGTCATATGCAACCACTGAATTTATCAACATGTAACAAGTACGGTATACTGAAATGCAATTTTCTTCCCAGTCATTATTTATATTCCTTTCTTGACTTCCAGGTCATTGCTCTTCCTATTTCTTGTCAAATGGGAATCACTTGCCGTGTCCTGTAGAAACAAAGGTAAGGAAGATATATTATTTCGAAAAGGTAACATCTCATCTTTTCTCTCTTTGTAATGAACTCCAAACTGAGCCTGCTAAAATCATCCATCATAAAAGTGTATCTGGTTGCAAGTTATGATAAATACCTATCAATGGCTTCAGTGCAACAGAAATTTATTTAAGGGCCACACCTTAATGGAAGTTCTTTTGTTACAAAAATTACGTTTTTCTGCCAAATATGATAAATTGCTTCTTTCTGAAAAACAAAAAAAAAATATTGTGCTTTCATGAACAATATTTAATTATTGGAGAGTCACTGAAACTCTGTTTCATATCAAGATCATATAGTAATTATAGATATGTGGTCCATCAATGTATCCATTTTTTTGTCTCTATCTCAAAGGTGTTTTTTCTTTTTATTTAACTTTGTAATTTATAGTTTCTATAACCATTCTGAATATAGTTTTCCTCTAACATCATTCACATATATACACATCATTCATCAATGTATATTGTCATGATATAATTTTTTGCAAATCAGTACTATTTTTGCAAACTGTTTCAGAAAAATAATAGATGTCAGCAATATGTATTATCTGATGTCAGTTGCACTTCTGTGACATTTTACAGCTACATTTGGTCCTGGATATGCCCTTTTTGGGGTGAGAGAACCCCCAAAACATGCTGCTGAAATCCAAATAGCTCAGAATCTGTACATTTTTTTGCCACTTTCAGGGTGGAAACAATACATTTATATAAGCCCCAGAATAGATCCTTACAGGTACCAACAGAAAATATGTGTTTTGGGACATATACAGTATATAAGAAATTAAAAGTATCCTATTTTAAAGGTGTTTTCTATTTCATGCACATTTTATTTTTCTCACCCTGCTCAAGACTGAATGTAGGACTATTATCCTTCTCTAATATCATACAGAAGAAACATGTATGTTTGGTAGACTGAGTTAAAGTGAAAAATTCCTTTTGCATGCCTGGAATTTTGAAGTGGTGAGTTGTTCTCATCATTAAAAACCCACTTGTTCCATTTTACCATTGAGAAAATGCAGATAATTGTTCAGCAATAAATATGGAAACAAGATGTTGTGAAATTTAGAATCACAAAGTAACAGAATTGGAAAGGACCTTTGGGGTGTTCTAGTCCAACTCTGCTCAGGCAGGAGACCCTACAACATTTTGGATAAATGGCTGTCCAATCTCTTCTTAAAAACCACCAGTGATGGAGCACTCAGAACTTCTGAAGGCAAGCAGTTCTACTGGTTAATTGTTATGTCAGGAAATTTCTCCTTAATTCTAGTTTGGTCCTTTCCTAGATTAGTTTCTATCCATTGCTTTTTGTCCTGCTTTTTGATGCTTGGGAAAATACCTCCGCTACTCTTCTTTGTAAAAGTCTTACAGATATTGGAACTAGACTAAACATATTCCTGCAACTGTTTTAGCCTCCAGTCCCCTAATCATCTTTGTTGCTCTTGTCTGCATCTTTCTAGAGCCTCAACATCATTTTCATATCATGATGACCAAAACTGGACACAGTATTCTAAATGTGGTCTTACCAAAGCAGTATAAAATGGTACTAGCACTTCACATTACCTTGATTATCTTGATCACATACATTACCCTTCTCCTCCAAGAAATTCACAGGTTTTAAAATACATCATGTTAGAGCAGTGTTTCTCAACCTTGTCTACTTTAAGATGGATGGACTTCAACAGCCAGAAAAACCCAGCCAGCTATGTCTAGGTCAGACATGTGAAACACAAGGCCCGGGGGCCAGATCCGGCCCGCAAAGTGGTTTCATGTGGCCTGCGAAGCCATCCTGGAAACAGTGAGGGAACAGCCCCCACTGCCTTGGCCCTGGCCCAGAGACCCTCCTGCCAGAGACCCTCAGATCTGTCCCACTGCTGCCCAGGCCCCCTTAGGCACCCTTGATGCGAACGATGTAGAGCTGGCCACGCCCACCCAGTAGGCCATACACACTTTAGCCACACCCACCCAGTAGGCCATGCCCACCCAGGCCACACCCACCTGGCCCCCTGAGGGCAACCGCAATGCTGATGCGGCCCTCAATGAAATTGAGTTTGACACCCCTGGTCTAGGTTGAGAAATGCTGCATTAGATTCAGGCTTTATCACTAATATTCTGCCTGCTGCTTGTATTTATGAATACCTTTGCTTGTTTTAATTATTACAATGTAGATGAGCAATTTTACAGCCACACTTTACATACACCAATTATCTCTAAACTTTAATTTGTGTAGGTCTCAAAAATGATTCCAGGGTCAATTCACAGGAAAAAATAATGGAGGAAAAATGGATGTTTCTCAAAACTATCCAATCAGTATGTCTACGGACCTGACAGACTGTTATGGAAAGGAAGTTATGCCTTTCCCTGTTGCCAAAGGGAGAGAATTTCAGGTGCTTACTTTTCTTTGCATTCAAAGTGCTGCTCCTGTGAGGGCTTTGAAATGCTTGGCTGCATTTACAATTATACAGGATGAGCATAGTAGGGAAAGGCTGAACAGATCTTGGTCTCCAGATTACATCATTAGAGAAAAGCAGCTTCCAAATAGTCCTGGTTCATTCAAAGCTGCAGTATTATTTCCTTAGCTACATATGGAACAGAAAACCATGTCCCTTTCTGGTTCTTCTAAGCCATTTTACCAATAATCACCTTAAGAAATAATAAAAAAATATATTTGCAAGTTTGGAAGCTTCCAAAAAACCTCAATGAAATTTTATAGTATAAGTTGAAGAGAAATTTCTGTAGACTCCTGGATTGTTTAGCGGCTTATCTTTAGTCCGATTTTAGGATTATTTTTATACCATATCAGAATGCTGGAAAAGAGCTTCAGCTTACAACATTTACACATTCATTTGAGGGGGCATCTCTATAACATGCAAAACAATATGTATCTTGAACCCTAAATGTGAAACCTTACAATGCTTAGTGTAATGTTCTGTTAAGACACAGAGTTCATCCAGAACTTGTAGTGGGGAGGATCTTGACCCCAGCTCTGACACCAAGCTGTGGATTAACACTTGATAAATTGTTAAGTTCTCTGCTGAGACAACATTTTCCTATGTTTTTCTTTAGGGCTCTAGACTGAAGACCTTTTATTTTGTTTAATTTTTCTGTAATTAATATTTATTTATTGTCAACACAAGACTGCATAGAAAAAATAACTATACTGAATCTGCAGCTCACCAGAAAGCAAACAAATAAATTGAAGACAAAAAAAGATAATTCCAATAAATAGAAAGTATATTTTTAATTTCTGATCAAACCACATGAATGAATGAACCTTTATTGTCGAAGTACAACCATGTGTACATTGAGATTGGCTGAGCCTCCCTTCGTGCCCCCACCCCCCAGCTTACAGTGACACAAACCCTCCATCTTATTACACCATGTGAACTAATTGCACAACACACTGGCCTTGCAAGTCAATTATGTATAAAGTCTATAAAAATTATTTCCCGTTCAAAAGACTAACAGCCCATGGATAAAAGCTGTTTTTCAGCCTGTTGGTACAGCTGGCTATACTCCTATATCTCCTACCCAATGGTAGGAGAGTAAAGAGATACCATCCAGGGTGTGAGTCATCCCCGAGAATTTTCCTCACTCTTCCAAGGCAGTCAGCCTTGGCGATGTCATCCAGTGGTGTCAGGGGACAGCCCACAATGTCTTGTGCTGTGCTCACCACCCTCTGTAAAGCCTTCCTATCCGCGGCTGTCAGACCAACATACCAAACCACAATACCATACGAGAGGACGCTCTCTATAGTAGACCGGTAAAAGAGGGTTATAAGCTGTTGTTCTACCCTGTTCTTCCACAAGACCCTGAGAAAGTGAAACCTCTGTTGGGTCTTTCTGGCCACATGGATTGTATTAACTTTCCAGGTCAGATCTTTGCAGAGGTAGACTCCAAGAAATTTAAAGGAGGAAACTCTCCACACAATCCTCCCTGATGTGAAGTGGGGTAGGTTCCTCCTTTTTCCTCCGGAAGTCTAGCACCATCTCTTTTGTCTTGGTGATGTCCAGGTGCAAGTTGTTGTTACAACACCATATGGATAGTTTTTGTACCTCCACCCTGTATGCTGTCTCATCCCCACCTGTAATAAGACCCACCATGGTCGTATCATCTGCGAATTTAATTATCGCAGTAGATGGGTCAGATGATACACAGTCATATGTGTACAAAGAGTACATGTAGGGGCTAAGCACACAGCCCTGTGGCGAGCCTGTGCAAAGCTTCAGGGGGGTGGACAAAGGAGACCCAACCCTCACTGTTTGTAACTGGTCCCTCAGAAAGTCTTGAATCCAATCGCAGATGGAGGGGGAGAATTTCAAGTCAGTCAGATTCTCGATGAAAATGCTCGGCAAAATGATGTTGAAAGCCAAGCTATAATCAACAAAAAGCATCCTGACATAACTTCCAGGTTTCTCAAGATGACTTGCTACAGAGTGTAAAGTAGTAGCTATGGCATCGTCTGTCAACCTATTTCCCCTATAGGCAAATTGATGTTTATCAAAATCCAATGGGAGGCATGTCCTGAGATGTTGAAGAACCAATCTTCAAAGCATTTCATGACTACAGACATTAATGCAACAGGTCTGTAGTCATTCAGGCACTCAACTGCAGTTTTCTTGGGGACTGGGACAATGGTAGCTGCTTTCAAGCACGATGGTACACATGCCGTTTGCAAGGAGATGTTAAAAATCCTTGTCAGGACCCTGCTACTTGGTCAGCACAATTCCTAACCACTATCCCCAGCACCCCATCTGGGCCTGCGGCTTTGCTGGGATTCACAACCTTCAATACAGTTCTCACTTGGTCTTCAGATAGGGTGAGTTGCTGAAAATCAGATTGCCAGCCAGCAGAGGCTACGGGGTCTGGTCTTTTTACCTTGTAGCAAGCGAAGAAGATATTCAGCTCCTCAGCCAACGAGGCATCGGTGTTAACCATGCTCCTCGTACTGCCCTTGTAGTTGGTTAATTGCTGCAGTCCCTGCCATACTTGCCTCGAATTGTTGTCTGCTAAGTAGTTCTCCACCTTATGTTTATATTGCTGTTTCGCCATCCTAATGCCTCTTCTAAGATTTGCCCTGGCCTCTCTGTATGTGTCTTTGTCCCCAGGCTCTCAGGAGTGTTCGTATCTCTGCAGTCATCCAGGGTTTACAGTTCCCGTAAACTCTAATGCACTTTTCTGTTGTTACACTATCAGTGCATGTTCTAATATAAGAGAGTACGGCATCTGTGTATGCATTCAGGTCTTGATCTTCGAATACACTCCAGTCAGTGGTTTCAAAGCAGTCCTGCAACTGGTTGAGAGCACCCACTGGCCAGGAGCTGCTTTTGAATTTCCCATTGGAGATCCCTTCATGTTCTTATATTCTAAGTGATTTTACTTTATCTGGGATAAAGATGAATATTAAGCCACCATGCAAGCATTAAATCTTTTCTAGACAAAGATAGTCAATTGGATTTGAAAAATAGATTTGGATTCAGGATATATATATATGTGTTTGAGCCAAAAAGGAAAAAATGAATTTATTGCCATGGGAGAAAAAAAATAAAAGAAAGCTCCAATGCAATCTCAGTTAGACAGAAGTAATACTGTATACCAAAAAGGAAAATTAACCAAAAGATAGATGAGGAATGGTCTCAGGCTTGAAAGGCTCCCCTTCACTTCTCATAGATGTTCTTGATTTACTTTGCTCAAAAGACTTTTCTTTTCTTCAGTAATATCAAATGTACCATCTCTTTTTATATTTCCTCCTTAGATTTTTACCCTCAAGGTTCAAAATGGGATGTATATAGGATTTGATCTGTTCTGGATGAACATGCATTTCAGTCATTTTGTCTTCATCTTAGATCAGAGTTACATTAGTTTTCCTCAGAAACAGCTGGGACAAAAAATGTACATTAGGCTTTCATTCCTCTTCTCCCAACAGTCCAAATTTCTCTCCTTTAAAATGTTATGGTTTCTTACAAACAAAATAGAAAAAGCTTTAGACTAATTCAGTGGCACTGCTGATTGGTAGGTTAAGCCAATAAGGATTCCAGGAAAGGTTTGGACCTGAGATCTTTCTTGGCAAGAAAAAAAAGGGTTCCCTAACTTTTTTTTGTGATAAGTAATTGGCTCTTGACTCAGTTCTACTCCTGGGATATTCTTTGAAACTTAATGTTTTGTTTCAAAAGCTTCAATTTTACTGATTTCGGTGTTGCTAAAATATATCTGGACAGATATAAGGATATTGTTTTAAGTTGTGTCCCCTGAAATATGTATAGTTCCTTTATTCTGCTGGGGTCTGTGGTTTGTTTATTGTAATATCTTCTATATCTGATTTACATATTTTTTAGAAAATAATAATAACTACAAATCTGCTTGCAATGTAATTCAGAATAATATAGGTTTTGTAAAATTTGTGGGGGATGGGCAAATGTGCACAATTCTATATGCCAGGGGTCCCCAACCTCCGGGCTCACTAATGGGCTACGCAAGTGGCTGGCATGCACAACTTTCGCGAGCGGCATGCCGGTGAGCAGTTGGTGTGTGTGTGCTAGCCTGCCACCCTTGCTAGTCAGGCTGCATGCATGCATGCCAGCCTATCACTTGTTCAAGGGCTGCATGAATGTGCTCATGCATGCCAGCCTGCCAATTGTGTGGCCCAGTTCCCCTCTCCTCTCCCCCCCAGCCGGGCTGCCAAACCATAAATGTTGGGGACCGCTGCTGTATGCCAACTTCCATATCTGCTTGGTCCAGCTTGAAAAATTTCTCCCTCCCTCCCTCCCTCCCTCTGTCCCTCTCTCTCTCTCTCTCTCTCTCTTTCTCTTTGAAAAAAAAAGAAGTTTGCAAACATGTATGAAAATTTAAAACAGCCAGTTTGGTACATTAGTTAAGGCATCAAGCTACAAAGTAGGAGATTGTGAATTCTACTTTTTATTTATTTCATTATTAAATATATATGCCACCCATCTTGCTGTCCACCTTAGGAACACAGCCAACTGTGTGACTTTTTTGCCAATTGCTTTCTCTCAGCCCTAAGGAGGAGACAATGGCAAAGCATTTCTGAAAAGCCTTCTCATGGCAGGGACTTGTCCAGGTAGTCTCTGATATTCAGATACAATTCAATGGGGAAAAACTGAAGAATCTAATTGTATTTCAATAACAAACAAAATCTG
This sequence comes from Vipera ursinii, assembly GCF_947247035.1. Lineage (NCBI taxonomy): Eukaryota > Metazoa > Chordata > Lepidosauria > Squamata > Viperidae > Vipera > Vipera ursinii. Next base: position 37,541,896 of record NC_139521.1, on the reverse strand, counting down.
AGCTTCATTTGAAATTAGAATGCTGGCACCTGGTTTCTGATAGTTGCTGGCCTTTTCTGAAAAATAGCAGAATCAGAGTATGCTGAGCAAAAGCTCTTTATTTTTTTTTTAGAGGAACATAAGTAGGAAGCTAATTTTTAGCAGCTGGCATTGACATAATCTGAAGCAAGAAATAACTCTTTAATAACCAAAGCTCAAATATTGCAAGGCAAATGTTCTAAGCTTTGCTTCCTTATGAATATGAAATTTTTAATCACCTGAACTTTAAGACCATTTGTCAATAAAAAAATCTATTGGTATAAATTTGGCTGATTTGTTAGGATAGAAGGAGGCTTGCTGTGACCTCTTGAAACCCTGGAAGATATAAATTTGTATTCTTTTGTGCATGCATGATCCAGTTCAATACAACTCAGTCTCGATTAACTATCTCCAGTGGGTATGGGTGCCCTAGTCTGGGTTGCTGGAGAGCCGTTAGCTGCTCCAGCAACACACGTGGTGTATCACCACAAGCCCAGTACATAACACCACTCCCCTCTTAGATAAAATTATGACAACCACAATTAGTCTTGACAGTTGTCAAAACTTATTAATCAACTCACATACAACTGTAGTGATAATAATAAAAATAATAAAAAATAATAAAATCACTGTGGCTACAATGAGAATAAACAACATCTAGTGAACAGGCTTCCATTACAGTAATGAGCAGTTTCACAATGCACTAGTTTCTGTAGTTAGTGGTAACAAGTTTTACAACAATATACATCACTTTATTTAACAATGTAATCTGTGAGGTACGCAGGAGGCTTGTGTGGCCTAGAGGAACATCTTGGAGTTCCCATCACCGTGTGGTCTACCAGTTTACCCAGTGGGCTGGGTAGATTCATGTCCCTTTGTGCTCCAGAGTCAATGGGATTCGAAACGCTCTGGCTGGCCTCACCAGGTTGGCCCACCCCAGAGTCAGTCTGTTCAGCAGAGTAGGCACAGCGGTTGCTGAAACTTGGTTGGCTCACTTCGTCAGGGTGTCCATGTTGCACTCCCGTGTTACCAGGTTCTTCCTCAGAATCCATCTCCGCTGAGAAGGAAAAACCCTGGTGATCCAAGTGAGGGCTGGTTTGGCCACAATTTGAGGACCTTGGGAGGGACTTATGATGCAGTCCTCACTTAGTGGCCATTCTGGAAACTGTTTCCTGAGTTGATCAATGTGTCTTCTGACAACTCACCCTCCCTCCAACCCCACTTCATAAGATAGGGGTCTGGATGCCTTGGTGATTTGACCAGGAACTCATAAATTCCCTTGACCATAGTTCCTGGCCCAAACCCAATCGCCCATGTGCAGCCCCCTTGGGGGCTTTGGTCGATAAGCTTCTGCTGCCACTCTGTCTGGATGCCACCTGTCCAGCTTAGTAATCAAACGCCTCCCCCAACGTAGTTCTGCAGGACTTTTACCTGTGGCAGTGCAGGGCGTAAAATGCTGACAAAGTAAAAAATCTGCCAATCTGTGATGCCAGTCACCTGTGACAATGCGCTTGAGTGCCTCCTTTGTTTTCCTCACCATATGTTCGGTTTGACCATTAGAAGATGGATGAAACAGTGCAGACGTTGCATGTCTGATTAGATTAGCTCTAAGAAAAGCCTGAAATTCAGCAGCAGTGAATTGGGCCCCATTATCAGAAACTAAGACATCAGGCAACCCATGTGTTGCAAAGAGTTTTCTCAGCACCTGGATGGTCCTAGCAGTAGTCATGTTAGGAACTGGAATTACTCCCAGCCATTTTGAGTGGCTATCCACTATCAGAAAGAGTTGCCCCTGAAAGGGCCCAGTGTAGTCTATGTGAACCCTAGACCAGGGAGTGTGTGTTTCCTCCCACCTGTGAACTGGGGCCTGAGGCATTTCAGGCCTAGATTGCTGGCATGTATAACAACCATGGACTTGACCTTCAATGGCCTTATCAAGGCCAGGCCACTAAAGGTAGCTTCTAGCTAAGGCTTTCATTCTGACAATGCCTGGATGGCCTTCATGTAAGGAGTGTAAGACCCTGTCTCTTAGGGAAGTGGGAATTATGACTCTGTTCCCCCATAAAATGCACCCTTTATGTGCAGAAAACTCATCCCTTCTGATAAAATAACTTTGAAATTCAGAGCCTGGACATTTTTCCAACCAGCCTGCATATACCCATGACAACACTCTACTAAGTATTTTATCTGTGGCATTTTCAGCAGCAATATACCCTGCATGGAGGGGGAACTCAGGTATGTCCTATATGGACAGTATTCTAGCAGCAGGAGCTGGAGCTGGATCCATTAGTGGCAGTGGTAGTCTGCTGAGGCCATCAGCATGGCCCATTTCTTTTCCTGGTTTATGAATTAATTTAAAATTGTATGCAGACAAAAAAAATAGACCATCTCAACATTCTTGGAAATAGTATGTGGGGGGGTTGTTTGTCTGTTGTGAACAGTCCCAACAGAGGTTTGTGGTCAGTGTAGACAGTGAAATCCCTGCCATATAAATAATCATGAAATTTTTTAACTCCAGCAACTATGGCCAGGGCCCTTTTGTCAATCTGGGCATAGTTGCACTCAGCAGAGGACAAGGTCCTTGAGTAAAATGGAATAGGAACCTGTTTCCCATTTTTCTCTATGTGGCTTAAGACTGCCCCCACCCCATAGGGAGATGCATCACATGCAAGACATACAGGTTTAGACTCTATGTAATGAGTTACAGTGGACTTTTCTGACAGAAGTGCTTTCAAATCCTGGAAACATTTTTCGTGTAAGTTATTCCATTTCCAAGGAGCTTTTTTGTCAAGCAGCCTGTGGAGGGGCTCTGCTATTGCTGCCTTATGAGGTAGGAATGTGTGATAAAAGTTTAGGAGACCCAAAAATGCTTGCAGCTCTCCTTTTGATTTGGGCCTAGGAGCCATTTTAATGGCCTTCACTTTTGAATCAGCAGGGTGAATGCCATTAGCATCAATGCGGAAACCCAAGAATTCTGTTGATGAAACCCCAATACTACACTTGTTCTTTTTTAATTTGAGGCCTGCTTTGCGAAGCCTCTGCAAAACAGCCCTGAGCCTTCTGGCCAACACTTCCCCCTTGCAAAGAGGCTAAAATATGGTTGACCACTGGGACCGAGTAAGCGTGCTGCTTGAGGGCCTTATTCAATGTGCATTTATAATCAGCACAAATGTGAATTTCCCCGTTGGCCTTAAGTGGAGTGAGAATAGGAGTTTCCCACTCCCCACCATCAACAGGCTGTAACACTCCCTGTTCTACAAGCTTATTGATTTTGCAATCAATTTTATGTTTTAATGCAAAGGGGACCCTGTGATGTTTAACCCTGATTGGAACAACGTTGGGATCTAACTTGAAAGAAATTGATGTGTCTGTGTATGTCCCTAGGGTTGAATCAAAAACATCTGCATATTCTTCGCACACTGACATGAGGTCTGCCATTTGTGTCCACTTTATGCCAGTAATCTGAATACCTAAGGCATCAAACTAATCAAGTCCAATGAGACTTGTTCTCTGGCCCCCCTACTACTATTACATCAAGGTGCCCCCAAAACCCTTTAAATTTTACCAATACGGTGGCTTCATCCTTAACTTTAATGTGAGCATTTTGAAAATCCATTACGGTTATATCTGAGGGTCTTAGTTTGGCCCAATTGTTACTGCGCCTACACACAAAGTTGTATGTGTCTTGCAAAATGATTGAGACTGCAGAGCCAGAGTCCAACTCCATCTTACATGGAACTCCTTGTAGCTCTACTAAGAGCTTAAGTTTGGGCTTGAGGGGGCATCAAGCCCCGGTGTGGCAAACGCTTCTCCGGCTTCTGAAGAATCCCACACTAACTGGACCCAGGGCCCCAGTACCTCTCCTAGTCAGTTCCTCCAACTGGTGTTTGGGTAGTTGGTCTCTCTGGTGGGCTCTGCAAACCACCGCGATGTGGCCTGTTCTTCCACAATCTCTACACGTGGCTGAACAAAATCTGCAGTTGGCGTGAATGTTTGCCTCCGCACCCCTTACATCTCGGTAAGAGAACTGCCTTGTAACTGTCCTCTCACTGGTGGTTGTTGCGGTGTTGCGCATTGGGTTGCCTTTGGATTTTGTTGATTTTGGGTTCTTCTTCTGATGATTCTCCGGCACATTTGGTGACCTCAAGATAGACCGATTCTTCGACTTTTGAAGATTTGGTGGGCTGAACTGTCTGCACTACACCCCTGGCAGTTTCGTCGGCCATCACCTCGTCCTGTGCCTCAGAAAACATTAAATTGGGTCTAGCAAACAGTCTCTGCTGAAGCGTTCTGATCTGAAGGCCACAGAGAAGCCTGTCTCTTAGTCGTTCTTCTAAGTTTGAGAACTTGCAAAGGCGCGCAGCCTGTCTTAGGCCCACAATGAACTCCAAAGCTGTCTCCCTGTGTAGCTGCACTCTTTGGTTGAATTTGAATCTCCAAGCTATCTCAGACATCTTGGGCTGGAAGTGCCTGGTTAGCTTCTTCTTAAGGTCTGCTTATGAGACTGCTTCGATGGGTATCACCGTGAAAAGATTCTCTGCCAAATTGAAGGTTACTGGGCCGCACACGCAAAGCATTGTTGCGACCTTCAGACCTTCCTCCATGATCTGATTTGCTCTCAGACAGTTTTCTACTTGCGAAAGGTAAGATGGCCATTCTTCCAGATGCTTCACATCAAATTTTCTTAATTTACTGACCTTTGGCATTCTTCATCAGATTCTTGTGATCTTTGGATCCTGCTTCTAGGCTCAAGGAATGCTTCTGCTGAGCATGAGGCCACTAGTGTGGCTTGCTAGCTGGCCTGGGGGGGATGTCTCTTCCCTCCAGTGTGTGCAGCTGACCCCTCGTTGACTTCAGCTCTTAATCGGCGAAGCAGGAACCCACCTTCATCACCACTGTTAAGTAATGGGCTCTTGGGTGCAGGAATGATGACACGAGGCTGAGTACAGAATAACTCATACTTTATTCTTGCTAGAACTGTACTGAAACCTGGGCTGCAACCAGCCACAATATATAGTCTAGCCCCTAGGTAGCAGCCAATAGGTTTGAACCCACTCTTGCCGCCTGGGGCTAGCCAATTGCAGGACAGGAGACAGCTAGTCTGGGTTGCTGGAGAGCCATTATCTATTCCAGCAATGCATGTGGTGTATCACCACAAGCCCAGTACATAACATTAACTATTAAACAAAAATATTGCTGTTGAGGCCTGATAGTTTAAGCTGCTTATTGCTCAACAAGAACAGCCAGTTTGGCCTGATAGTTAAGGACTAGGCTAGAACCCAGGAGACTTGGAGAGTTCTTGACCCACTTTAGATATGAATCCATCTGGGTGACCTTGAGGCAGTCATTCTCTCTCATCTCAATCCAGTCAGAGAGTGGTTGTGGGGGGAGGGGATAGGAGAAAGAAGGAGTATTAGGTCTATTGACCACGTTGGGTTATTTATAAAAACAATAAAGGTGAGAAATAAATAAATAAATAATAAAATCTTACTCTACAGTGTCATCTTGAAGTTCTCTATCTGAAAGAAAGACCCATTCTTGGAATCCATATAGTCTGTGTTTAGCTTTCACTGAATCTCATCTAGACTTATCTTGGCCAATTAGCACTCAGCAGAAGATTATTAGGAATTTAGAAAGGGAATTCTATTTTCCATACCATATTTCTTGCTTATCATTTTTACTCGCTGTAGCAATTTTTCTTTTAAAAAAAGAACAACTCTGAGATAAACAAATTATGCATGTTTTATATCTGCTATTCTGGGTAAAGACCTACTAAGACAGCTCATACAAATATTCACACACATATCAATTAATCAGTTAATCTCAGCCCTAGAAATTAAGAATTAAGCCAAAACAAAGAAGGGGCCACCCTATAAAGTGACCATTTTTTCATTATGAATTATTTCAAGTGGTTAGTATGTTGTTGTTGTTAGTTGCAAAGTCGTGTCCGATCCATTGCAACCCCATGGACAATGTTCCTCCAGGCCTTCCTGTCCTCTACCATCTTCTGGAGTCCATTTAGGCTCACGCCTACTGCTTCAGTGACTCCATCCAGCCACCTCATTTTCTGTCGTCCCATTCTTCTCTTACCCTCAACTTTTCCCAGCATTAGGCTCTTCTCCAGTGAGTCCTTCCTTCTCATTAGGTGGCCAAAGTATTTGAGTTTCAACTTCAAGATCTGGCCTTCTAAAGAGCAGTCAAGGTTGATCTCCTCTAGGACTGACCAGTTTGATTGCCTTGCAGTCCAAGGAACTTCCAGGAGTCTTCTCCAGCACCATAGGCAAAGGCTTCAACTCTTTGGTGCTCAGCCTTTCTTATGGTCCAACTTTCACAGCCATACATTGCGACTGGGAAGACCATAGCCTTGGCTATACGCACTTTTGTTGGCAGGGTGATGTCTCTGCTTTTTAGTGTGCTGTCTAGATTTGCCATGGCTGTGGTTAGTATATTTCTGTTAATAAGCAGAAGAAAATTACAAATGTGTTTCCAATATTATTGGACTTTTTATTCAGCCTACATGGCAAGTAATAAAGATTACTGGAAAGGTAACATAGAAGCAATAGGAAGTCCCTGGCTTTCCCTTCCTTCTCTGATAAGAATGTTTCTCTGACTTGCTGAGATTTAGTGTTCAGGCTAATAAGGAACAAAAAAAGGTTATTTGGTGGATCCCTTGCATAGAAGAGGAGAATGAGATAAAAAATAAACAGTTGTTCACTCTTTGCACTGTAAGGATGTTTAAGTGCAACTATTTCTAAAGTACAATTCTATGCATATTTGCTCAGATTAAATTCTAATGAATTTGATTGGTTTGATGGATATAAAATTGCATCTTCCATCTGCATGCAATTTATAATTTATTACAATTGTGTTGTTTAAAAGAAGTTTCTAATTTTTCCCATGTGATTTCTCCCCCCCCCCCGTATATGTATTGTTAATAGGACAGGATAATAGGATGGAAATTCCAAATGATGTTTAAACACTTTCAGTCCAACAAATTCATCAGAAAACTTTGCTGCCATTCTATCTGCATAAATCTAGGCCTCCTGTGCCAAAACCAAGGGTACCAAATGGAAAGTATACAAATTTGTACAGTATACAAATTGTGGATTCATTAGTTCTGTTTGGGTAATCTCAATATGCACAATTCTCTTCTTTTAATCTGATGGCTTTAAATAACATTACTTTAGACAAAGCTCATACAGAATAGGAAAATAAAACCCTGAAGAAGTCATTTGTGGCTCAGCAACTTGCACATTCTTCTCTGGCAATGATACATACATATAAGAATAAAATCATACCTCATTTTATTCTTAAGGCTAAACTAAATATGATGTTAAACATCTATTTGCCATCAAATAACTGTTAAAACTGCATATTTAGCTTTCAGCCTTTCAGCATCCTATGCTCTATGAGAGCTTCCTGGTTTCCTTGCTCTCCACCATCAACATGCAAAGAAAAGAGGAGAAATGCAGAAAACATCTCAGCCATCTTAAAATAACATGTTATCATGATACTGAATATTTTTGCCATCCAGGCCTGACTTTTATGGAGCTCAAACATCTTTCTCATTTCATCTCAAAACAGTCTGTCATTTCTCATTCTGGATTATACTTAAGGTTTCTTTTTTTTTTCCTACTGGTCCTAGACAAACTGGGTTAGATTGCTGCTGTTGTATTTTAAAGTTCTGAAAACCAATCTAGACGGAATGCGATACATACAATGTTAACTAATGGAAACTACAAGAAAGTCTCTGTACACACAATTGCTGAGTGTTCAAATTATTTAACTATTTGCTTTCTTAACACGATTACCACAGATTCACAGTGACCATTTGCTGTGATGTGACAATGAGAATTTGCAATCAATCCTCACTTTGCAAGTTTGTAAAGCAAAAGAAAGCTGAAAGAAAATCATAAACACAGTCCTGGACTCACTGAAGAACCAAATTGCCAGTCCCAATTTTGGTCAACAAACAATACCTGTATAAAGCTGTAAAGGATTCTTTTCGGTACCCAATATGGTACAATTTTCATGGGTCAAATGAATGCTTGTCCTAATCACATACTGACACATTGAGGTCCAAATGTCTTTCATCAATTCTGGCTTGATTCCCTATTCTTCATTTTCATTGTACAGTACCACTTTTTTTACCTTCTGCCACATAAAAAATTCTCTTGTTTTTCATCTGGCTTTATAACTGCTGATATTGCTGTATTTTTGGATTCTGTCCCCATAAATACTGAAGAAACAGAAACCTCTACATTTATGTCCACGGCTATATTTCGACTTTCAGGATACTGAACAGTCAGAGCTAAATGATGTTCACAATGTTAGTTCAAGACACTGGCATACATCATGGTTCCTTGGACTTTGTAACCTTGGATAAGGGAAAAAAAAGAATATACAATTGTTTCATTTAGTGCCCTTTTGCCTGCTCCACAATCGCATGATTGTGTCACTGAAAATCAGCAGTAAAATCTCAAATGTCCTACAATGCATCTTTAACTGTTTTTATGCAGGAGACTCCTGGGAAGCATACTACTCACTGCCCTATCCCAGCTGTAATTTTGCTAACAAAATCCATTTTTTTGTTGCTGAAAAGCATCATTCACAGCAGCAGAAAGGGTTGTTCAGGAAAGAATAGAGGTGATTTGTCTCCCATTCCCATTCCTACCTTAGTGACATCCCAACATATTTGCATGGTCTTCAAAAGTTTGGTCTACCCCTGCACATCATCATGATAGTCTCTGCGGTACTCTGAAGTTAGTGTAGACTTACATTCTCATTGTGTTTTTATAAGTGTTAGTTTTATTTGTGTCATTTTATGGTTCACTGTCTTAGATTATTCATTGCTAAATTTAATTGTAATTTTAAATGAATCTTGTGTGTTTCAATTTGTGTAATCTATAATTTTATCTTAATGGTTCTATCTCTACCTTATTTTATTATATCAATATGACTTTTTTATTTCTGTTTTAATGTAATGACTATGTTTTTAGTTATATGTTGGTCTATGACCAAAATAAAACTGACGGATTGAAAGTTGGGATATTGGGTATGATCCAGCACACATTACCTTTTTCTGAATAAAAGAAGTATCTGCAATCAGTTAATTGTGCATTCAGTTTTCTACTCAAAAGCATAGATATTTCTCTAGGTGTTATAATTTCACTATGAATCATTGCACTTTGACAGTACAATAACTGTGAAACAGCATGTGTGATTCCTTTTTCCTTATTTTAATGTGGATCTCCTGATAATTTTCTCAAACTCATTGCTTTTCTAGGACAATTAACATAAGAGCCTTCATGTAAGAGCTACATGTGGCTTCTCCAGAAAGCCCTAGCAGATGCTTTGCATAACCCAATTAAATTCATGTGCATTACATGAGGCTATTAATTATACAATCTGGTAATATAATGATACATTCTCTTGCATCAGCTGACAGGGAATTCAATAAATGGGACAAATGAAAGCTGCAATTGTTTCAGTATATACTGGTCCTCTTCTGATATAGGGAATAATCTAAACCAGGGGTGTCAAATTGCCAGACCGTGGGCCGGTTGCATAATGTGGAGACTGCGCCCACCCCAGCTCCGCCAAGGCAAACAAAGTTGCAATATATCGCAACACATCACGTGAAACAGTGAGTTTGACACCCGTGATCTAAATTAAACCATTTTCCATGAAGTTGCATCACACTTGAACTTCACTCTAGTGTTTAGTATTCCTTTGTTTACTGATTTTCTCCCAATTTTGATCTCTATGCATCTTTGCATGAAATTCAGTGTGTTTCTAAATATTATTTGCTCTGGAATGTAGATGAGAAGATGTTATTTTATTTTATTTTTTATTTTCATTTATATCATTTAATCATTACTTGCTTTTAGATTTCTTTTCGGCTAGGCATTGTAGAAATAGGGTGCTGAATTTAGAAAGACTTCGGTTTTGTCCAGAAAGATTTTTATTATGTTCTTTTGTTTTTGCAAATATTAACAACTGAATTAAATATAAATCCATACTCAGAGAATGACATTTGCTATAAGTATATTCAGATATCTTTATATATGTTGAATATGGATACGAACATTGTAATTCTGTACTATCGGACAACACTGCCTATAATACAGTAGAAACGACTACTTTTCTAACTATCCATTTTTTATTTGAGTGAGAGACCTTATGAAGAATCTCCTGAATTCACCTTTAGTAAAAAGAAATATAACAGTGGTTTTCATTCAGTGTTATTCTCCTTCTCTTTCTTCTTCTCCTTCCCCTTTAAAAGAAGTTTATTTTTACTTCTTCTGTTCTTTGTACTAAAGAGCCGACAATACTGAAGTAGACTATTGGACAGAACAGAATAGACTTATTTTTTTCTTAATATACTTGCAGGCAAAGTCATCAGCTGATGCCCACCTGAATTGTGAATTGTGCTTTCAAAAGTCAAGTAGGAGAACAGCAGCTCTGGAAATAAACTGTCTCAAAAATTGTAATTGCTTGCAGCTTGTGCTACGAGATTGTAGACCTGTGGGAAAAAATTGTTGTAAAATATACCTTAAGTTTTATGTTGGCATACAAAGTAATATAATAGTTAGGCCAGGAAATTGACTTAAATAGTTTTAATTAGAAGAAGATTTAAATTAAAATATAGTTGACGACAGTGGCAATGAAAAAAAGAAAAGGAAAAACTTATGATACCCATGCTTCTGAAATAGTACCTTTTTCTTGACTTTACTTTTCTTTTTCTTTCTTAAACAGTTTCCCTTCCACAATTTAAACAAAAGGAAATATTGGCCATCCTCATCGTGTCTGTCTTCTTTCCATTCCTCTTTTTTTTGAAAAAAAATATACTTCAATAGAACAAAGAAATTAAGAAAAATATGATTCATGTGATAACCATGTTAGAACATTATTATTTAAACAAGGAAAAATGGGAGTAGAAATTCTGAAATTTATATTATAAACAGAAAACCACCAAACTTTGACCAAATTGCTCCTGACCTTTTTGTCAAAAAAGAGAAAATGAAAAATAATGAAAAGTAAACAAAAATAAACTTAAAATATTGGCAAACAGCATAAATCAGTAACTGACTGAAGTAAAAGATACATTTAAGTTATGCAATGGAGTAATATCTGTTTGCACTAACTTTTATGCATAATGTGTATAGCTACTGCACTGCATGTATTGCTGATATAGTCAAGAACCAGTAGCATAGTCTAAAGTCATATTAATAATCCTATGAATTTCAGTCCAACTAAAAATAGTAGGACGTGCCCAAACCAAGAGAGTTATATTTCTAATATAGTTGAAGAAATGTTTTCCTCTGTCCTCAGGATGGTAAAATATAGCAACCTCCAGATGCAGTAAAAAAGGTAGCAACAATATAGAGATCTATACAATAATATAAATTTTAGTATACCCTTTTCTTAGACGGAAGAAATAGATTCTTAAAATAATCTTAAGGAACCTCCACAAAGTCAATATCTTTTAGATATGTCCCAGAGTATGAAATCCTAATGTATTCTTTCCCCAATAATCCTTTTGACCTGATTCCAAACAATAGTAAGATAGCTCTTCTTCCTCATTGTGTAACACCCCATATTTCTGGCAGAAATAGACTCAGAATTAGTGCTTGAATGCTTCCCTGTCACTGATAAGACCTAAGAGGAAGTCTTACTTAAAATGAAGAAAACGGTCCAGTTGTGATTAATCAGTTCACAGGACAACAGAATGAGAAGGAGGAGCTGAAACTATGCATATATTTGTCCAAGATCTTCTGAGCCTTTGTGAAGTAACAATTGCTAGCTCTGCTCTTATGAGAGCTGTCTAGGTTAATATTTCTAGAAGACATCCTTAATCTTAAAAGGTCATTGCTTTGTTTACAAGTCTTTGGCTTTTATGAGGAAGTGATGATTAGACTGCATTGCAAAAGAGACCCCTGAGAAGCAACTTCTGATTTGCAAAGATCTAGTGGGGAAATGAAGCTGCCTATTCAGGTTCTTTTCCAAGGTCAAGATTATCAGACACCATGATACATCTATTTACACACATAACAAAATGATTTGGCTTTTTAAAAAAGTACAATTTTTCCAGTATATTAAAACTGTAATCTCAAACGGATGGCATTTTTTTTAGAAGTCCTCTCTTTCTCCTTCCCTTATTATGAGTTTGTTATTGTTACTTTCACTTCTCCAACACTGAAAAAAATAAATTTAGAGAACGTTTATTATTGTGCCAAAATGAATTGTCTCTAAAAGTAAATGTTACAGTTTAAACATCATTGCTTTGGGTCTACTCAGCACACTTAGAATTCTCTGCTCTGCTCTGGTCTGAGTAAATTGGAAGTTAACAGGCATGAAATCAATGGGGCTCATTTTAAAGTACTATTTTGGACCTCAATTGTTGTGAGGTTTGGGTCTATATTTGAAACAAGGGTCCTGTACGCCTTCTAACATTAGGGTTGTTCTCTTTTCCCCATATAAACTAATGCCCAAACTGAAGCTTTTGAGCCATCTGCTTTTTCTAAGAATCAGAGAGTTCATTAATGAGCATGCCTAATTCTGTTCCTGGCTCCTATTTTCAAATGAAATGGTATGGGAATTTAAGAAAATAAATATTCTGCTTACTCCATCAATAGCCCAGCAGACACTTGGGTGCTATATTTCAGTTTAATTTCCTATCAAATAGAGAGTTCAATGGATCAGTTGTCATTAAAAGCAAGCTGAGCAAGCTGCTGCCTTATTATCTTCTTTTTGCTCAGCTAAAACTACGATACAACTTTTGCTGAAATGTCTCTTTCATTTACTTATAACTATGTTATTTACAATTAGCTTTCCTTGATCATTACTTCTTGTAATATGTCTATATATGCGTATCAGAGATTCTGACCTTATTTCTCTCATCCATCTATCTATCTATCTATCTATCTATCTATCTATCTATCTATCTATCATCTATCTATCTATCTATCTATCTATCTATCTATCTATCTATCTATCTATCTATCTATCTAATATATCCATCCATCCATCCATGTATCCATCCATCCATCATCACAGCCTTACTCATTACTTTTTCCAAGGTTCCTTTGAAAGCTTAAATTGTATACTGGATCTTATTGTGATATATTTTCTTTCTTCATGGATTAATAATATCTAGAAATGTATTGTCAGTTGAAAAATTGATCATAACCATTCCCTAATAAACATTGGCTAGGGCTATAGAAGAATCTCCATATTTAACCCCTGAGGAAGTAATCATATTGTTTTTAGTGTGATTTTTAGGAGTCAAGGTATTAAAATATGTATAATATATATTTTCAAAAATAATCCTGTTAACTGTAACAAGTTTTGTCTTTGGTATGAATTGCCAATGAGATAATATAATCTCAAAGTTTATATAAGATAGCAAAATCTTCTTTGGAAGGATATTTTTAATCATCATTGGTTTCTTAGCTTTTCTCCCATAGTTACCATAACTTTTTTACAGGACAATCAAATAGCATCTTATAGAATTAACTGTATTATAATTATACATAATTAGATATAATTATATTTTAATTATTATTAATCAATTGTTAGTGCCATTAGTGCCTAATTTTTTCTTGTCTACCTGTGCTCAATGTTAGCCTTCTACATACTTTAGGTGACAAAATGTGATGAAGCAGAAATAACAAAATATGTTCTGATAGTTGTCATGACATCCACCCAGCCCTTATATACTGTATGCAAGGAAATAAGTCACATATAGTTTGCATTGTGCAATTCATCTTTTATTATTTGACTGTTTTGTAGAAGTGTATGTGTTGTTACCATTCAGATGTACGTTTTTATACTATAGTATGTTTTTATACTTTAACGACTGAAAAAACATCAAAAGACAAAAAGAAAGAGAGGGAACACATTTGAAGAACTCTATGAAAAGGTTTATTTCTTCCATTCAGTTCAGTCTGATGCTCGGAGACTGCCTGGACATGTCCCTGCAGTTTTCTTGGCAAGATTATTCAGATGTGATTTGCCATTGCCTCCTTCCTAGGATTGAGAAAAAGTGACTGGCCCAAGTCATCCAGCTGGCTTCTGGTCTAAGACGGAACTAAAACTGACAGTCTTCTGGTTTCTAGTCTGATGCCTGAACACTATACTGGCCCTCAGTATGTAAAATAACAATTATAAACACATTTGGCAAAGAGAACTGCAGCTATCATTACAAATGTTCTCAGTAATGACACTTTTATTCCAGAATGTTCTCCTTAAATTTGTGGCAATCTACAGTAGAATTTTTTATATTAAAATATACTATAAAAGTATTGACTTCATGAATTTGTTACAGAATAGAATAGAATAGAATAGAATAGAATAGAATAGAATAGAATAGAATAGAATAGAATAGAATAGAATAGAATAATAACTTTATTGTCACTTTGAATGTACACTAATCACATACATTAAAATGAAACTTTGTTACAACAGCTTTTAAGGGGTCACCACTTCTGATATACACTACAATAAATATAACAAAATAAATAAATAAATACAGAATTATGTATATACCCACATATATTCTCTGATACAGAGAAAAACAGTCTAGTTTGGGTTATGTATACATGTGCATGGTGAGAGAAATGAATCTTGCAAGTTTACCAGAGGGGGACTTTATCATAGGGAACAAAGCTATTACAGAATTGGGTAGTCCTGCTAGAAATACTTCAAAATCTCCTCCCAGAGGGGAGCAACAAAAACAGACCATAAAGTGGGTATGTGGGGTCTCTAACAATGCTTTTTTAGGGACATGCACGTAAAACAAAGAACTTTTGATTAAAAATACATAGGTGGTTAGAAAAGATGATAGGATCACATGTGGATTGTAAACTGGAACTATTTCTTTTAGGTATAATCTCAGAAAACTATGATAAAAATGTGTATACTTAATATTACATGTATTAACAGCAGCGAGAATTACATTGGCTCAATATTGGAAAAATGAAGATCTGAAGAAGATATAATTAAGAAAATTTTGGACTGTGCAGAAATGGATAGGCTCACATTGAAAATGAAAGGGAAACAAGACTTAGAATATTTCCAAACACAGGAAAATTATATAAATTTTATAGCATGCCTTAACTCAGCTCTTGCTATTCTAAGTGCTGCCACATCACCTGATTTGAAAGCTGTTTTTCTCACCTTCAACATTACATGGATCTTCTGTGACATCCAAGGTGTTATGTACTGGGCTCTTGTGAAATACCATGTGGGTTGCTGGAGCAGCTAACGGCTCTCCAGCAACCCAGACTACTAGTGTCCTGTGTTGCAATTGGCTATCTCCAGGCAGCAATGGTTGATTCACACCTATTGGCTGCTGCTTAGGGGCTAGACTATATATTGCGGCTAGTTGCAGGCATTTCCCTCAGTACAGTTCCAGCATGAAATAAACAATGAGTTATCCTGTACTCTGTTCTGTGTCTTCATTCCTGCACCAAAGAACCCGCTATTTAACAGTGGCGATGGAGGTGGGATCCTGCTTCACTGACTAAAGAGCTGAAGTATATGAGGGAAAGGCAGCACACGCCGGAGGGAAGAGGCATTTCCCCCCCAAGATCGGCTAGTAAGCTACACTAGCAACCTTGTGCTCAGCGGACTCATTCCCTGAGCCTGAAGCAGGTTCCGGAAAATGCAGGAACCAGTAAGAAGAATGCCGAAGGTTGGCAAATTGAGAGAGTTCAACATAAAACACCCAGAGGAATGGCCATCATATCTATCGCAGGTAGAAAACTACCTCAGAGCCAACCAGATCACAGAAGAAGGACTGAAGGCCACAATGCTACTCTGCGTGTGTGGCCCAGCTACCTTTGATTTAGCCGAGAACCTTTTTGCGGTCTATTACGCAGATCTCAAAAAGAGGCTAACTGGGTGCTTCCAGCCCAAGATGTCTGAGATGGCTTGCCAGTTCAGAGAGTGCAGCTTCCCAGGGAGTCAGCATCGGAGTTCATTGCGGGCCTGAGGCAGGCCGCACGCCTATGCAAGTTTTCAAATTTAGAAGAGCATCTACGAGACTGGCTCATCTGCGGCCTATGGGACAGAACACTTCAGCGGAGACTATTTGCTAGGACAAATTTAACATTTTCTGAAGCACAGGATGAGGTGATGGCCGATGAAGCTGCCGGGGGCACTGTTCAAACCATACAGCCCACCAAATTGGCAAAGTTAGAAGAAATGGTCCACCGTGAGGACGCCAAGCACACCAAAAAACTCTCCAAGGAAGAAGAAACTGAAATCAACCGACTCCAAAAGCAACCCAATGCGCCACACCGCAATGGCCACCAGCGAGAGGACAATTACAAGGCAGCTCTCTTACCAAGATGTAAGGAGTGCGGCAGCAACCATTTTGTGCCAACTGCAGATTTTGTTCAGCCACGTGTAGAGCTTGTGGAAGGACAGGCCACATTGCAGTGGTTTGCAGAGCCCGACAGAGAGACCGGTCACCCAAACACCAGTCGGAAGAACTGACTAGGAGAGGTACTGGGGCCAAGGGTCCAGTTAGTGTGGGATTCTTCAGAAGCCATAGAAGCGTATGCCACACTGGGGCTTGACACCCCCACAAACCCAAACTTAAGCTCATGGTAGAGCTACAAGGAGTTCCATGTAAGATGGAATTGGACTCTGGCTCTGCAGTCTCAATCATTTCTCAAGACACTTTTAACTTCATGTGCAGGCGCAGTAACAATTGGGCCAAACTAAGACCCTCAGATATAATTGTAATGGATTTTAAAGTTAAAGGAGAAGCCACCTTGTTGGTTAAGTTTAAAGGGTTTTTGGGGCACCTGGATGTAATAGTAGTAGGGGGCCAGAGAACGAGTCTCATTGGACTCAATTGGTTTGATGCCTTAGGTATTCAGATTACTGGCATAAAGTGGACACAAACTGCAGACCTCGCGTCAGTGTGTGAGGAATACGTGGATATTTTTGATTCAACCCTTGGAACATGCACAGGCCCACCTATCTCATTTAAGCTTGATCCCAACGTAGTTCCAATCAGGGTTAAGCATCGTAGGGTCCCCTTTGCCTTAAAACATAAAATTGATTCCTAAATTGATAAGCTTGTAGAACAGGGCGTGTTACAGCCTGTTGATGGTGGGAAGTGGGAAACTCCTATAGTCACCCCACTTAAAGCCAATGGGGAAGATTGCATTTATGCTGACTATAAATGCACACTAAATAGACCCCTCAAGCAACATGCTTACCCGGTCCCAGTGGTCAACCATATTTTAGCCTCTTTGCAAGGGGCTACTATTTTTGCTAAACTTGATTTAGCACAGGCCTATCAGCAATTGCCGGTTGATGAGGCCACAGCTGCGCTCGAATGATCGTGACTCACAGGGGGGCTTTCAAAGTTAAACGCTTACAGTTTGGAGTCAGTGTTGCACCTGGTATTTTTCAGGGAATCATGGAACGTACACTCAAGGGTATTCAGGGCATCTGCCCTTATTTTGATGATGTTTTTATTGCAGGGGAATCCCCAGAAGTGTTGGCCAGTAGGCTCAAGGCTGTTTTGCAGAGGTTTCGCGAAGCAGGCCTCAAATTGAAAAAGAAAAAGTGCAGTATTGGGGTTTCTTCAACAGAATTCCTGGGTTTCCGAATTAATGCTAACAGCATTCACCCTCTTGATTCTAAAGTGAAGGCCATTAAAATGGCTTTTAGGCCCAAATCAAAAGGAGAGCTGCAAGCATTCTTGGGTCTCCTAAACATCCTCTTGACTCAGGAGCACAAAGGGACAGAAGTTGTCATTGCGTGTTTTTTTTTAGTTTTTGTCAGTAAGCTCATTGCAGTCTGTTTCTTTGCAAGTTGAATTGTTATCTTATCATTGTAACCATGGTGAGTGTCACATGTTCAGGCATGTATTTTGTTTGGTTTTATATTTATTACTGTGTGCGCATGTCCAAACCAAAAGTTACTTTCTCTTTTCTTTTCTTTGTGCTCTCTGGTGAGGTAGACATGTAGTCATGAGTCTTTCTGTGTTTTTACAAGTTTCTTTGTAATTTAAAGTTTTATAGTAGAATATATGCTTCGGGTTTTCTTTCTTTTACCTTTTTTATCATGCATCAAATGAACCACAGTTCATCGCCCTCTGATAGGGAGGTTTTGATTTATTTCCCTGACAATGGTAGCAGAGACTGGTTTGAATGTTTTGACAGAAGTCTACCCAGCCAGCTGGGTAAGCTAGTAGACCACAAAGTGATGGGAACTCTGAGATGTTCTTCTAGGGCACACAAGCCTCCTTCATATCTTGCAGATTACATTGTAAAATAAAGAGCTATATATTGTTGTAAATCCTGTTGCCACTAGATTACAGAAACTAGTGCTATGATGTAATTGTCTAATAGTGCAAATTGTGAAGCCTGTTCACTGAGACGTTGTTTAATCTCATTGTAACCTACATTGTTATTGTGAAGCCTGTTCATTGAGACGTTGTTTAATCTCATTGTAACCTACATTGTTTTTTATTATTTTATTTATTATTTTCACTTTTACTTTAGTGTGCTGGATAATGAGTCTTGACAATTGTTGAGACTAAGTGGTGTTATTATGGTCTGATAAAAGAGGGGAGGGGTGTTATGTACTGGGATCTTGTGAAATACCATGTGGGTTGCTGGAGCAGCTAATGGCTCTCCAGCAACCCAGACTACTAGTCTCCTATGCTGCAATTGGCTATCTCCAGGCAGCAATGGTTGATTCAAACCTATTGGCTGCTGCCTAGGGGCTAGACTATATATTTCGGCTAGTTGCAGGCATTTCCCTCAGTACAGTTCCAGCACAAAATAAACAATGAGTTATCCTGTACTCTGTTCCGCATCTTCATTCCTGCACCAAAGAACCCGCTATTTAACACAAGGTTTCTCATTTTTTCACATGATAATAGACTTAAGAACACTGACATCCTCCATACACTTTTGGATATAAGTAGACACAGTAGAAGCCTACTCATTTAAATCAGCATGTAGTCCATTCATTGCAACCTCTTTAAATATGTTCCAATTTGTGCACCCAAAACAGTCTTGTAGAACTTCCATAGCTCTTGTAGGCCACACTCTCACTTGTTTTGAATTGGTCTCTCTCTAATTAACAAAAGCTTATATGCTGGTATAAGCATCACAGAAAGATGATCTGAGGAGCCAAAATGAGGGTGAGAGGCAGTCTTAAATGCTTTCTTGACGTTAGAGTAAGCTAAATCCAGAAAATTCACACATCTGGTAGGAAAAACCATGTATTGATGGAAATTAGGGAGGGCTGATTTCAAGTCAGTCTAATTGAAATCCCCTACTACAATGAAAAACCCCTCTGGATGGATAGTTTGTAAGTCACTGATAAAGAGCACTCAGGGCTTCATTCTTGTTGGCACTGGCGGAATATATATAGCTATGATTAGGATGACAGTGAATTCTCTTGGCAAATAAAAGGGTGTACATTTCACAGTCAAACACTTGACATCAGGAGATCACTGGCTGGAGACTACCTTAGCATTGGTACACCACCTCTCACTAATATAAATACATATACCCCCACCACAGGATTTTCCACTCAAATTGCTGCTCCTGTCCAGCCAAAATGTTGAAAAGCCCATCATACTGATAGCATTGTCTGTAATAGATGACATTTGCTATAACATAGTTAAATGAATGTAAAGTAACATTCTAAAATAATGGAAATAGTGATGTACAAGCATATTAAAAAGGAGGCTTTTTAAAAAAAATGCATTATGTATATTCAACTCAGTTCTTTTATCTATTTCTATCTTTGTTATAGTATTAGGAGCTCTCCTCTTCTTTTTTATTAGTAATAACAATCTGCAGTTCATGTTCCTAGACTGGGACATGTAAAGGTCAATGTGAGAAAGAAGAGAAATATTAGAAAGTCAATATTGAACTGAGGAGTACTGGATGTCGAGAGTACTTGCAGAAAAGAACAAAGTGAGTAGCTAGGAAAATGAGTATTAATTAGAATTTTGTGCGGTCTTATTCATGTCTGCTATGAATCAAATAATAAAACTGACTAGTAACTGTGAGTTTTTCAGTTTTTGTTGTTGCAATGTATTGCTCTACCTTCTTTTGACATTAGGTCAAAGTTCAAACATAAAATCTGTTATTGTTGCTCAAAGCTATTATTCCCGGCATGGAATCTTATTTTTAAATGTTTATTCTTAGTCACAATGCAAATAGTTATTGGATTTAGCAGGGGAGGATCTGAAATGGTAAGGTGATATTGGGAAACTCTGAAAAATATGATCATAAAAGCCCAACCCAGCACAATACCACTGAAAAAGAAAAACAAGAAATCTAAGAAGAAACCAGCATGGCTACACAAAGATCTCTCTGATAAACCTAAAGACAAAAAAGGACAAGGACAAAAAAATGGAAAGAGGGACACATCACTAAGGCAGAATATCAGTAGATAGCCAGAATCTGAAAGACTAAGTCAGGAAAGCAAAGGCTCAGAATGAACAAAGACTTGCAACAAAAGTCAAAGATAATGAAAAAAGTTTCTTTCAACATATAAATAACAAGAAAAAAAATCAAGGAAACAGTTGGACCACTAAAGAGAGAAGGTAGCAAGGAAATAACAGGCAGCAGAGAGAAAGCAGAGCTGCTTAACTCATTCTTTCCATCGGTCTTCATGGGAAAAAAATTATAGCCCAAACTAACAAAAACATAACTGAAAAAAACAGACTAGAAATAAAAGTTAAAATAAACAAAAAAATGATAAGAGAACACCTGTCTGATCTTGATGAACACACATGGTCAGGACCTGATGGATTACATTCCAGAGTTCTGAAGGAGCTGGCATATGTTATCTCAGAACCATTGTATCATATCATTAAAAAATGTTGGAGCACTGAGGAACTACCAAAAGATTAGAAAAGAGCTGATGTGGTTCCCATCTTCAAGAAAGGGGGGGGGGAAACACAGACCCAGGAAACTACAGACCAATCAGTGTAACATCAATACCTGGGAAGATACTGGAAAAGATAATCACAAAACAGATCTGTGAATATCTAAAAACAAATAAAGTAATAACTAGAAGCCAGCAGGGTTTGTTAAAAACAGATCATGTGAAACCAATCTTATTTCATTCTTTGACCAAGTGAATAAATTAGTAGACCAGCAAAATTTTGTGGACATAGTACACTTAGACTTCAACAAGGCATTCGACAAAGTAGACCACAAACTACTTCTTGGAAAGCTAGAAAAAAGTGAGATGGGTAGCATCACCATCAGATGGATTTGTAATTGGCCAACAAACTGTACTTAACGAGAAGTCCTTAATGGTACTGTTTCTACATGGAGGGAAGTAAGCAGTGGGGTACCACAAGGTTCTGTCTTAGGCCCAGTACTCTTCAATATCTTCATAAATGACTTAGATGAGGGAATAGAAGAGGAACTTATCAAATCTGCAGATGATACTAAGCTGGCAGGAATAGCCAACATCCTAGGTGATAGGCTCAAGATCCAAATGAATATTGACAGACTTGAACACTGGGCCCTAGCTAACAAAATAAAACTCAATGTAGAGAAAGTAAAGTCTTACACTTAGGCAAGAAAAACCAAAAGTACACATATAGATTGGGTGAAACAAGGCTTAATAGCAGTAACTGTGAGAGGGATATTGGAATTTTAGTGGACAATCAATTAAATATGAGTCTACAGTGTGCAGCTGTAGCCAAAAAAGCCAATGCAATGCTAAGTTGCATTAGCAGAGGGATTCAATCAAGATCATGTGAGATACTAATATCACTCTATAAAGCCTTAGTAAGACACACCTAGAATACTGCAACCAGTTTTGGTCTCCACACTATAAAAAAGATGATGAGACTCTAGAAAAAGTGCAGAGAAGAGCAACAAAGATGATTAGGGGACTGGAGGCTAAACCACATGAAGAAAGGTTACAGGAACTGGGCATGGCTAGTCCAGTGAAGAGAAGGACCAGGGGAGACATGATAGCAGTGTTCCAATATTTGAGGGGCTGTCACAGAGAGGAGTGGATCGACCTATTTTCCAAAGTACCTAAAGGCCAGACAACGAATAATGAATGGAAACCAATCAAAGAGAGATTCAACCTAGAAATAAGGAGAATTTTTCTGACAGTGAGAACAATTAACCAATAGAACTGTTTGCCTTCAGATGTTGTGGGAGCTTCATCACTGGAAGCTTTCAAGAAGAGACTGGATTGCAATCTGTCAGAAATGGTGTAGGGTCTCCTGCTTGGGTGGGGGGTTGGACTAGATGAACTACAAGGTCCCTTCCAACTCTGTTATTCTATTCTATCTCCTATTTCTTCTGCAGTTGCAGTGCTCTTCTATGGCTGGTATGCCATTTATGTACTTGCACCATTAGCCATAAATTATAAAGCCCATGTGCCCCTTCAGAGTTCATCAGTTTTTCATACAGAGTTGAAATGTTCTTCAGAGATCATCCAAGCCAATATCTACAATTACAACTCTATATCTGTAGGAGAAGAGGCAGATTCTTGGCGTAAAATCAAAAGAGGAATCATTCTGGAATCATTATGTTCCCACAAGTGATCCAAGTTGAGCTCTTGAAGTCTGTTAACTTTTATGTAGTGCCAATTTAATGCTGATTGCTAGTTGGCTAGATGTTTGTATATAGACATGAGCAATAAATCTTAACTGGAACATAATGTGTGGTCCTGATTCTTTACACCTGACAATATCTAAGTCTGGAACAGTGTTTCTCAAACTTGCTGGATGGGGAATTCTGGGAATAAATGTCCACACCTTAAAAGTGCCAAGCTTGATAAATACTGGACTATAGCATTTTTAGTAATTATGAATGATTTCTTTATTACTTATTTGCTTATACGGGAAATGCCAATGTTACAGTTTTCTATGGTGAAAATATAGATGCTGGAATATAGACTCTGAATTCCAAAATAAGGATTGGTACAATTTTTTCTCATTTCTACTCTGCAAAAAGCCAAAGTACTGCATGAATGTTTTTTCTTCAGGAAAGTGCCAGAATTATTAGGACATAGAGCCCTAACCACTTGCTGTTTGACAGGGCAAATTAATTTTTCTCACGCTGTCCTACATAAATATCTTGTCCTTGCATGGAAGGTTACTTATTTTATTGTGTCCTTCACTGATACCATATTTTTCCCTTGAGAAATTTAGTACACAGTTACCCTAACCAAGCTGGAAGTATGGATCCTTGCAAAAAAAAATCTACAGCAATAAATACTTCATGAAAAAAAACCAGAGAATTTTACTTAAGGGACAGTTCCATGGAGACATCTTTGAGGAACAGGGATACAAAATTCAATCTGAACAAAACTTGTTCTCTAATAAAGAACTTTTTAAATGTTAGTGTAACATTGTATAAAATGAAATAGCTGTCTGTATTCAACAGGTGGATTTCTGTATAATTATGAGGGTCAATACAAATACAACATTGCTTAGGTTAATGTTTTCTAGCCTTGGTTAAATTCTACTTGTGTGTTTTTAAATTCCAGCATTATCCCACCTGCCTGGCCATTGTTGACAATGCTGAAAATTGAAGTTAAGATATCTGGAAATTAGTTTACTTGTGAGGCACTGATTTACACAGAATAATAGAATGACAGAGTTGAAAGGAACCTTGGAAGTCTTCTAGCACAACTCCCTACTCAAGCAGGAGACGCTATACTATTTCAAACAAATGGTCATCCAATCTTTCCTTGAAGATCTCCAGTGATGGAGCACCTACAACATCTGAAGGCAAGCAGTTCCACTGATTAATTGCTCTAGCTGTCAGGAAATTTCTCCTTATTTCTAGGGTAGTTCTCCCCTTGATTAGTTTCTATCCATTTTTAGAAATAACAATTTATTTATTACAATGATGTATAAATATTAATAAATTATAAATTGGAGTTAGTACAAATTACCATCATTGGGGAATGGTATTGAGATTTTTTGCTTTTTTTCTCTTATTCATAGAATTGGCAAGGAAAGCTAAACAAAATAGCATCAACCCATTAGTGCACAAAACACACAAGCCATATTTAATTAATTGAACAGAAAGTTGAAGATTTAAATTATGTGAAAGGGGAGTGCAAATTGGGAGCGTAAAGATTTTGACACATTGTGCTTTATAAGAAAGGTAACATGTATGTGCTAAGTTCAACGCTGGAAATAATATGAATAAGGTAAAAAAGGAAAGCACTGGGAGGGGAATAGTTCATCATTCTTATTAATGTATAACCCAAAGGAAATCTGGATATGGAATTCAGAAATGATAAGATCATGTTTAACATGATTAGTTTTAAGGCACAATATTACTAAAAAGGAATCTGTTGTAATAAGACACTTGCATACATGATTGGATATTGATTTTCAGTATGCTTTGCTTCTGTAAATATACTTGACTTTGCATTTAGCAATAAATAGAATGATCACTGAATGGAATTTTGAATGGGAAACATATTCTGTCCACTTTATTATATGGCAAGAAAGCAGGTCACTGCATTTCTACTTTGGTCAAGTAATGTTTATTTTTATCTTACCACATGCTTGTTCTATTTTATTTTTGAGATATTTAGGAATCAAGTAAATGAAAAAGCATGAATATTATTTCCAACTGGCTGTTCCAAGTTGAATTAAAGAGCTAGATAGAACTTTCAGATCTTTGGATGAACATGCAAAGGTCACAAGTGGAAATAATAGCAATTAACCCCACATCCTTGTTCATTTTGTCCCTACCATATGCTTTTGTATTATGCAGAAATAGTACACAAAGAGACAAAGGATATATCTATTCGGCTGCTACATAATAATTATTGATCTGCATTTTCAATGTAGTAGTGATCTATAGCTGAGGGTTTGGGGCACATTAGCATACTAAGAAATGCTATAAAGTAAATTGTTTCCCAAATTTATCCCATTTCTGAACAAAATTTCTATAGGAATATGACCACAATATTCCCAAAGTATATGCATCATTGATGATTGATGATCATCTGATAAATTCAGGTATACTTCTTCAGAAACATGAAATGATGTATACTAGGGACCTTCCATGTTTCTGATTGGATTTGGAAGATATATTTAGCACCCATTTGTCAAGCCAATCTTTATTATAGTCATCAACCAGCATAGCATCCATTTTTGACTCATTAAAGCAGCCATGTCTTTTGTCATATTTACCCAGCTTCTCTGGAGATTCTTCTAAAGAAGTGCAAAGTCCTCCTAACTAATGGTAATTATAGGAATTACCTATAAAATGTTCCACAGAGCATTTTATAAGGGTGCTTTGAGATGCATTTTGTAATGAATCAAGTATTCTGATTGAAGCATTGAGGCACTGTGTACACAAGGCTTAGTGTGCTTTTTTGAAGGCATTCCCAGTTTTTTGTGCATACTGGCACATGGACATTAGTCTGGCACTGCTTGTGAATTACAATGGTTGTAAATGTCCCTCAAGCACCATACAGAGCTTCTGAAAGATGTAGTTTTGCATTTGCTTGCACCAATGCACTTAGCAAACCTATCACTCAATGCTTCATATAGCCCTACAATACAATTCTAGCACTATATCCAATGTGCTGTTCTCCAGCATGATAATAAGTTGCATTGGTCAGTATTTCTTTCTTTCTGAATATGAAAACCATGAATTTCCTTTCTACTCAAAACAGGAATGCTTCAGGTGGACTTCTTGTTTCTTGATCCAAAGAATAAATATAGACAATAATTGTAAACAGGCCTAAAAGAACAAAACTTTTCACGTTTGTTTTCTCACCGTGAGAATTTTGTACAATACTTATATCTAGTTGAATCAATACTTTTCGATGTGCTAATGAAAATTACATCGTAATCTGTTCTAGCAAGCCATGGTTATGGCAGGATAAGCATGTCTTAATGAAGTCTTCTTTCATTTGCTTCTTGGCCAGTAAGAAATAAATGGATCTTCAAATAACCTGCTCATTTTACAGAGTTTGAATTTCTACACTTGGTTTCCTTTTATTCACCTGTTTGTTGATTTCCTTTCCAATGATTGAAACTGAACCCCCTATCTGCATACTAAGAGTCAGTTTAGAAGGGAAAAAGTCTTCCCATGAGTTATGTGGATTATTCTTTCCTGAGGTACTTTAAAAGGATTTTATTGTTGCAGAGCACAATATTTATTTCTTAAATTTATATCCAAATTTATATCCAAAGTGACTCTGCCTTCTTTCAGTCATCAATAAGGTTTTCACCAAGATAATAACAAAAATAATATTGAGAACATTAAATAATGCACAGCGAAAGGAACAGGCAGGGTTCAGAAGTGGCTACAGCACAACGGATCACATCCAGGTTGTTCAGCAAGTCATTGAAAGGCACAACGAGTACACCATGCCTCTGTGCATGCCTTTCATTGACTATGAAAAGGTGTTTGACTCAGTATTCCAGCAAGCAATAATTAAAGCATTGCTCAGCCAAGGCATATATATAAATTTACTACAATCAGTATATGAAAAACAATGATCTTTAATGATTTTAAAGTGGAAATCAACATAGAATGAGGTCTATGACAAGACAATACAATATCAGCTATCCTTTTCTCAACCTGTCTTGAAGAAGTATTTCAGAAACTAGATTGAGCAAAAGATGGAATAAAAACCATCTTTTGGCAGCAATTTAAATCACTTAAATCAAATCAAATCAACCTTTATTGTCAGAGTACAATAAAATTTGCAGATGATGTTGTTCTCTTCTTACAAGACCCAGAAGAGCTACAAAGACACATACAAGAGCTGCACAAAGCAGAGAACCATTCAGCTTAAAAATAAACCTAAAAAGAGCCAGGTTTTTCTTTCACCAAAGAAAAAAAAATATAACTGGAGAAGAACTAGATATAATAGACCGCTACATATGCCTTGGCCAATAGATCTCAATGATAGGTCACACAGTAAAGGTTTCCCACTTTTAGGTTGACCAAACTAGGTTGGTTTTTTTCATCTCAAAGGCAAGAGAATGACCCTGAGACTGCTGAACACAAGATACCATTGAGCACATGTTTTGCTTCTTCCACCAAGTTATCCATTTCAGATCATATATATTATGCTAAAGCTTTTATGGAAAGTCCAAAGGTTGGGATATCCACTTGATTTTCCCACTGCCTTGTGCTATGATATTCTGTAATGTACTATCCACATTGAATTGATTGTACTGAAGTAATACTTCTACATGTGTAATGTGATGTAAAAATTAAAACTCTCAATCCTAACTTTAAGATTAGTGACAGGAACTGATGTTATCTTAGGGATTTCCTTGGGAAGATTTGATTAACTGGGGAGCTGATTCTTGTTGTTTATGAAGCAACATCTGAAGAGAAAATGTTTTCCCCAAACAGTTTGTCATTCATGCTGTATATTCTATCAGTTACTTTATATTTTTTTGGAATTCTGCTTGATTTCCATGAACTATTTTTGTTAAAAAGCCCAGCTTCATACATGTTTCATCCTTCCCATCTTTCCTTTTTCACATTATTGAAACACTCATCCACTCCACATCTTACACATGCACAGTATATACACATATTTAGAAAAATACCTTTGCATCTGATGTTGATAGTAGCTGTCTTGTATAATTCTGTATCATCTTTTAATAAACTTCAATATTTCAAAATCTTGTCAAGGGTTTCTGAATGATTTTATACATGTGTGAGTTTTTATCATTTTTCCACAGCACTTTATTTCTGTTAGCAGTTCCTTCTGTTAGAAAGGGAAAAAATAGTTTACATTTTTATTTAAAGTATGCATTTCCCTGAACATTGAATGGGAGATGTTTCTGATAAGATGTAAAAGCATAATTCACACAAATCAAGATTCCTAGTTAAGCTAGGTTCATAGGTTGTTTAGCAGAATGAAAAATGAATCTCATGTCTTAGTAATCTTAGGCAAACTGAATTCTACACGTCTAATATAGGTCTGCTTCATAATCTCTTTCATAATGAGGCATATGGGGTCATATATGTATCCAAAAGACATACAATTGTATGATCAAATGTGAGAGTCAGTGGCTTAAAAGATTAGTGAGTCAACATATGCATCTAGTGTTGAAGGCTTGAATATACATCTTGAGGTTGTTGGTGAAAATATTTTCTGAACAAATTGGCAGTACTACAATTCTGAGATGATGCACAAATTTTGGAAAGGTAACAGCCTTTAAAGCCTTTAACCTGAAGACTTGGCTCTTTGAGCTCTCTGACCCAGGCTGAGAATTTTAACTGGGGTTTTATTTTCAGAGATAATTTAATCTTTTAATTCTCTTTTAACCTTGTATTTTATATTGATGTGATTTTAAAATGCCCTGTAAACTGCCCTGAGTCCTTCGGGAAAGGGCGGTATATAAATCTAATAAAATAAATCTAATAAAATCTAAAGAGGAGGAGAAGCAAGAGGAGGAGAGGGAGGAGGAGGAATTTCTCGCCTATCAGAGTGATTAAGATTATGCATCATTGCTTTACCAAAAATGGAAGTTAGGTTGCTATTTTGATAAAATATATGAGGAAAGTAGAATTTTGATAAATAAATGAGCATCAGCACAATGGTTAAAGGATATACACAGTTTTAAAATTGAATAATATTGTTATTTTAATACATTTAGTTTACCTGCCCAAGTACGGAAAGACATTTGACCTCACAAATAATATGCATTTCCTATTCTGCTCATGTTCTGTTTGTATATTTTGCATACATCTATGTAGAGCATACATACGGGATTGTCTACAGTATGAGATTCTATTTTTAAAGATAAATCTGAATGCTCTAGGCTGAACATTCAGATCATATTCCTCTGGAAAAAGAGACCTCTTAGCAAAATGCATCATATGAATGTATGTGCCTATAATTATGCTTATGATTGTATAATCATAGAAGTAAGACGACTGCATTAATGGATGAAACTGAACTTAGCTAAATGATGTAGTCCCCATTTTGTATTGATTACTGTATGTAAATCAATATTCTAATACTAACTTAGATAAGTCATTCTGTAGAAGTTGAGAAGAACTTTATAAAAAGTGTGATCCAGTAAGGTCAGCTGCAGCTTCAGAATCTGTCATAGCCTACATATACTGTTACATGTCATTAAGGACAAATATTATTAGTGTTAATTCATTTACAATATTTTTGAATCTTAATGTGACTTAAATTGAATCCTTATTCTAAGACTCAAAGTTCTTTTTTAAAAGACATTTGTAATCCTTCATAAGACTATTCACAAATAAACCTACTACATTCTGTAGTATTTGTACTTAAGATAGTACCCATTACAATTACATTTAATTATTGTAGCAATGAATAGTTTTTGTTTCAGTACATTAATGTCTCTTCTCTGGAAGCATATTCAAATAGATTCTATTATTTACAGCTAAATTTATTATTATTATTATTATGGGTTACCTACAGATCTTAACTCAGTTGATGAAAATTGTTAAAACAGAGAGAACACTCAGAAGATGTAATTCCCTTCTGTGTATTGAGTGTATGCATGAAAAAAGCATATTTTCACCTTTTCCTTTAAATTTGCTCCTTCATTGAAGTTATTAATCACCTCTCTTAAGAGGAAGTGGTTTTAATACATTCTTCATATAGCAGCTGAGAATGTGAAGTTGGCTTGCATTTTTTAAAATACATTCAGACTGGATGCAGAAACTTCTTTAACCTAATTTGTATGACATGGTCAAAGAAGACTATATAAATGGAATACAATGATTTATACAGTCTGAAAGTTTACTTCTTCTTAAAAGAGGTGAAAGTCATAATTCTTTCCCTCTCTTTTGTTCAAATCAGTCAGCTAGAAAAATATATCTTCAAATCCTTTACCAGGCCTAGGGAATAGTTGTTGAGCCTGGTATTGCTCAGAGCCTTATTCTTTTATTTACTTGGTTAATATTCTATCTTTATATTGCGTCCTAAGTCATGGTTCCCAGAGACTTCCAGAAAGTGTTTTTAAATTGCAATATTTAATGTGACAGAAGGAGGAAATGATTAAATGTATGATTGCAATCATATCAAGGATGGTACATTTTAATTAAAATCAAATTTAGCTTATGACTTAGCTCCACCTTGCAGCCCCTAGCACATCAGTGAAGGGCTACAGATGACCCTGAGTTTGGAGAATGTTGTACAACTTCTTGACATTTTAGGGATAACTGACTATATTGAATGCTGTGCCATAAATTTGCTATAAGGATGTTAAATGCAGACTAAAAACAGCCATTAATCTACACAGGTTTACCTGGTTCATTAAGGGACTAAAGTACAAGGGCATGAGAGATCAGGCATGGAAGTATGGCTACAAAAGACCATGATCTGCATCTTATGGGCACCCTGCATCTTATGGGCAAGTCTATATAAAGAGGTCACTTAGAGCTCCAAGTTTTTAACTGAGCTCTTAAACCAACTGGGAGACCACAAACTACAGAATTGACCCCCTTATGTTCATTGGTGTAGTTACTATATTGCAGTTTTTAGAAAATCTCTTAAAAGTATTCCAATAAAACTTGATCATCCAGTCTGGATAGGTTCAAAGCATAGTCAATTTTTGATATGCAACATTTCACCAGCTAAACTGACCTAAAAACTAAAAATGATTGAATTAATGTCATCTTGGAGACATGCAAGCTGACACTGAATTCAAAATCATACCTTAATTGTAAATTGAAGTACCATTTAACATAGATTGTATCTGTACACCAGAATCAATTTTGTTCCCCCATCAATAGCACTTCTATTTTATTTTGGTGAAGCTTCAGTTTGCTATTCAGCTCACATTACATTTTCCAGAAACTATTTAGAGAGTGATAATCTTACTGTTATATTATCTGTTATGTCCCATTCCCTATTTTAGACATGGACAAACTAATATATTTGTATAGTCTATTCTTGGTTTTAACCCACAGAAACCATAACACTGAACATTTTGAAAGCCAGAATCCTTTAAAATCTTAGGCTTCTTTACCTGGTCCATATCTCTCTTTATTGAAGATTTTAAAGAATCCTTTTAAAAAGTTGATAGTCTAGAATGGAGGACTAAAATAATAAATATATTAATTCTTTGTACTTTGTACATATCTTTAACTGTCCTACTTTTCTTCTTCCATCTTTCCTCTCTAAGATTTCTTAAGGCAAAGCATTGTGAGTTTTGCCACTGCTGTTCTATCAGATTCTATCAACAGGTTGGTAGATATCCCATTGGAACAATCATACATTTTGACATATGCATAGCACCACTGGTTGTCCCAGAATATGTAATTTAGTCTTGATCAGATTTCAGATTTTAATATGGATGGCATAGTGCAGGGGTGTCAAACTGCCGACCTGTGGGCCAGACACATCATCTGGAAGCCGCGCCCACTTCCAATTGCTGGCAATGGCAAAACTGTCCCAATATGTTGCATGACGTCACGTGACATTGCAAGTTTAACATGTCTGGCATAGTGGCTCAGTGGTTAAGACCCTGGGCTTATCAGCTGAAAAGCCAGCACCCCAGTTTCAAGATCTCAGGGCTTGCCACAAAGAAGAGGGAGTCAAGTTATTCTCCAAAGCACCTGAAGGCAGGACAAGAAGCAACGGATGGAAACTAATCAAAGAGAGAAGCAACCTAGAACTAAGAAGAAATTTCCTGACAGTTAGAACAATTAACCAGTGGAACAACCTGCCTTCAGAAGCTGTGAATGCTCCAACACTGGAGGTTTTTAAGAACAGATTGGACAGCCATTTGTCTGAAATGGTATAGGGTTTCCTGCCTGAGCAGCGTTTGGATTAGATGACCTCCAAGGTTTATTATTATTATTATTATTATTATTATTATTATTATTATTATTATTATTATTATTATTATTATTATTATTATTATTATTATTACCCCATGCAACAGGGTGAGTGCCTGTCCTTGCCCCAGTTCTTGCCAACATAGCAGTTTGAAAGCATGCAAATATGAGTAGTTATAAACGTACCACTTCAGTGGGAAGGTAACAACACTCCATAACATCATGCTAGCCACATGACCACAGAAATGTCTTTGGCTCAATGAACTTGAAACAGAGATGAGCACCACCTCCTAGAGAAGCAACAACTAGTGGAGTAAAATCCACTGGGACTCCTTTACCTTTTTTTAACCTACTTTAATATTTAAAATAATATAAAGGCAGTATACGATATGCATTCATTATGTCTGTCAATGTGGATAATATTGAGAAATTTAAAATAGTTTTTCAAAAAAATTTCTCAAAATAACTACATTATTTTCTGCATTGAATAGTATACCATAGAATAAAATTCCCATGTCACTCATTTTTAAACCAAGAAAGAATTTCTGCGTGCTTTGTGTAGTAATGCTTTATATCTATCTCAAATAGTGCTTCATTTACTACCAGGGTTTGCATCATCATTCATTAATTTTACTGTGTATAGTTTTATATATACAACACTATATAGGTATAAACCCACTATTTATTTAAGCCCTGAGCTCCATAACTTTAGGAGCTATTTTAAAGCTCTGTTGCCTTTATAATATATTTTGGGTGAATATGTCAGTTTAACCTTAGGGTACCAAAAGAACTATAGAGAGAGTGAAAGAAAATGAAGCTGAGATTAAGAGAGAAAATAAGCAAGATAAAGGTAACTCAACAGCAGGCTGATTTAACAAGAACAACAGCACTAATACATATTTATATCTTCCCTTTTAAAACAAATAGGAAAATATCTAATTTATTTAGGACTAAATAGAACCTTGGAGGGTCAGTCCTATGTGGAGAATGAGATAGATAGAAGTTGTTGCCAGACAAAAGCAAAACTTTCATCAACTTTTGAAATTTAAATATAATTTGGGACTACAATTCCCAACTTTCATAAATCCCATGAAAGTCAAAGTGTCAGTCAGGAATGGTAAACGTAGCACAGCTAGAGGGTTTGGAAGATCTTTTTACCCACAAACAATATAATCTAGCAAGATGAAATATAGTTTGCAAAGTCTTCCCCTTACTTTCTCCAAAGCATTCTTTCTCTGTGAAAAAGGCTTTTATTTCATTCATTCTCAATGGGCTACAGAACTTCATTTGGTCGTGTTTTGTGCCTTACTATTTTGTGCTAATATTATATTATAGAATAATATTATATTGTTCTAATACTTCTATAGCCTTCCAGTTTGGATCATTCAGTCTAAAGGGAGGAGCTATTTTGGGAAACTATATCCTGGAATTTAAATGAAGTTTGAACAGGCAGGGAAGCTACAAATTACTCAAGAAAAGCACAGAAGTAGAAAGATATTTCTGCACTGCCCTCAGCAGAGTGTCAGGGAAGAAGCAGAGGAACTGGCTGTTGTAAAGGAAGAGGGCTTATTTAGCTGATTTCTTCAAATGACTTTTATGATTTAATAGTTCAAAGATCTGAAGAGTGTGTTTGTTGTGAAGGAGTGAACCAACCCTTTGGTGAGTCCAGTGTTCATCTTCTGATACTTGCAGTGGCTTATCTGCTTTTCCTCTCTACTTAAAAGGCCATGGTCTCAAAGAGCCTAAATAAAGAGCCAGGTTACCAAAAGCAGAGGATGTATATATATATATAGCACTGGTTTCAGATATGGAATCCTTTGAGATGTCCGCAGTCTTTTTTTAATGTATCCTTTTCATTTTAATGATTTTTTTTGTCCTAATATGATTTCACCAGGTTTCTGGGAAGGTTTCAGATATCCACATAATGTAGTACAATCTTCAAAGGTGGGTACATGAGAGAAAGAATTTTTAGTTTTCCCTATATGTTTTGTTGATGAAGGGTCTGGGCATAGGAGAAAGAATGACAGCCTATGTGTGGGGCTGCCCTGTGTGTGTCACCACAAAGCCCCATACTGGAAGACTGCCAGGGTTGCTGTAGAAAGTGGCAGACCCAACCCGGCCATGGGAGGACATAATGATGCAGCCATGGTTATACAGTGATCTGGACAATAATTAAACTTTTTTCCAAGCAGGCCCATTTTGTCCCATACAAGGGGGTCCTCTCATAAGCTGGCCAAACTATTCATCACACAGGTATACCACCTACACGGGGTGCCCTGACGGATTATCTTGGATCAGAGGGTGCAGTTCATGGCCCGCTTCTGGTGTGAGTTCATCCGTTTACATCCAAGCCCCCTGATTGTTGAGGAAGTTCCACCGGCAGTATCCCAGTAAGCCAGGAAGGGAGTCATCTTGCCTTCCAGGTGGAGCCCTGGTAGAGTGGGCTGCCTGCCAAGCCCCATGGGTTCGACATTAAAGGGAGGGGGGAGAGGGATGGCAAAACATGGGAGGAGGCCAGTGGCGACACTGAACAGCTGATTGGCACTGAGCCGGGGAATCCCTCAGCTGTTTGGCATCACTGCTGGCCTCCTCCCATGTTTTGCCATCCCCCTCCCCACCTCCCTGTCATACACTGTCATACACAATTGAATAAATCCAGGTATCATTTTAACCCAGAAATTCCTGATTTCATGCAAGCAAAGCTGAATTGCTTAGATAGGTTTGGAATTATTTATTTTCATTTATTTTTTGCCACAAAACCAGTATTACCAAGACTATGCACATAAAATCTTAAAGATTTTTTTAAAAAAAGTTAACACTAAAATAGAAGTTAAGAAATAAAATGTCCATTACCTACTGGGAACATCCAACACTGAGCAGTCAACTTTAGAACATAACAAACTGTAGGACATCATCTGGCAACCATGTATGTGAAAGGGGAGCCTTGCAATGGCCAGCATGAGCTATTCTCTGTTGTTTTTGCCCCCATGACTTTAAAGGAGCATGAGGAACACTGTTCCATATCTATGAACCAGTTACAAAAGAAAAATGCTGGTGGGACCTGAGAGTGAATGTGTGTTGGAAAAAGATTCAAGTTGTGTGAGAGATGAGATAGCGGAGAGGAGGTATTTGCAGCTGAGGCAGTAAGCAGCCATCAGGACAAGGTGTAGCTTAACAATGACAGTTGGTGAAGTAGGAGTGGGCACACTTTCCAGAAAACCAGTAGCAGAAGTGCTGAAAGGGGAAATGGAGTTCACAAATCTCTCTGCTCCAAGAGAGATACTAACTGTCTGCAGCCTGCTGGCCAGTGGTTATGCACCTTTCTGCCCATCACATTTGAAAGATTGTGCAAAGCCAACTCTGGTACTGTAGGTAACAGTAACAAGTTTTTATTTATTTATATTTATTTTATATTTAAATTTATATACCACCCTATTCCTGTAGGACTCAGGGTGGTTTACAGGGAAAATTAAAAGTTAAAATACATCATATACAATTAAAAATGATTAAAACTAAGATTAAATTAATCCCTGAACTTAACTAAAACCCCATAAATTAAAAATTAAAACCCCTCAGTCTGGGCCAGACAACTCAAAAAACCAAGTTTTCAAGTCCCTACGAAATGAGCGAAGGTCGGGGGCGTTCCTAAGCTCCATGGGAAGCTGGTTCCAAAGGGCCGGCCCACCCACAGAGAACGCCCTTCCCCTGGGGATAACCCGCCGACATTCCTTAACCGGCGGTACCCTAAGAAGGCCCTCCCTGTGGGAGCGCACAGGACGATGGGAAGTTGATGCCGGCAGCAGGTGTTCCCTTAGATAATCCGGACCCAAGCCATTTAGGGCTTTATAGGTCATTACCAGCACCTTGAATCTCACCCGGAAGGCAACCGGAAGCCAAGTTAACTAAATGATGGCTAAAATTATTACAGCTCAAGCAAGAATTGTTTATAGGACTTTTTAAATTAGATACAGACATAGGCATAGACACATAAGTAGTATAGGTTTAATGAGAAGCATAATGTGATAGATTTGGAAATATGTTAAGCTTTTAGTAAAGTCAGAATCTTTCTTGTAACACAGGGAAGAGAACAGGATTCTGTTTATTGGTGATCTGTTCTATTCCACTTCTAGAAGAACCCTCATACAAAGTCTTTGCTATGTTCAAAGATTCAGCTAGGACAACAGGGACAAATACTGAATAATAGTTACTAAACTGTTAGGAGAAATAGTGTACTAGGAAGAGACTTACTTTCGAGGATGCCTTTCCAGAGGTCTAATATTTATTCATTTCTGTGCTTTCTTGAAGGACTCTTGTAGACTCACTAGATGTGTCCTTATTTCAAAATCCAGAATTTATGGGGGGTTATGGGGAAAAAATAAGGACAAACCTTCAGATTTTGACCTTGGATCCTCAGGCTTTGATTGCCATAATTTCTATCTTCATCACCTCCTGAATGGAATGGGGGAATAACAGGACATGCTTACTTTAGATTAGAGGTATTGAATCCTGATCGTTGATTCAATTACCCATTTTCTCAGTCTCAATGTCATGGCCCTCACAAAAAAGAGACTGTGTTGTTTTATGCAAGTATCTTGGCAGTGACAGTCCCAAACTCTATTCCTGACTCATAAACAAGCAATTACAAAGTATCCCATTAACTCCAGCATTTACCCATATTGCACCCGTTTTAAGAATTACCGATCTAGACTGCAAAATCAGGTGACCAGTAAATGCCACTTTCTTTTTTATGTCCCTTTGGGACCTTCTAGTAGCTGTCTGCAATTTTGCAGCCCAAATGTAGCATCTTCAGAAGATAAATTTTATAGGTCATAATAGCATGATAGATTTAGACCTGGTAGCCAGATATATTCTACAGGCAGTACAAAGTGGAGTAAAATTTGGACATAATTTATGGGGCA
The DNA here is from genome assembly GCF_947247035.1 of Vipera ursinii. Lineage (NCBI taxonomy): Eukaryota > Metazoa > Chordata > Lepidosauria > Squamata > Viperidae > Vipera > Vipera ursinii. Next base: position 37,505,160 of record NC_139521.1, on the reverse strand, counting down.
CATTTATACCTTCTTCAGAAGCAATGTGTCACTCTCATTAATTTCTGGGCTTATTTTAATTACAGGGCAAAAGCTGAAACCCCATCTTGTGGGCATCATCTTGAAGTTTTAAGAAGTGAAAATTGGCAATGTCATAATATAGACAGGCTGCAATTATCTTTTATGATGGGTGAGAGTATTGTCCTGGTGCAAATTGTATGAATGAATACAGTGGTAGTGGTGGAAAGGACTTGTCTTAATGTTCTCCTTATTTTTATAACAGAGGCTTTTTATAACAAGTAAAATGTGGTTATTTTTCATAGGAAAGACTAATAAAATTAAAAAAGAGGAGACAATAAAATGAGACAATTCCCTCTCAGTGATATTTGCCATAAATGTGCTTCTTTTGTTCTTCATTGGCCAATTATGTGTTCTTTCCATTGTAACCACAAAATGAAAGCAGCTCAAAAAGGATTATTTAATTACAGAGAGCCTTATTACTTCTTTATTAAACTCAAACTGTTGGAGTGCTGCAATGTGTATGGCTCCAAAGAGCTTCAAGTTTACATTCTCGTTTGAATGAATGAACCTTTATTGTCAAAGTACAACCATGTATACATTGAGATTGGCTGAGCCTCCCTTCGTGCTCCCACCCCCCAGGTTACAGTTGCACAAACCCTCCATCTTATTTTGTTTGTCTTTTCTCAATTTTTTCACAACTGGAAGTGTTAAGTCATGGGCTCTTTGGTGCAGGAAGGAAGACATGAGGCTCAGTACAGGATAACACATACTTTATTCTTGCTAGAACTGTACTGAAACTTTGCCTGCAATCAGCCACAATATATAGTCTAGCCCCTAGGTGGCAGCCAATAGGTTTGAACCCACTCTTGCCGCCTGGGGCTAGCCAATTGTAGGACAGGAGACAGCTAGTCTGGGTTGCTGGAGAGCCGTTAGCTGTTCCAGCAATGCACATGGTGTATCACCACAAGCCCAGTACATAACAGGAACTATAATTGTAGCAATTTCCAGTGAGCATTTAGAGGCCACCAATTTGGAAGAAAATTATTTTAGAACAAAGAAATTAAATTTGAGCTTCAACCTTTAAAACTTCCTTTAATAAGCAAAGAAAGCTCTGAAATGTTTAGCCCTGCCAGAAATTGGACAGAGAGGGATTTGATGTAGTGGGAAACTGTGAGTTCTAGCCCCAAAGCCAGCTAGGTGACCATAGCTCTTAAAAAGAGGCAATGGCAAATTACAGGTGGTTCTCAATTTATGGTCTTAGTGAGCATTTGGAGTTACAATGGACTTCCCCAAAAAGCTACTTATGACATAATTTTGAAATTCTGAAATCACCTGCCCCCCCCCACTGCCCAAGATCCCATGATCACATTTTGAGTATGTTTATATCTGTTTGTAATGCTCTGACTATCTAATGACTTCAATTTATGACTCGCTGGAAACTGATGGTTGCTTCTGGTTTTTGGCCAAAAAAGATAAACACCAGCACAAAGTGAACAATATGTTTGCTTAACCACTGCAGTGTTTGTTTAATGATCCCAACAAAGAAAGTCATAAAATCAGGTCCGTTCCAGTTTGCCGTTATTTTTCTTTTTTCCTTATTTACCAGTATAGCCTGTTGCTCTGGGATTCCTTGGTTGTCTTCCATTCAAGTAGTAACAACTTCCTGCTTAGCTGCAGAGCCCAACCTACTGATCCTTATTTGAAAACATGCTGTATCCATGAATAAACTATAGTATTAAAGCATTGTACCTTTATTGTAGTTCTGAATGCGGCAGGGGAGGGAGGAGATCCATACTGATTGCTTTAATGAATAGCACAGAAATGATATATTTCTTCTGAGCATTCTTCCAAGGATTTACATACTAGTGTTCAATTGTTCAGTGAATGATTTTTGATTAATAAATATGCATCTCCTAAAGGAAAAAAAATAATTCACAAACCTCTGGCTTTATGTTAAATGTAATGTTTTACCACTACATTGTTCTCAGGTTCCTTAGACTGCTTAATGCTTTCCATCATGCCTGCAACTAATTATTTATTTATTTGGTTTTATGTGGCTACCTATTCAATGACTGTGGGTGGCTTACAAACAATAAAAACCCAATGTAAAAATATAAAAAATAATAAGTCCCATACCCCTCTAGTGACAACACATTATCAAACAAGCCATTTGATGTGTTCCATGCCACACTGGGCTCCCCAGGCCTGTTGGCAGAACCAGGTCCTCAGGGCCTTATGAAAGAGTGTCAAAGTGGGGACCAGTCTAATCTCTCCAGGGATGATATTCCAAAGCAGGGCACCACCACAGAGAAGTCCCTTCTTCTGGGTCTCACCAGACACAGTATACCTCCTTAGGAGACAGGACGCACAACATTCCTTGCCTCCCCACTCAGGTAGATGAAACTGGGAAGAGACAGTCCCTCATATGGTCCCAAGACATGTAGGGCTTTAAAGGTGACAACCAGCACCCTGAATTGCACCTGAAAGCAAATCAACAGCTAACAGCTCCCACAGGAGAGGTAAAACATGTGCACACCTAGGTCTGCACATAACCATGTGAGCCACTGAATTTTGAACCAATTTGAACTTCTGGGTGCTTTTGGTCCAGGAAAGGATGTAACTGGTGCACAACCTGCAGTCGTACAAAGGCCCTCCTGGTCCTCCTGGCCACAACTGCTACCTGTTCCTCAAGTAGGAGTTGTGAGTCCAGGAGGACCCCCAGATTATATACTGGGTCTGTTTGATGGAGTGCCATACTTTCCAAGGTGGCAATTCTCCATGGACTAAAGAGGTCCAAATCCAGAGCCATTCAGTCTTTGTTTTAAAACCTAGATTATCTGCTTCAGTTTATGCACCCTTCTATGTGGAAATGCTCATATTAAGATCTAGATATAGAGACCAAGAAAAGGAAGCCATTTTTATTTTGTTTAGTGTTAATAGGAAAACAAGCATTTTGAAAATTCATATGTTTAATTTTCTTCTTCTATTTGATTACAGAGGATTCCAAAATAACTCTTTCTCTAATTAAATTGTTCTTACAGGGGTAAGTCAGCAGAAGGAGCTTTTCATGTTGGAATCACCTTTTTCCAAAGAGCAGAATTTAAAAATCACAAAACAAAACAAAAAATGAGATTTGTATTTCAGTCCTCCATTCCAAGACATGTTATAAGGTGATCCAGATCTATTTTTGCATGACAAACCTTAACAAAATATTTTCCATTTGCTGTAATTGAATAAATTTTGAAAAGCCTAAGTGAGTTTGTCATTTTGAAAAAAAATTGCTCCCATAGGATTGTTGTTCTATTATTGAATGCAAATCTTTAATTAGTTCTCCTTTTCCCCCCTTTGGCAGTGATTTTTCAAAATACAGAAGATGATGGATTTTTATGAAATAGTTCTATAATCTTTCTTGCAATATCTTGCAATTACCTTATAGTATAGTTATTTAACTATATTTAATAGTTCCTCCTCCTCTATGGCCTCCACATTTGTGTATGTGTTTTTGTAAATTTATATTTGTTTGCCAGTACAATTATGGAATAAAACCCAGTGTTGTGGATTTAGTCTTAAACTCAGAATGCAGGGATTATGTCAAATGAAATCAAAGGTTTGTGACAGCTCCCTAAAAATATTTCCTTCTAGCTGGCAATCATAGAATATTTGTATTCACATGACAAATACTGCTAGCCTAAGAGGACTCTTTACCATGTGTTTGTCCTCCCAAAGCTGTCCCTGCCAAAATAAAAGCAAGATTTATTATTCATGTCTAAGGTAAAGGTAAAGGTTCCCCCGCACATGCCTGCTAGTCGTTTCTGACTCTAGGGGCTGGTGCTCATCTCCGTTTCAAAGCCGAAGAGCCAGCGCTAGTCCGAGGATGTTTCTGTGGTCATGTGGCCGGCATGACTAGATGCCAAAGGTGCACGGAACGCTGTTACCTTCCCACCATAGTGGTCCCTATTTTTCTACTTGCATTTTGACATGCTTTCGAACTGCTATGTTGGTAGAAGCTGGGATGAGTAACAAGCGCTCACTCTGCTATGCAGCACTCGGGATTCAACATGCCAAATTGCCGACCTTCTGATCGACAAGCTCAGCATCCTAACCCACTGAGCCACCGCATCCAAAGAAAGGGTGGAATCTAGATCATGAATTAGAGTTAGTGGTTAGGAAAATCTAATGAAGAGACTTGAATATGCCTTTCATTCCAATGTCTGAATCAATTATGACTCAAATATTTCTGTGCCATCAAGTTTACACAATGCTGTGAGAAGCATAGTTGATCGGTGGCCATACAAAGAAATGGCTAATTCAAGACTGAAATTAACCTTTAATTGTGAATACATTTCAGAAAGAAACATGGCATTTTAGTTTATCAGATTGAACAAAGGGACTTCTTTCTTCATCAATAGTTTTACTGAAACAAATTGTTTCATAATGTTTCAGCACATTTTATTTATTTTGTATTCAATTTCTAAGTTGCCCACTTTGGGTCATGAACAACAACAATTATAATGTACATAATAAAATACATATGGCAGCTGAGAAAAAAAATGTTATCATGGATGTTAATATAAGCAGGAAATGGGACCCTTCACAAACTCAGAGCCCCATGCCCAAGGGCACAAAGCAAGGTCTTCGATGCCTTACACAAGGTCCACAGGGTTGCAGTCATCCTCATCTCTGAAGGGACAATGTTCCAGAAGGCAGGGGTTATGGCAGAGAAGGTAGGCCAACATTCCTTGGCATGCCCAGCCTGCCAGACCAAATTGGACAGGTAGAAACCATTGAGAGAAGACCCTCAGGTGACTCCATCCCTGTATTGTATGTAATTATCAACACTGTTCATAATAAGAAACGCGTGTCAGCTCCCTTTGACAGCTGACAGCTGCACACGCGGTTTCCATTGATAGCTCCACACACGGCTACAGTTGACAGCTGAGTTTGACAGCTGCACACATGGTCCACGCGGATTGGAAGGAGCTGAAATGGCAGGAAGTGTTCTAAGACAGGGATTGGCTAGCCACCCGCTGGCATCCCTATATAAGGGGAGATTGTCCCCTACTTGTCCGTTCCTGTGAGGCAAATAAAACATCTGTTGTGTTAAGCCAGCTGTCCTGCTTTCTTACTGGGAACCCGCCGCGTTCAATACAATCCCAAACTATTTATTGTTTTAAGAGTTTCAAGGAACTGAATCCAGTTTATCCATTTCCCTTTCAAATGTGCTATTTTTTCCTCATACAATCATTTTGTGTCTGTCTGTGTCTGTTTGTCAGTCACTCTGTCTATTTATTATCTATCTATCTATCTATCTATCTATCTATCTATCTATCTATCTATCTATCTATCTATCTATCATTTGTCTATTTGGTTTGTTTGCTGCCCATCTCACCATGGACAGCTTACAAACATTAAAAACAACAAAACATTGAACAACCCACCATCAGTCAATTGCAAAAGGCAGACTTACTTGGAACATCTTACATACTGCAACAATATCTGTAACACCATCAAACATCCATATCTGCCTATCACAGGTCCTTGGGAAGGACTCAATAGATGGACAAAAATGCCATATCCAGTCTGAATATATAATTGACTATGAGACAACCATAATAATAATTTACAATTAAAAAGATAGAACACAAGGAGCAGGATACGCAAGAGGGTAGATGGGATCTTGTCTTAATCCATTACCCTTATTGTTATGCAGTTTTCATGTTATATGTACATATCAATATACACATCAACTTGTGTATAAATTGTATGTGTGCATGTGTGTATGTGCATATGCAGTGGTGGGATTCAGCTGGTTTGCACCTCTTCAGCAGAACCAGTAGCTAATTTTTTTGTTGCCCAGGCCCAGAATAGATTTCCAGAAGCAACATCCACTGGTTGTTCACATATTTGAATCCCACCACTGTGCGTATGCACTCATATGTGTCTGTGTGTATATTTCCTCTACTTTATGCTACTTATTTGTGTAAAAGCATTAATGGACATATATGAAGGACTTATAATCCATTGGCCAATAACTAAAACAGTGGAACCTTTTTCTACTTTAATATGATAACCAACCCACCCACATAAACAATCTTAGCTGATCTTGAAAAGTTAAGTAGGATGAGATTTAGTTAACACTGGATAGAATACAATCAGAACTATAGCTAGAGGGGAAAGTCATGAAACATTCTACAATACAGCATTGGAAACCAGTTAAATATTGTTGCTAAGACAACTACATGGATATGTCCAAGAATTCGCCAAAATTCAAGCCCAACTTGGGGTCAAAGTCTTTGCTAATTTGGTAATCATAGGTGTTCAGTGACATGGACTTAGGTTATCTGAGGATTCCAAATAAAAGTCTTGTGGCTGCATATATTTGTGACTGATCATTTTGTACCTTGGGTACACAAAACAGAAGCTAAAAAACAAAATGTAAGACTTTCATTATCTAATGAACTGCAATTGTTTGGTTTTATCTGGACAATCTTGTCAGTTATTTAATAGCTCATCCACGTGTCAACCTGAACTAGATAAAGAAGGAATGAATTTGAGTTTAAGAACTGCTGAAGCTTCTAACTGATACCGCTATAAAATTAGCTCTTATCTGGAGTTAGGCAGTGAAATAATAAGATGCGATAACTGACTGTCTAGATATAAAATCAGCTTCATGTCTGCACATCCTGCTCAAGTCAAGAAAAAAAAACCACAGTGCCATTTGGTTCATCAGGATTTATGGCACATGAGTTTCTTGCTTGATGGAAATTCTGTTTGTCTCTATACACAAAGGAGACAGATGTGCCACATTAATAAGTGATCTGTGGTGCTGTTAACATCAGTTTGCCTAGAAACAGTTAGCTGCTGCATACTAATCCCACCAAAAGAAAAGATACATATGTTTGGATAGCTTTCTGAAACAGCTGCATTGCCACCTGTCTCAGTTTGATGAGGACGTTTTCTACACTTTATGGCTGTCACCTCAAATCTTGCATCAGATAGCTGTAGGGTTGAAACAATGGCATTTCTCATTTTTATTATCAGCAATGCCCATGGAATAAAACCACAAAGACATTGCCCTAAAATGGCTTTTCTTTTGCTTTGTGTATTTCATCTGTGAACATCATAGTTTTTGTTTTTACACTTAATGTTTTGCAATATTCTAGCCAGACAGAAGTATTTCTGTAAACCTATAAACAGATTCTTTTACCCTATATGAGACATAATCCACTTGTGGTTCCTCTTTTTCTGTTACACATTTGTTATTTATCTGAAGTCTTACAACTGCATGTGACTCTTGGCCCCTCTTTGCAGCTCTTCGGTCTGCTTCCTACTCAAGTTTAATAGCACAGGAGCTGAAAACCAAGGGTATTTGGGACAAGAAACATGCTCACAGGTATAATATAAAATACTAAATATGTATCACATTACAGTACTTAAAAATACTCTAAAGTGGGGGAAGAAAAGCTGAGGTCCACAAAAACAAAAATTGGTCTTTCATATATATGAGACATAGCCTTGCCTATTTTGCCTTTGCAATTGGCCCTCCACATGCCTCACTATACACAAGTTAAATGTAGATTACGGGCACCAAATTGTTGGCTATATTTGGTTTTAAGATCACCTTCTGTCAGTCTAAGCCAGGGGTATCAAACTCGCAACATCACATGATGTATCGCAATGTATCATGACTTTTTTTGCTATTGCTGGCAATGAGGTGGGCATGGTTTTGCTATGATGCATCCGGCCTGTGGGCCAGCAGTTTGACACCCCTGCTCTAAACATGAAAATTCCCATAAGCTTTGATTATTTCATCAGCCAACAAGGCTGGCTGGGGAATTCTGGAAGTTGAAGTCCATAAACCTTAAAAATGCCTAAATTGGGGAACCCTGACCTAGAGCATTTGGTTCATAATGGTTCAACACAATGTGCAAATCTAGAAAATGGATTAACATGATATGAGAAGTATTGTGTAGTGGGTTTTTTGGAGGCATTAACCAGACGGGGTTAATACAACACGATTTATTGCAGAATAAACAGGACTGAGAGTAACCGACAGAATAACAGCTATTTATACTTGCCGCCTATAGGCGGCAACCAATGAAATCAAAAGCTGGTTTCCCACTCAGATCCAAACTTCAGCTTCCCTCCAAAACAGTTGGAGACACATTTAAATCAAACACATTAACTCTTAATAACAATACATAACAATAAGTATGTTGTGTAGTACTCTGTCAATGGGCCCAAATACAAACTATACATTTTGAATTTCAAATATTTGGAATGCCATGCCGTGTTTGAGCCTGTGCTTCTGTCCTGACTCACTCAACCTTGAGACTTTCAGATCTGTGGACTGCAAATTCCATCCCAACCTAGCTCAAGAAGAAGTTGATAGTCATTTTGAAGCAGTTTCACTTACACGGAAACAAGGTCCTTTAATCTGCCATTTTGTTAAAAGATCAATAAAAGAAAAAAAAACATACAAAATAATCCTACAAAATTTAAAAAATACTTCAAACAACATTATTAAAATTGTTTGGGGAAGAACAGATGATGCATGTGAAATGAAAAGCAAAATTCTTTATGTGTCTAAAGTATGCCACTGAGTCATATGAAACCTATTTCCAAGTCCACCCTATTAGTAGGAGACATCACCTCGTGGAACAAAGCTGGTATTTTTACTAAATCTTGTTTTTAACAGAGGTAATTTTAAATTTTTGATACAAATGTTGTTGCTGACAACTGTATCCCAATATCATTTATCTGTATCTATTATTGTTGACAGGTGGGACGCGGTGGCTCAGTGGGTTAGGACACTGAGCTTGTCGATCAGAAGGTCGGCAGTTTGGTGGGTCGAATCACGAGTGCCGTGTAACAGAGTGAGCGCCTGTTACTCGTCCCAGCTTCTGCCAACCTAGCAGTTCAAAAGAACGTAAAAATGCAAGTAGAAAAATAGAGACCACTAAGGTGGGAAAGTAACAGCGTTCCATGGGCCTTTGGCATCTAGTCATGCTGGCCACATGACCACGGAGACGTCCTCGGACAAGCACTGGCTCTTCGGCTTTGAAACGGAGATGAGCACTGGCCCCTAGAGTTGGAAATGACTAGCACGTATGTGCGGGGGAATCTTTACCTTTACCTTATTATTGTTGACTGTGTGAATATGGCTGGTAGTACCAGAAGACTTTCTTCATGTTAACCTATAGCAGCTCTATTGTCAGCCATGCTGATCGGGAATTATTAAGAACAGCAGCCAAGCACATCTAGAGGGTGGAAAGCTGGAGAATACTGATACAGTATTTGCATAATCTCTTTCAATTATAACACATGTGATACAAACTTTTAAGCTGATCTTTCTATCTGATGCAGGAACAAAGATAACCTTTCCTTCATGCTTCAATGCACTGTCTATAACTCTATCTGAAAATTGAGAACTGCACAAACAGTGCTGCTGATCTTATGTCAGCAAATGGAATGAAATGCAGATAATTAGTCTAGCCTTTCCAACTATTTTGAATGTAACCATCATCAAAGGAAAAATAAGGCAAGAAGTAGTAAAGGGAAAAAGCAGAAAGGAGACCCAGCAACATCAAAAGACTAAACTCAGCAATGATCGGGTCTTGTATTAGTTCTATTGTTGCATTACTCCACTGGATTGACAATTAGTTTGCTTCTTCTTACCACCAGTCTATCAAACACTACCATCACAGAAATATCCTAGCTCAAATAAGAATGGGTTGACTAGAGATTTAAAAGAAAAACATGGAGCAAATGTGCAAGATCCATAGAAGTGGAGATCTGCTGTGACATGATCAGCACCACTGAACAAACTCAACTAGGATTGATCATTTTTAGTCAAATACAAACATATTTTGCTTGAAGACAGATTATGCATATGACACTGAATCCATTCTAAACTCATATCTGGAGATTGCTTAACCTATCCCCTGTGCAAGAAATACCACAGTCTGAGCCACATGCTGGTCAGTGCATAATACAATTAGGTGCAACTTTTTCCTTCCTTTAGAAAAGTGTTTCTCAACCTTGGTAACTTCCAGAATTCCTCAGCTAGCATGGGAAATTAACTTCGGAGAGATGAAATCCATACATTTTAAAGCTGTCAAGGTTGAAAAACACTGCTTTAAAGAATTCAGTGTAACTAGGGATGGGGTGGGATACAAGCATACTGGCCAGGGCATTTATGGATTGTGAATTATGAGCTGCAACTGATTGCTACAGAGAGAGTGTTTTCATTTTTGTCCGATACTCCATACCTGTATAGTTCTTCCACAGTTTTCTCAAAAATGCCTTTATTCTGCTAATGATATTGTAGTTCCTACTGCACCTTGGCTTCACCTCAGATTTTTAGCAGGACAAATCTATGTCTCTCTGTCTCTCTGTCTATCTATCTATCTATCATCTCAATGAATTTTATGTTGCTTTGTCACTTGAATTCTAAACAGCACCTAGCAGCATTTCTTAGCTGTATTTATAAACTTAATGGTATTGCTATTATGTTTTTATCTTTGTCCAAGCACTTTAAATTTTAGTTGTTCTTTTAGTATGTAGATTAGACTATTGGTACAGTGGGAGGACTTTAAAGTTAGTATTGAATGTAATAGGTCCGGGTTTGAGGGAACACCTGCTGCCGGCATCAAGCTCCCTTCGTCCAGTGTGCTCCCACAGGGAGGGTCTTCTCAGGGTACCGCCGGTAAGAGATTGCCAATGGACAACACTCAGGGATAGGGCCTTCTCAGTGGGTGCGCCTGCCCTTTGGAACCAGCTGCCAGTGGAGCTTCGGACTGGCCCCGACCTCCGTTCATTCCGCCGGGACCTTAAGACCTGGCTCTTCGAGCTCTCTGGCCCAGGCTGAGCATTTTAATTTTAACTGGGGTTTTATTTGTTCAGGGACGGATATAATTTTTTTAACTGTTTTTAACTTTTGTATTTTTTGTTTTAATCACCCTGTAAACCGCCCTGAGTCCTTCGAGAAAGGGCGGTATATAAATATAAATAAATAAATAAATAAATAAATAAATAAATAAATAAATAAATAAATAAATAAATAAATAAATAAATAAATAAATAAATGTTGTTGATCAGTGACCAAAAGAAATGATGATGATGCTCCAGATAGCAAGTGCAAAATGTTAACATTGCCATGATTATAAAAAACAAACTTACACAGCAGAACATCCTAGTAATTCATTCATCATAGAAGACCATATTATAGCCAGAAAACATATCACCATAGATCATTACAATTTACCTTCATATAACCTGGGTAGCACTAATTATGTATGTCTTATATATATTGAAAAAGCCACATTTTCAGAAGTTTTTTGAATATTAGAAATGAAGATGGGGGACATTATTCCTGACATGAAAGCAAATATTCTGGTAAGAGCTGATATCTTGTTGTCTAACTCAGTTTTTTTTAAAAAAAAATCCTCTAGATTTGCATAGGAAATCTAAACTAGTCTCCAATTTTAATTTTTGAGAAAGGCTTATATTTCATAATGAAGTATGGCCATCATTTATAGTTTAATGAAAAGCCTACCTACATACATGACTGAGATATCTATATATATATGCAATTCTATATATTCCCTTCCCTTTCTGTTTAATTATTTTTTATTAATTAATCCCTATTAACCCGTGTGTGTGTGTGTGTGTGTGTGTGTATGAATGTCAAAATATAGTAATATACCGGTAGTAGAAAAAAATAATTTTTAACTACGAGCCTTAAATCTTTGCAATAGAGAATGACAGTCTCCTCATGGAGGTTGGCCTTGCATTTTTTTCTCAAACCAGGGTTTCAAAAGCTTATCTGAAAATTTTCTTTGTACTGGAGTTAAGCTGACATAGTGTGTTCTCCAATAATTGGTGGTAAATGTTTAAAACATTGTTACTTAGCATAGCTTTCTCTGTTGTGCTTGGTATATAGATCTCATAACCTCACTTCTTACTCGCTGTTGGACTGGCCCAAAGCTATCATTATTTCTGTTTGTTTGTTGGCATTTCCAGTGAAATTTCCAGGAATGCAGCAAAGTTTTACTTGATAGTAATTATTTTAAATACCCTGGGTTTGAGTCTTATCTGGTTATAAATATTGAAGTTTTCCTTCCTTCTTTCCTTTCTTTCTCCCTCCCTCCCTTCTAGGAGAAATCACATAACTGCAACTGTGCTTGCCATCTTACTTCCGCTTGCCCTTGCTTTGCAGATCTGCAAAGGTTGTAAATGCTGGCGTTGGTTGCAAAGTTATTTTTTCATCACCTTCATAACTGCGAAAGGTCACTGTCCAAGACAGTTGTTAAGCAAAGACTATCTTTAAGTGTAACTACTGAATTAAATAATAGAGATGTGCAGTATATTAGCTATCTCTGAAAAATCACTAATGGACATGTGATGATTTGGCTGTTAATAATCACTCTGCATGAATGCAATCTATTGCATATTAATTGCTGCTTTGATTTTTACCCTAGCAATTTTTGGTATTAGAAAAATACATTCTTTTAACCTAAAGATTTTTTTTCCCTCTTGGCTATTATGTTGCATCATATTCCAGTAATTTTCAGCTTTTTCTTTCAAAATAATAAACTGGCAAGCTCTGTTGAAACTTAATATTCTGTTGCTTTGGTTATTTGTAATATAATACTTGATTTTCCTTTTCTTAATTCAGAACAGAATCACTTTCTAGTGCATGTATTTTGTTTTTTATTTTGTTCACTCCAAGAGCCCACCTATAGTGTTTATATTAAATGAAGGCAGTTTGTAAAGATCAGATAATTTTATGACTACAGACTTCAAAATGCCTCTTGAAGAAATAAGGGGTAGCCCTTGTGCAAATCACCAATATGAAGCTGATTCATTACTTCTCTTAATTTGTAAACAGTAGCGGTATGTATGAGTTGTTTAAATAATGGCATATTATATGTTTAAATAATGGCATATTATACCCTATTTCATGGCAATGATGAATGATTTCCATATGCAATTAATGTTAGTCTTAGAAGATGACACACTGCCCAGCAGTCTGAACCAGGAACTCTTATTCCCTCCAAGCTGAATAGGGACTGATATTATCAATTTTCCTACTAAATTAAATAGAAATGAAAATAGACAGTATTGGTCACACAGTTCAGTGATGCCAGCTTTACCAGTGAAGATATGCTGTTAGAACAATTTATTTCAGCTGTGAATGAACAACAGCTGATGGAGTGGGGTATGCAACAAAGCTCCATGTTATAGTTTTGTGAGATTTGCTAGAACGGACTTTGTGGCAGCAGGAATCATAGCACTCAATGGCTTTCACTAAAAGAAGTTATATGTTTCTGAAAGCTGCATTAAAAACTGAAGAATCATTTATTTATTTATTTATTAAAAAACACATTTCAAATTGCTCCTTTAAGTTGTTTAACTTCTTGGAAACCTGAGTTAATGTTTCATTAAAACACCTGGAAACTCAGAAGATGTCTGATGTTTTTTGTTGTTGACAATTCTAGTGGATTCCTTATTATTTTCTGAAAATAATGCAAAAGAAACTCAGAAGAGTAATAGTAATGAGCAAATGAAAGGCTCTGTTACATGTTGAGTTCTTTCCCATTGTCATGTTAACATGTATTGTTCCAGCCACAAGTTAGCAAAACTGACAAAGAAAAAAAAATAGCTGCCCTACTATCCAAGCGCTAATGTCTTTCAGTAGTAATGAGGCCAGTAAATGGCACTACCTTTGAAGGTTTCTTGTTGGACAACTTAAGAAAAGTGATTGGATTACCCTCCCACTAAACATCACCTGATTGTGTGAAAACAACCATAAATTGGTGTCCTCAATCTGTGCTGGGTTGCATAAGTGCAAGTGGGTTTCTGGAATGGGGAAATTAGCTATATGTCAGAATGCACTAGTGTCAGAACCCTAGATCTGTTCTTTTAAATACAAAATGAGGAGCAGTAACTTATATCTAAAAAACTGAGAGATTGCTCACACACATCCTATGGCTTCAGGATCAAACAAGAGGGAATTCTTCCAGTTTCAGCCCCCAGTTTCTTCATCACGTGTTTGACCAATCAGTTGAGCAATTTTTTAATCCACAGGTATAGCACTATTCCTGAAGACTGCTAGACCCACAATTGGCTAAATGAGAAGTCACAGGTATAGCAGAAAAGCTACAAGAAACATTAAGCAGCTGACATAATTTCTTTACTTGAACTTCTGTAGAGTATAGGATAAGAACCAGAGAATACTAGCTATGTTGTAATATATAGATCGGATACTTTTCAAAAGACTTCTGATCCGTGCATTAAAGCAGGTCACACATCCTTTCAAAGAGTGCTAACTTCATCTATCTAAAGGACATGTGTAATGACTGACCAAAGCACAGGTCAAATATTGAATTTGCAGTGAGCTTTATGAAAAAAAATGTGTCCTATTTCTTCAACAGCATGAGTCAAAGGGGCTGTGGGATGCAATGTCCAATAACCAGAGAGGAGAAAGACCATCCATAATATCTAAAGTCATCAACAGAAGTTGAGCAGATCCCAGCCCTTGACTGCTGGCATGAAATGTCATAGTTGTGGCCGCAGTCAAAATAGAGACATAAGAGAAAACACTATTTTAAAACTCAATAGCTAAATATGAATACAATCTGCCTCTGAGAGTTATCTTCATGCTATGGTTAGAGAGATGTGAAGATGAATCTATAATTCAGTACAGTGAACTGGTCAATACATCACACTATGCAATAACACAGATGGGTTAGTAAAGATAAGAACCGTGGATTCCCATGACCCACTTAGGCAATGGGATAGGTTTTTGTGATGCCATCAGTTGCTTGAAATATCAGATGCTGCTGCTCATTTAAAGAACACTGAACAAACCTCCTAAAATACTCTCAGTTTTGTATATAAAGCCAGGAGCCCAAACAATTTTACATTTAGATTGGAACCATCAACAGAGAAATTCTTGGCCTCAGAGATATTTGAAAACTCAGATGAAAGTTTGGTTTCCAGCTTTACTGACAAGGAATTCAGTACAATTACTATGTTTCTGATAGCTGCCAAACTGAGTCTTTTTGGTTCAGTGCCTTGATGACAGTTTGCTGCCAAATAAGATGAGCGTTCAGGATTGGTGGAAAACAAGGATGGTAAAATCTGATTTTGCTTTCCATTACTTTGTCAAACATTTGCTCATTTAGGTATCATTTACTTAGATTAATATTCCTATTACAAAACTGGTGCTTAGGTACAAACCCAGATACAATTTTTCTTCCAAACTATTCTTCATTTCATTTATTTGTCATTCCAGAAGTTCTGATATTATGAATCATCCAAAATGAAAAAATTATGTCACTTATAAGTTAATGTTGTTCTCTTACCATGTTCTAAATATGGCTCTGCGGTGCAGGGTTATGAAACACGGAAGTGCTTCAACAGTTAGCAATCTAAAAGATGATTTAAAGAATGGATTATGATTAAATAGATGTTGAGCAACTGCTACAGCAGTTATAATGCAATAACAGATTGCATTTTTGAAACAATAATGGTTTTTAAACTTTCTACCTCTTATTAATTTAAACTGAATCCTACCGTGGGAGATTGATCGGGTAGCACACACAGAATTCTTAAATGCCTTCTTATCCAGGCCCTAGCAAGGCTGCTGATATTGGAAGACTCTGCAGAAACTGATTAAGTCCTGAAGCAGTATTTGCAGATTTGGTTATATCTGGTGAAATCTAATTTTTAGCTACTTAGAGAAGCAATAACCTGAAGTTTGTAGACTTAAGCATGAACTCTTGGAGCATTCTAGTCTCAGCAAAGCCAGTTTGCATATTTTAATCTTGAAGCAAAAGCTTTGTATTACACAGCATTGTTCTGTGGGATACAAGTGGTAATATTCTATAGGCTTCTTTAAGAACATATCTCATGCCCAGACATTAGAACCATCTTGTTGGAGGTCCAAATTCGATGAAATTAACTCTTCAAGACTTCAGGACCTCCTGACCAATAGGAGCACATAAGATGTAGATTGACAGTTAAGCATTTATTCTCTTCCTCTTTCTGGTTATCACTTTGCTTCCTGTTTGTCTGTAGGAAATTGCTTATTTCAGTTACTTCTTTCTACCTTTCTTCTCAGGCACATACTGAAGGTCTAAGGGCAAATAGGTGCCCTTTTCTGGATTGTGGGGCCCTATGCTCAGTCACTCATGCTCTGGTCATCTTCTGCTTGAATTACTGTCCCATCCTCTACGTGGGCTACCTTTGAAGAATACTTAAAAGCTTCAATTGGTCCAGAATGTAGGAGCATGGATAAGAGGCACCTAGTTGGCACATGTAGCACCATTCTTTTGTGAGCTGCACTGGCTGCTGATTTGCTTCAAGATGTTGATTACTACCTTTAGAGTCCTTTATGGCATGCGTCCAGGATATCTATGGAATCATCTTTCTCCAATGGGATTGGCCCACCCACTTGTGCTGTTAGAAGGGGCCTACTGCAGATCCTATCAGGCAAGGAGTTTTGGCTGGTTGGATCCAGGAGAAGAACCTTTTCTGCCATGGCTCCTGCCCTTTGAAACATCTTGCCACAAGAGGTAAGATTCACTCTTTGTCTTTTAGCCTTCAGGAAAAGCCTTAAAATCTGGCTATGCTGGCTAGCCTGGGGTCCTGAAGGAGAAGCTAATGGCTGGAGGTGGCTGGTGCACTAACAGAGAAGGAGCCTCTGGTGCACTAGTACAGAAGGTACCCCCATCTCTTCCCTCCAAACCCTTGTTTTTTAGCTTACTTCATTTTTTTAAATTTTAATCAGTTTTTATATTTATAACTATAAAGTATTTACATGTTTTCTCTTGTAACCCCCTCAGAATTGCTATGAAATGCAATATGGATGGCAAATAAATTTCATGAATTAAATAGAACACTTTTTGATTGTTTACTGATTTGCATTTGTGTCAGAAACACTGTGGCACATATAATAAATTTCCTTTATTGTTCTATAACCTGCTTTACTGGTCATTTCTGATATTAGATTCTTTCTCTCAGAAAGAGAATATGCACAGAGAGAATACATTGACTTCCAACACATATTCAACAGTATTTTCTCAATGTTTGGGTTATTTCAAGTGCTGTGATTGGACTGCTATTTTGTAGACTGTGATTTTCTTCCCTTCCCTGATCCCCAGCTATTTCTAGTCCTTGCTAGCTAGTACAGCAGAAGCAACTGGTTCCATTTTTGATGGAACCGGTTTGGGTCTCATTTAAACATACCCTATTTAAGTACCTATTTTGTGGAAAGTCCTGCTATTGCATAGAAAAGTCTTCATTATGGTTCATACAAGGGACGCGGTGGCTCAGTGGGTTAGGACACTGAGCTTGTCGATCAGAAGGTCGGCAGTTTGGCGGGTCGAATCCCGAGTGCCATGTAACAGAGTGAGCGCCTGTTACTCGTCCTAGCTTCTGCCAACCTAGCAGTTCAAAAGCATGTAAAAATGCAAGTAGAAAAATAGGGACCACTACGGTGGGAAGGTAACAGCGTTCCATGAGCCTTTGGTGTCTAGTCATGCCGGCCACATGACCATAGAGACGTCCTTGGACAAGCGCTGGCTCTTCGGCTTTGAAACGGAGATGAGCACTGGCCCCTAGAGTTGGAAATGACTATCACGCATGTGCAGGAGAACCTTTACTTTTACCTTTATGGTTCATCCAAGCTGGGAAAAAACATGGCAACTGCTTTGGGAAGAAGGTTGTAGTTTATTGAAGAGGAGAACCAGGCAGAAAGATGGCTGGCAGAAAAAAAGACTGACCACATGTAGGCAATAGGTTTTTATACCCTCTGGATCCTTTTGTTTGGAGTTGCTTCCTGTTCCTGTTTCAGGCTATTTTCTGTGTCACGTATTCTGACCTGAGTGCGCCTCTCTGGTATTTTTGATGGTTGTGGGTCAATCTTAGTATGTAACCACTGGCTGCCCATTTTCAAGAGTTGTTTCCTGCCTTAGCTCTTAGTTCAGTGCATCCAGGTTTGTAATGTCAAATTGAGGTTAGCCAGTGGCAAGCCAGGCCATTAAATTTTCCTTAAATTGCACACAGTGAGTCCACTAATGTAAGATATTCAGGGCTGAGGTCTAGAGATCTGTTTCCTGCTACCTCTTCAGTCAGGGCATATGAATTGCAAATCAGCTGAGGGGGCCTGATTCCCTCCCCCTTGGAATTTTGCTGGAGGTTGTTCCTACAAAGTTTTAATGACACAGGGCAAGAATCAGGCTGGAGCTTTACTGAAGGTAAGTGGAGGGGATAGACTAAATGTGATTCTAAATGGTGAGTGTGTGTGTTTGTGTGTGTGCAGCTACTAGTACAAACAGGCAATACAAACATTCTGGATAAATTTTCTCTCCCACCAGACAGAAGTCCCAAGGTGTTCAGGACTTGCTGTGCCAACTATTCCCAAATGCCATCTTTCCAAAAATACATTCAACTGGCTTATTACAATACAAATGGAGCAGGAAAGAAAACTTTACAATGAGTTTCCATCCTCCCCCACAGTCTTAATTTTCTTCAAAGGCTTCATGTGGGGACCCATGTCTCTAGGACTCCTTCTTTCTTCAGTTTTTTACAGGCATCTGAGGGACTGGTAGGACTTGAGAAATCCTCAAGTTGCATGGTGGCTTTTTGTGGATGGCTGGATTCAAAACTCAATTCCATGGCTCAAATGGATGGAGGCAGCATCTAGGTCATTGTGCTCTGCTTCCAAAGGTTGGGGGGGTTGCCATCTGTGCAGGGCTGAAAGACATGAGAACAAGAACCCCTCCCCCCTTTCTAGGTGGACTCTCCCAGGAAAGGCAGACAAATGCATGGAGAACAAAGGATAAGAAAAGGAGAAGTAGAATTGGCAGTGGGGGGGTAGCTTGCAGGCAGAGGTTTGTAAAGGCATTAATACTGCAGTTGTTAAAGAAATAGATAGGCAGACAAAATGAAGACATCCCAGATAAGGACAAAAGAAAGGTTGGATCCTGGTAAGAGAACATAAATGAAAGATCTTATTTCTGAACTTAACATTTGTAACATATTAGGACTTAAGGTTATATTAGTCACAATGTCTGTAGCTGGTCCAATGAAACAATGTAAAGAGAGAGAGACGGTTTGCATCCACCACAGATTTTCTGGAGGAATATTTAAGCTAAACAATGGGGACAGTGAGTTAATTGATACAGAACATCCCTGTCCCCAGCAATCAAAAAATTGCAGGGTTAGCAGTGCATGTAACATAGATGTGTGTGTGGACAAGAATATCAACCTTGCTATCAAGCAAAATCAAGCTTTTAATAGCACGTGCCACACAAAGTGCACTAACCAAACAGGTGGTAAGAAGATAGGGGAACTCAGGCACCACACACAGGTTATATAGAAAGTAAACACAGGGTCAGTTGTAAAGGACTCAAATGTCTATACACCAATGCCCAGAGTATGAACAGTAAACAGGGTGAACTAGAAATTCAGGTAAATGAGGGCAGATATGATAATGTTGCCATTATGGAAACATGGTGGGATGAAACCCACAAATGGAACACTCAGCTAGAGGGATTTAAATTATTTAAAGGAAACAGACCAAATAAAAGAGGTGGAGTTTATCTCTATCTAAGAAATAACTACATCTCTACAGAAATAGAGCACAACAATGACGAAAACTGTCTTGAATGCTTTCCTGGTTCTACAATATCTTTTTAGGAAATATATTTTCCTGCCCTTTTAATATTTCCTTCTCTGGGGAGCTGACTTCCCACAGCATGATTTCCCTGGGTTGAGATACGGCTCTGTATGCTCTTGTAAGTGATTCCAGATGGTTGATTTCAAACATGATTGTTCTCAGTTGCCTACTAGATTAAGAACAATTCCTTAGAGTAGCTTGAGGTCTTTGTTTCTCATGTTGTGCCCAGCTGCAACTGGGAGATATTTCAGAATTGAATGCAGTTGATTGATAATGGGCTAGACTAATATTCAGCCTATGATAGCCTCCTAAATGCCTTATTGTTACTTTGCTTTTTCTCCTTCCCATCCATGTGGGGAAGACAGGCCTCACTGGTTGGTTCCTGGGTGGGTCGGTCTACTGGTGCTTCCTTTCTCTTTTTTTGTAATTGTTCTCTCTTCACTGGTTCTTCAGTTTCCTTTGTTTCCCAGGTGTTTGCATGCATGGATGTTTTTTTACCACCAGTTCCTACATTACTTTCTTTGACAATAACATAGATCCTTTTATTCTTAAATTTTGTACATTGTATTTTTTATTGTATTGCCCTGTACACTGCCCTGAGTCCTTCGGGAGAAGGGCAGTATAGAAATATTATTATTATCATTATCATTATCATTATTATTATTATTATTATTATTATTATTATTATTATTATTATTATTATTATTATTATTATTATTCCATCATTGCTCTCATGCCAAGTTCTTTTGTTTCTTCCTTTCCTGTGTGGGAAGACAGCTCCCCAGAGAAGTAAATATTAAAAGGGCAGAAAAAAATATATTTCCTCAAAGGGTCTTGAAGAGGCAGAAAAGCATGCCTAGTTTTCTTTATAGCTCCAGGTCTTTTTCCCCCAAGCAAGGACCAGCTCTATAGAGATGCAGATGTAAATCCAGGGAGTTAGGAGATTAAGAAGACAAAGACCTAAAATCTACATACCCCATCCTAAGAGTCATCAGCCCAGCCCCAGGGAAGCAGGACATGACCTATGGACATAATAGGATTAACCCATCACCATCAGAATACCAGAAAGGCACACTCAGAGGTTCATGACACAGGAAATAGCCTCAAACAGGAACAGGAAATCACTCCAAACAAAAGGCTCAAGAGGGTATAAAAACCCACTCCCTACATGTGCTCAGTCCTTTTTTCTGCCAGACCATATTCCTGTCTGGTTCACCTCTTCAATAAACTACAACCTTCTTCCTAAAGCAGTCACCATGTTTATTCCCAGCTTGGATGGAACCATGATGAAGACTTTTCTTCCAACACCTGTTAAGACCACAAAAACTTTGAACAAGGACAAACTCACAATTCAGCCTTATAAAACAAGTAGGGGAAGAAAAGCCTTGTAGAAGTGTGGGCAGGAGGTGGGAAAGCAAGAACAACATATTTCATCCAACCTGGACAGAAAATGAAAAGGTACCTACCTGGTGATATGAACAATAAATTGAGCACAAGCTTCTGGATGTGAGGGTAGCTCACTAACATAATGGGGCCTTTGGTGGATCAACTGAAAGTTGTTTTTATTTAAAGTAATTCCTGATCAATAGAAAATATAATATCCCAGCAGTCCAGGATGAAATGTAAGCACAGAGCAACACCAGCTGCTGGAGAAAAGATGCTTTGCCAAAACTGGACAGCTACTAGAATGGATTGAAGTACTGGAAACCATCTGCTCTGAAAGGCTTACGAGAGCTTCGGTTATAAAACAGTTTTGAATTAAAGATGAATTGAAGATTGAATGGAATGCATTTGCAATGGGCTGGGAATAGGAGGAATTGCTGTCCTCTGTTCTGGCCTCAGGAAGTGGTGAATAGCCCACCTTGGTGATGTACTGAACAGAAAGAGCAGTTCTCCCCTAAGTCTTAAAAAAAAATCCTTTGTTACATCAAAATTAAACTTGATGGTTATCTTGCATGCTGTACTGTACTGTGTTTCCTTTTGGAATCATGTAGTCATTTGTCAAATTAGAAAGTGTGCATGTCTTTATTAAATTTCTGTCTTAATGATGCAGGGCAAATTATAACATGATAAAAAGTTAAAAATGCTAAAAAAATTAAAATTAGAAAAACTGAATAGAGAACTTAAAAATATTTAATTACATCAGTTTAGTACAGTGTTTGGTCTTTTTTCTGAAACAATTTTTGTCATGGATATGATCTATAGAACTTCTTTGACAATATTGTTGATGATGCAATCAGTCCAGCTTTTCTTGGCTATTGTACCCTACTCGAGGTTCATTCCTCCATTGTGGTCACTAGGCATTTTCCTCCATAGCTATTTTTACTTGAACTGCAGAAAAAAAACTGGATACCTGCCTCCAGAAGTGGAACAACCTGCCTCCAGAAATCGAACAACCTGCCTCCAGAACTTGTGAAGCTCCAACACTGGAAGTTTTGAAGAAGAGGCTGGACAGCCATTTGTCTGAAATGGTATAGGTTTTCCTGCCTGAGCGGGGCATTGGACTAGATGACCTCCAAGGTCCCTTTCAACAACAACGTCATCATCATCATCATCATCATCATCATCACCATCGTTATTATTATTATTATTATTATTATTATTATTATTATTATTATTATTATTATTATTATTACCTGGCTTTCAAACATGCATCTGTCATTGTAGTATCTGGCGAATGCACTATTCAGGCATTATGTAAATGGATCTTGTATTTTTTTGAAAAAGTACCATACCTGCTTTTTCAATATGGATCTAATACTCTTTCGAAACAATAGGGTTTTTTTAAAAAAAAAACAAAGTTGCGTAATTTGTATCCTACTTGATCCCACTAACTCCAGACAGTTACTCAGATCAGTAAGTTGTATTTAATTTTGCAAATAATGACTTTGTATCTATTCAGATAGAAGCCCCATTGTCTGGGACTTTCTTTGTATTGGTATGAATAAAGTCCTAAAGGGCCTGGGTCCTAAGCAGACTGGGACCTCTGCCTCCTCGTTGTTTTTTAAAAAAAAAATAGTTGAGGTTTGTTATATTTCAACAGCTCTTTTACCAGCCCTGTTTCTCCATTTGTATGTACCACATACATTGGCAACATCTTTTTCTTTTGATGTCTCCATGATATCACTTTCATCTCATGAAGGCCCATGGGTCAGCCTTAAGTATTCAAGTAGTGGGTTTTTTTTCATATGTGGACATTGTCTCAGGATAACTAAGATACGTCAACTCTGTACAGTTTTATTAACTATTATAGTGGAGGGAAAGGCAGCAACATGAAACAGAAAGTAATGGCTGGGTCAAGATCAGTCATTGACACAATGTTCATGCCGATGGGTTTCAGGCAATTCAGGTTGGATGGATAGCACATTAACTCAATAGTGGGAAAGACACAGAACATTGCAAAAACTGGCAAGAAGCTTTAAGAGGGTCTTCTTTATCATGGTTTCTAAATTGTGCTACACTTTCTTCAGACAGGAATTTAGTTAGTTTCACATCATGATATTGGGAGATTAAGAGGAATCCTAAAAGTCAATGTACGAAGTACTAGATTTCATCTAATCCAAAACACCACAGGATATATGCAATGATACTGCAGAATAGTACTAAAATCACTGCCAACCCACCTGATAAAAATATTCAATGTATTGATGAACATTGTTCAGGATTTCAAGTTCCTCAGAACTCTTATTCTGTATTCTGCATTCTTAATCATATAAGGAATTACCAAAAGCGGAACATGGGAACAAGTAAGTTAACTCACAACCAATTTTCATATAGGTTAGTAAACTGAAAGGCTTTGTTGGAAAAGTATAATCAGCTGATAGTTTCCCAGAGCATTTGAGACCAAAGAAAATGCCCACTCCAAGGTTTGAAAACAGAAAGACCATGAATCCCAATCGTTAAATAAGTAATTTTGCACACACTTCTATGCGAGTTGAATTCAGTAAGATTGATTTCTGTGTAGGTAGGCTGCATTTTACTGAATAAAAATTCACTTTATGCCCATTTAATAGGATAAAAATCATACATTTGAGTAAAGATTGGGTGACTTCATATTTGTGTTCTATCTTATGCGGGTTCGCTGGTGACAACATATGGAATTTTGCAATATTTCTTAACAATACTAATCAGTCTCATATTTTATCTCCATCATAATATTCAGGAGTTAGAGGTCAACAGTGCAGAAACCTCTTTCCAGATTTTAAAACCATGGAAACATAGGTTTCCCTAAGCCTTGTTAAAGTCAACTTATCATCATCTTATTATTACCCCCTTTACTTTTTTTAGCCTAAACCCGTGAGCTACAGTCTAATTTATTGAGGTCGTATCCTCTGCAAATGCTTTCCAGGCCAATCCATTTTCTTTCCGGGGACCAAACAGCTGCATCAGATTTCGGACTGAGAAACGCCTCCATTCCGGATTTGAAACGACTGAATTACTCTCTCGTAATACAGATAAGCAAATAAGAAGCTCTCCTCTCTCGAAGGAAGAAAGAAGGCGAGCTTAGGGAGAACGAGAGGGAACTACATTTCCCAGAACGCATTGCCTAGGAGCTTGCTTTTGGATTGGCCACTGCCTGGCCGAATTCGGGCAGGGGAAAGTGGCGTGGATAACGGCCGCTAGCAGGTAGACGGGAGGTGCTGAAGGGCGCTGTTGGGAAGCCATGGCATCGCTACGGCTCTTAAGGCTGCACCTGTCTGCGGGGAGCTGCCTCCTCTTCCTCCTTTGTTTCCAGTTCGGGGGAAGCCAAAAGAAGAAGGAGGTAGACCCCCTTCACCTGCCCCATCTTTCCTTCTACCCCGGGAGCGCTGATAAGAAAGGGCAATTCTGCCCCCCGCCCTTCCCTCCGCGCTGCTGGCGCCGTTGTTTTATTTGAGTGCATCGCTGCTTTCCTCCTCGTTGCCATTGTGCCTTTCTGATCCCCTCGCTTTCCTTCCTCTGTGCGCGTTTTGCATTTCACGAGCGTCCTTCGGTTCAGAATTGGTTCGCAGCCATTTCACACGCAGCCCCTTTCCTTTCTAGCAGTCTCGGAGATTGCCGTCTCACGGGCTGCCTTCGCCAGAAATTTCCCCCGGGGACGTGCATTGGTAGCCATTCTTCTCGGTGCAGAAGTGCAGCGCGGTCCAAACAATGGGTCCTTCAGGCCTGGCCTTCAAGGTGTAAATCAGGTGGAGAGACAGCCTAGCTGAGGGCTTGAACTAATTAGCCATTCGTAAACTCGAGCTGAGGGACTCGGCATAGAGTCTTATTTTCCAAAACATTACAATAAATCAACAAACAAAGGTTATCTTCTTTGATGCACACTCTGTTCTCTCATAACTTCCAAAGTAAATAAGATAAATTATCCTGGGGCCTGGATTTTTCAGGGAAGGACTCTGTTCCTTTAAGCAAGTATTTGGGAATAAGGGAAATGAATTCGAGGTCAAAGATGGTGACTTTTATATGGGAGAAAAAGGGGTCCTTTTTGGATGTAATTGCAGAGAGGTTTTTTCCCCCCCACATTTCTTTCTTATTGCATTTTGCTGATATTTTGAAATGTTTTGCGATATTTAAATCCATCTGAAGCTGTTTTTTTAAAATAGAATTTGCTAGTCATTGTTGTGCTCTGACAGGTCTTGATTAAAATTAAGGTCTTCTAGCAAAGAGGAAAGGACCAGCTGAAAGGGCAAGGATAAGGAAGGGAGACAACCTGAGAGGAGACAGGACTATATTGACAAAAGGAATATATAATACAACTCTAGGATGCCTAGGCTTTTCATTCTGGATAGAATAATTTACATTTAGTCATTGTTTTAATATTAGTTATGAATTCTAACCATTGTTTTATGTAATTTCACTGTAAGCTGTAAATGTAAAATTATGAAACTCTGAAAAATAAGTTCATAGATGTGGAAAAAATGGGGAACTTCAAGCTGGAGATGAAACAAAACTATGAAAGGCAAACTAGAAGCAAAGGAAGAAAAGCAAAAAGTGACATTTAAGACAGAACATTAAAGAGCATATGAAGAGGAGAAGAAATCTATAGGTATATTCTTCCTTTTTTCTTGCAAGTACAAAGTCAACTTTTTTTGCACCAAACAAGTGTTGATCCTTTGATTAAGGCAGGAATTGATCAGCTTGTCACCCACACTTGACATCAGGGGCTGAACAGTAATGGCTGGCTCAAAGTCACTCAGTCTTTATCTTAATTTGGGACTAGAACTCACAACCTCCTGGTTTTTAGCCTTAACTGCAGGCTCGAACTGGCTTTTGCTTTAGTATAGTATAGTATAGTATAGTATAGTATAGTATAGTATAGTATAGTATAGTATAGTATAGTATAGTAATCAATATATCATCATTATTATATTATATTATATTATATTATATTATATTATATTATATTATATTATATTATAATATTATTATATTATATTATATTATATTATATTATATTATATTATATTATATTATATTATATTATATTATATTATATTATATTATATTATATTATATTATATTATATTATTATATTATACATATACATATGTTGTTGTGAAGTCGTGGCTGACCCATTGTGACCCCATGGACAACGTTCCTCCAGGCCTTCCTGTCCTTTACCATCTTCTGGAATCCATTTAGGCTCACACCTACTGCTTCAGTGACTCCATCCAGACACCTCATTCTCTGTCCTCCCATTTTTGTATTGCCCTCAATCTTTCCCAGCATTATTTATTTATTTATTTATTTATTTTATTGGATTTGTATACCACCCTATTCCCATAGGACTCAGGGCGGTTTACAGGGCAGTTAAAACCATGAATACAAACAATTAAAAACAATTACAACAAATTAAATTCAAGCCCCAAGAGTAAATCTAAAACCCAGTTAAATTAACAACCCCACAGTCTGGACCAAACAGATCGAAGAGCCAAGTTTTCAGGTCCCGGCGAAATGAGCGAAGGTCGGGGGCAGTCCTAAGTTCTGTGGGTAGTTGGTTCCATAGGGCAGGCGCACCCACAGAGAATGCCCTTCTCCTGGGAATAACCCGCTGGCATTCATTAACCGGCAGTACCCTGAGAAGGCCCTCCCTGTGGGGGCGCACAGGACGATGGGAAGATGATGCCGGCAGCAGGTGTTCCCTTAGATAGTCCGGACCCAAGCCATTTAGGGCTTTATAGGTCATTACCAGCACCTTGAATCTCACCCGGAGGGCAACCGGAAGCCAATGCAGCTCACGGAGTAGAGGTGTTACATGGGAGTATCGGGAAGCTCCCATCAAAACTCGCGGGGCTGAATTCTGCACCAGTTGAAGCCTTCGGGTGGTCCTCAAGGGCAGCTCCATGTAGAGAGCGTTGCAGTAGTCTAACCGGGAGGTCACGAGCGCATGAATGACTGTACGTAGAGCATCTCGGTCCAGATAGGGACGCAACTGTGCACCAGGCGAATCTGGGCAAAAGCCCCCCTGGTCACAGCTCTTATATGATCTTCCAAACTGAGCCGTGAATCCAGGAGGACTCCCAAGATGCGAGCCCTAATCTCCAGTGAGTCCTTCTTTCTCATTAGGTGCCCAAAGTATTTGAGTGTGTGTGTGTGTGTATAAAAAAGGTAACGGTAAAGGTTCCCCTGCACATGCATGCTAGTCGTTTCCAACTCTAGGGGCCGGTGCTCATCTCCGTTTCAAAGACGAAGAGCCAGCATATTTCCGAGGATGTCTCCGTGGTCATGTGGCTGGCATGACTAGACGCCAAAGGTGCACGGAACACTGTTACCTTCCCACCGTAGTGGTCCCTATTTTTCTACTTGCATTTTTACATGCTTTCAAACTGCTAGGTTGGCAGAAGCTGGGACGAGTAACAGGCACTCACTCTGTTACGCGGCACTCAGGATTCGACCCGCCAAACTGCCGATCTTCTGATCGATAAGCTCAGCGTCCTAACCCACTGAGCCACCGCGTCCCATATATACAGTCATGGCCGAAATTGTTGGCACCCCAGAAATTTTTCCAGAAAATCAAGTATTTCTCACAGAAAAGTATTGCAGGAACACATGTTTTGTTATACACAGGTTTATTCCCTTTGTGTGTATTGGAACACAACAAAAAAGAGAGGAAAAAAAGCAAATTGGACATAATGTCAAACAAAACTCCAAAAATGGGCTGGACAAAATTATTGGCACCCTTTCAAAATTGTGGATAAATAAGATTGTTTCAAGCATGTGATGCTCCTTTAAACTCACCTGGGGCAAGTAAAAGGTGTGGGCAATATAAAAATCACACCTGAAAGCAGATAAAAAGGAGAGAAGTTCACTTAGTCTTTGCATTGTGTGTCTGTGTGTGCCACACAAAGCATGGACAACAGAAAGAGGAGAAGAGAACTGTCTGAGGATTTTGAGAACCAAAATTGTGGACAAATACCAACAATCTCAAGGTTACAAGTCCATCTCCAGAGATCTAGATTTGCCTTTGTCCACAGTGCGCAACATTATCAAGAAGTTTGCAACCCATGGCACTGTAGCTAATATCCCTGGTCATGGACAGAAGAGAAAAATTGATGAAAGGTTGCAACGCAGGATAGTCTGGATGGTGGATAAGCAGCCCCAAACAAGTTCCAAAGGAATGCAAGCTGTCCTGCAGGCTCAGGGAGCATCAGTGTCAGCGCGAACTATCCGTCGACATTTAAATGAAACGCTATGGCAGGAGACCCAGGAGGACCCCACTGCTGACACAGAGACATAAAAAAGCAAGATTACAGTTTGCTAAAATGTACTTGAGTAAGCCAAAATCCTTCTGGGAAAACGTCTTGTGGACAGATGAGACCAAGATAGAGCTTTTTGGTAAAGCACATCATTCTACTGTTTACCGAAAATGAAATGAGGCCTACAAAGAAAAGAACACAGTACCTACAGTGAAATATGGTGGAGGTTCAATGATGTTTTGGGGTTGTTTTGCTGCCTCTGGCACTGGGTGCCTTGAATGTGTGCAAGGCATCATGAAATCTGAGGATTACCAAAGGATTTTGGGTCGCACTGTACAGCCCAGTGTCAGAAAGCTGGGTTTGCGTCCGAGATCTTGGGTCTTCCAGGAAGACAATGACCCCAAACATACGTCAAAAAGCACCCAGAAATGGATGGCAAGAAAGCGCTGGAGAGTTCTGAAGTGGACAGCAATGAGTCCAGATCTGAATCCCATTGAACACCTGTGGAGAGATCTTAAAATTGCTGTTGGGAAAAGGCGCCCCTCCAATAAGAGAGACCTGGAGCAGTTTGCAAAGGAAGAGTGGTCCAAAATTCCGGGTGAGAGGTGTAAGAAGCTTATTGATGGTTATAGGAAGCGACTGATTTCAGTTATTTTTTCCAAAGGGTGTGCAACCAAATATTAAGTGAAGGGTGCCAGTAATTTTGTCCAGCCCATTTTTGGATTTTTGTTTGACATTATGTCAAGTGAAAAACATCCTTGCGTTGGGGATTAAAACGTATATAAAAAGTTAACTTCTTTGATCACACTCTGTTCCATCATAACTTCTGAAGTAAAGAAAATAAATTATTCAATAGCCGGAATTTTTCAGGTGTGTGTGTGTGTGTGGGGGGGGGGGGAGAGTCTGTATGTGATAAAGAACTTCCTGAGAAATTAAAATTATATCTATTCATTTAATTATTTCTTAACAAACTTTTATAAATCATGAAATTTTTCTTGTGTTTGGAAAATACAACTTTCTTCTTTGTTTTAATCTTTAGCTTACAACTGTTTATTTTTATTAGTATATACCAGGGCTTTTCAACCAGTGGTACATTTACCACCTGTGGTACATTGGCACCTGGCAGGTGGTACACAACCATCCTAGAAAAGTGGTAGCAGGGGAGGGGAATGGCAGCACTGCACAAGCCTGAGTGAGAGATGGCTGGATCTGCAGGGCTGTCACGCTCAGTGGAAGCGCCAGGATCAGTGCTTCTTCGGGGCTGTCAGGGCTCAGCGGAGGTGCCAGGATCAGTGCCAGGGTCCAGCTGGAGCTCGGCATTGATCCTGGCGCTTCTGCTGAGCCCAGAAGAAGTGCTGATCAGCTGGAATGTTGCAGCATCTCCAGGGTCTTGTGATTTACATTCAGATGCTTGGCAACTGATTCATATTTATGATGGTCACAGTGGCCCAGGGTAATGTGAAGTGACCAAAACCTGCTGCAACCACCCAGCAGATGTGGGGAATAAAAACCAAACACCCACCAGCCCCACTGCCAATCGTCAACAGAAATGCTCACAACAATAAAAACCTCGGACAGGAGGAAGAGCGCCACTGGGCGGGCAATCGTGTGTCTTGCTCAGCTGTGGCTTGGGGGGCACTTTTTCAGTGCCATTGTAACTTCAAACAGTCACTAAGTAAACTGTTGTAAGTTGAGGACTACCTGTACTTCATAACTTTTTTTCCTTTTTTTGGTCATCAAGTTTTTGACACCTTGCTAGGCGACTAATGGTACTCGGATGTTGCCATATCAGAAAAGTGGTACAATGGGTGAAAAGGTTGAAAAGCCCTGGTATATACTATTTCAGAAGTGTGCCATACATTGGGGAAAATGAAGCAGTCCTAATACTATAAGATGTATTATTTGGAGGATTCTTTTATACATGATAAGGAGGAAAGTAAAAAAAAAATTGTGAAATAGCAATCAGTAAATTTGAAAAATGTAATAAGATGCATAAATCCTATATAATATTCAAACTTTCACTGAACTAAGGTGGAATCATTCTAAATAAACAGCAGCCGAGTTATCTGTGACAGTGCAGATATTCTGGCACCTACTTCTAGTTTGGCTACAAAGAATAGGAAGAAACAGCAGTAAAACTCTTGCTTCTGTCCTTAGGCATCTTCTAAATAGCAAAATATTTGTGTATTAAAGCTGTGGCAGCTCCAATATTGCCTCTTGAAGGGTTACAATACTTTTGAGAGCATAAGTCCACAACATATAAATCCTTGACTCTGACTACTGCTGGATGGCAAGGTGGAAGTCATGATAATATGGGTTTTTATTTATCTCCAGTTGATCTGCTAGCTGTTTTTCGGTATTACTAATTTTTAAACTAGAATGAATTATGCTCTGAATCACTGCATATCTTTTGATTTTGGCAAGTACAAATCTAGGAAATGAATAATAACAATGTTATATTATTATATCCGTAAGGCTGATGAGTTTGAAGGAAACAAATGGGTGGTAAGAGAAGATAGCAGACATTATATGAACACATTTCATTTTAGTGGAGAGAAAAAATTTCTTTTCTGTCCTTTACAATCCAGATACCAAGTACTGGATCCACGTCTGAGCCCTATAAGCCCAATGGTGGCATTTTAAACCTCTGATTTCCTGCCTTAACTACAGATTTCCAGTGCAAGATTGTGACTATAAAGGCATATGAGGAAAAGAAAGTGTCTCAATTTTTGTTACTGGACCTAGAAAAGTATTTGAAAATCTACCATTGCTCCCCCTTTGGCCATTAGTTATGGAGACTTGATTGGCCTTTAAATGCTTTGGAACTTTTCCTGGGTTTGCAGGTGGCTGGGCCAATTTAGTTCCTTAGAGATCATGGGGCAAACGGCATCTGTTTCTAGAATTCTGACATGCCAAATCCTATTTTTTGATTTGTTGATCTAACCTCCTTTAGTGGCAGGGACGGCACTTGTTTCCAGATTGCAATGATAACTTCTCAATGCAAGAGAGGACATTGCATTACAAGAAAGTGAGCCCCAACAATTTTCATTTCTTTCATGTCAAGTAATAGGATAGTTCTGTCATTCTATTCTTTGGACTGAAATGCATTAAATGGAAGAGGAAATAGCAAAGACTGATGAGCTCCTGGTGAGATAATAATAGTTGCCATTCTTTGTCATGAACTTTGACATGACTGTTCTTTATGGAACATTTGTAGTAAGAACCTGATTGTTGAAATGTTTTGGCATACTTCTTTTTATTGGTGACAGCAGAATTGGAGGTGATGGAGATAATATTTTGTTTTTGTGACAATTTTTATTAAATAACTTTCTTGAAAAAGTCCACACAGTCCCCAATAGAATATGGTCAAAGAGATATTATCACAAGTTGGTGTGGCTGATAAAGTGAAATGTCTCTATTACTACTTACCAAGCATGTACACTTTGCTTTGAATAATATCTGTGAGTTCCAGGTATCATTAGGAAGGAAGATGTGGATCCTACATCTTCTACTGCACAATAAAGATTAGTATGTCTTAAAAATCAGTTGTACAAGACACATTTATATAAGTCTTTGTGTATTATATTTTCTTTAATCATAGTTTAGATGAATATTCTTCATTTTTTCCAAGCACTAAAAAGTAGCATATATTACATTGTCTCCTTAGGCTTTATTACTATAAAGATAATCCATTAAGTAGATTTTGCTGAGAGATTTCAGTCACCAATGAGTTTCCATAGTTTGGGTTATACCTGAACTTGCGTTTCTCTGGTCTTACCAGTTGAACTGCACTGTCTCTAGATCAGAGTTTCTCAACCTTGGGAACTTTAAGATCTATGGACTGTAACTCCCAGAACTCTCCAACCAGCTCGTTTAAAATTACCACTGGCAACTCTAAGAAGTAAGCCAACAATTCCCAGACTATTGGAATATATTTTCAGTCTGAAGTGTACCTACAAACTGTAAGCCACCATATTGGTTGCACCTGGGAGAAAAGAAACTTTGTGCATTCATGCCAGACTGATACTATACTGGAAAAGGAAGAAAGATAACATTGGTTGCACGAACTCCAGCAATTTGATGTATTTCAGGAGAATGTCTAAAGCAGAGGTCAGCAACCTTTCTTGGTTGGTGGACTGGAGGGAAAGGGAAGGAGAAGCATTTTATGTGTGCAAACAGGATGGGGCTATCGCTTGCATGATACTCGCTAGCTCTGACCCGTTCTTGTGCACAGCACCGTGTTTCTGTGCCCTGAGGCTCAGTGTTGGCCCGTTTTTGTGTACTGAGGCATGGCGGCATCCCATTTTCGCACCCTGAGGTGCAACGGCCCATTTTTGCGTGGTGTGGCAGTACAGTGTTCTATTCGTGCACCCCATGGTATGGTGGTGTCCTGTTTTTGCACTCTAAGGCATGGCAGTGTCCTGTTTTTGCGTTAGCCCGTTTTTGCACCGCACAGTGCAGCGTCCTGTTTTCATGACCTTCAGCTTCAGCGCTAGTGCAAGTGGGGGGGTGTGCGCACACATATGCGTGTACTGGCCAACCTGTCCCATGGCCCAATGGCCAGCAGCCCATGGCCCATTGCCAGGCTGCAGCCCACAGGTTGGGGACCCCTGGTCTAAAGCATTGCCACTACTTAGAAAGGGATAAATAGAGGGGAGAGGTACAATTTCAAGAGGATTAGTGTGCATTCCATAATGAGATATGTAGTTTTCATTTCTGAAGGAGGCATAGGAAATTTTCTTTTTTAAAAATTCTTCAGATAGCACTAATCTAGAAAAAAAGCATGTCAGATATCAGCAAGGACAGTTTTAATTTTTTTCAGTGAGAAGCAAAGTTATCTTCCATCTTGTCTGCATCACTTTTGCTGATATTTTGTTTGTTTTTTCCTCCATTTATTTATATTATGCAATAAAGAAAATATTGCTATCCCCTATATAGTTCATGGAACCCATTTCATAGTGTGCAAAATAAACTCCTGGGTCATCAGTTTTCTTTTAAAACGGTAGAGTAAATACTGTACATCAAAAACAATGTTAGCCTCAATGTAATATATGTGAAAAAGAGAAGTATGCTTGCTTACACTTTATGCTTCTTAAAATGAAAGTCATGTAAAAAGCCATGAAAGACCTTTTTTAATAGTAATTTTGTTAAAAATTAAACTCAAATGATAAACGAATACAAACTAAAAAAATGATGCCGAAAAGAAAAAGAAAATAGAACAAAATAGAAAAGAAAGGGGAAAAAGAAAAGGAATATATGCAGAAGTGACTTTCCCCTTTATCACAATAAACAATTTTAATAATTTATCATCCCTTAAAACAGAGGTCCTGTGGCCTTTTGGCCACTGGACTGTGTGAGTAGCTGGGCAGTGCAGGCGCGCGTGCACGTGCTCACTCCCCCCATGGCACGGTTGCCACAAGTTGTGCGGGAGGTGGCAGCGCCACTACTATCTTGCGGGCATCATTGTTGCCATGAACGTTGTGTGCAGGGTGGCAGTGCCGTGAGCGACATGTGGGCAGCGGTGCACCACATGCAGGTGGTGGCATTGCCATGAAACCTGTGTAGGCGAGGCCAGCACCGAAACGGCAGGTGGGCCGCAGTGCAATCCTCGGGCAGGGATGGTAGTGTGATCCTCATTTGGGGATGGTAATATGATCCTTGCACTGGGGTGGTAGCACAAACCTTGTGCAGAGGTGGTGGCATGATCTTCGCACTGAGATGGCATTGCTGTGGGGCAGGGGCACGAGACTCGTGCTGGGCAACATCGCCGTGAGTCACAGCGTGAGCCCCATGCTGCTAGTAGCATTGGTGGAAGCCTGGCGGTAGCCGTGCCACAAGGCTCACACAGGCACTGCCATTACTGAGAGCCTCATGCGCATGCTCGCAACCCTGTATACATGGTGCACAGGCTCACAGCTTGTTTGTACACTTGTGCGCACATGTGGCTACATTCATGTTTGACCATGTGCATGTAAGGCACTTGCCCCTCCCTCTCCCACTAGGTCGCCAGTCCAAAAAGGTTGGAGACTCCTGCCGTAAAATATAACTTCTTCCCATATTCCATTTCTTATGTATAACAAAATCCTTAAAGATTTTAACATTTCAGTCCTGATTAGTAAAAGTTCATTAAGGTTTACCAGAGTATCAACATATCTATTTTAACCTTGATCCAATGAACCAACTTTATATTCCTTCCTTCTACTTTTTACAGTCTTGATATTTAGTACCTTCAAATATTATTCTAAAACTTGAGTTCTTTTCATTTTTTCTTTGTCCCTTCTCACAAAATTCTTCAAAGTTTTAAGTAGTTTTTTTTGTAAAGGATGATTATCCAAGTAACTCTTTTGATTTGTTATTTATATTTCCCTTTTAATTATTAAGACATCAGTCAGTTTATGGCAGGTTTAAACCTCTGGGAAATGAGGAAATGACATCTCACTCAAATCATGATTGGCACCTTCAAAAGGGTTCTGGGTTCACATATCCTAATCACTTTCAGAAATTGCTTGTTATTTGTGTTTCATCTAGTAGGAACTTTTGGGTCAACAAATTTTATAGCACTGGGTGAGTTTCCTTCAATCCTTAATGAAATAGATTTTAAATCTAAATTTAAGGCCATTTTTTTCTGGAATAAACAGCAAAATGGTGATTAAAACTTTGATTTTAAAAAGTTAATATGGACTAAGTTTCCCCATATATTTGAAATAATAGTTTGGAGTTTTATAAGAATCTTTCCATGGGGAAAATACTTTTGTTTTGAATTCTGTAACAAAACCCTGAAAGGATGGGATTTTGTAGTTTGTACACTTGAGGGAACTAGAAATAACTAAAAAATATAGTTAAACAACAAGAGCACTTAAATTTCAGATACAAATAGAATGGAGCAAAATATTTTAACATTCAGCATATTGAAGTATATTTTTGAACAAAGTTCCCAAACATTAATTTATAAAGGTGTGCCTATGTAAAGACACTGTTTTTAAAAGATGTTAATAGCAACAGTAATAGCACTTAGATTTATTCACTGCTTCACAGTACTTTACAGCTCCCTCTAAGTGGTTTACAGAGTCAGCATATTGCCCCCAACAGTCTGGGTCCTCATTTTACCAATCTCAGAAGGATGGAAGGCTGAGTCAACCTTGAGCCGGTGAGAATCGAACTGCTGGCAGTCAGCTGGCAATCAGCAGAATTAGCATGCAGTACTGCATTCTAAGGGACACGGTGGCTCAGTGGGTTAAGACGCTGAGCTTGTCGATCAGAAGGTTGGCAGTTTGGCAGGTTGAATCCCGAGTGCCGCGTAACAGAGTGAGCGCCTGTTACTCGTGCCAGCTTCTGCCAACCTAGCAGTTCGAAAGCACGTAAAAATGCAAGTAGAAAAATAGGGACCATTCCGGTGGGAAGGTAACAGCGTTCCGTGCGCCTTTGGCATCTAGTCATGCCGGCCACATGACCACGGAGATGTCCTCGGACAAGCACTGGCTCTTCGGCTTTGAAACAGAGATGAGCACCGGCCCCTAGAGTCGGAAACGACTAGCACGCGTGTGCGGGGGAACCTTTACCTTTACTGCATTCTAACCACTGCTCCATCTCTGCTCTTGAAAGAGGAACAAGTTTTAGTGGATAACATTGAGACTGATATGAAAGAGGATTTAAAAATTAATTTAGAAGAGTTATGTAGAAAAAGACAGTGGACATACAAAAGAAGTTGAACCTAATAGAAGAAGAAGACTGAGAGTGCTTTACTTTAGTGGCTT